>NW_027249178.1:0-600411 GCF_030848795.1 Temnothorax nylanderi | reverse complement strand
CCTCTCCCTCTCCCTCTCTCCCTCTCCTCTCCCTCTCCCTCTCCCTCTCCCTCTCCCTCTCCCTCTCCCTCTCCCTCTCCCTCTCCTCTCCCTCTCCCTCTCCCTCTCCCTCTCCCTCTCTCCTCTCCCTCTCCCTCTCCCTCTCCCTCTCCTCTCTCCCTCTCCCTCTCCTCTCCCTCTCCCTCTCCCTCTCCCTCCCCCCCCCACTCTCCCCCCCCTCTCCCTTTCTCTTTGTATTTGTGCAAGGTGATACGCGCGAATTATCTAATTAAATTTGCACCGTTCTGAGGTTTCCATGCATGGATAAAACGCACGCTTTTATAGATATTATACTTTTGCGTATAATTAATTAATATGACGTTTGATTAAATCTCTCGATGTTGTACAATTTTAAATAGAGTTATTCTTTATCGGTATACAGACGGATTTAAACTCTATTTTGGATATTGTGCTATTATAAACGCATGAATTTATCGTATAATCACTCGAGAACTCGTGAAATAATAATTGGACGAGATGTTTAATCCGTGATAATGCGTTCGTGGGAAACATACAAAATACGTTAAACAGTCTCCCCCGTGGAAGTAACTATCCCTGTTGGGAACAGACGAAGAGATCCATTTTCGTAAGATGCGTTGACTTCGCGAACCGGTTTTCTCAGTAGAATATATTCCGGGATATTTCCTGGAAGGAAATTGCAGGATTCTAATTTGCTCGGCTGCAGGCCATTCCTATCGCGATGCAACTTTTTTTTCGATCAAGAGTATGAGAGTACTTTTCACGGTAATAATTCCCTCTCCAATCTCTCCAACGCCCGTTCAATTTTTCTGTCGTAATCCTTTCTATATAAATGTTCTATACACGCAGAAAATTTTTCTCGAATAATGTAGAATACTCATAACAAAATTTACTAGATTTGCTACGTATCGGTAGGATATACGCGTATTCAACCGGAAATTAATATATGACAATAGAAAAGTAATAGTTTGATCAGATATATCTTGTAACCTAAAGGTAAATAAATTTGCCATACTAACAAGGAAATATGAGAAAAGTAAAAAAAGTCCCATACTAATATGTGTATATTCGACGTTATAGCTTGTTGTTTCTTAACGCGTTGCTTCTTAAGCGCGTTGTTTCTTAAGACAGTATAAGAAAAAATATAATCTAGGGTGGTACCTACTGTGAACTGTATAGAACTATTCGTTGCGTATCTGGCAATAGTCTATGTTCGTCATAGAAATGCGACAGTAACCACGGACGGCGCGGACACGCGGACTGCGCGCGATCGTCAATCTCGCGTGATCTCGCGTGAAGTGTGAAGTGAGAAGCACGATGTCTTATACGTCTTATAGCGATACCAGCACCAGCGATAACTACGAGGTAAGAAAAGTCTCATCTCTCATCCAATACTTGCTGCGTTCGGCATTGCAAATCTTAGATGCGAGCTAGTATCCACAGAAAGCTTGAATCACAACCAATCTAAGAACCGAGATGTGAATTGCCGAATGATTGCCGAGGTTAAAATCACATTCGACGCCTCGGATTTGCATTGCCGAACGCCAGTATAATTGAAGTAATTTTAAGATTACAAGAATTTACATAGCACTAACCTCCAAACGCCCTTGGAATGTCCTTATGACGTAGAACGTTCCTTGGAGGCTAGTGCTGTGTAAGAATATCACGCTGCGATATTATTTATATTTTTTCTATTATTTATGTATAGTTTCTTGTTATTTTGAAATAAGTAAAATACATATAATTTTTATTTACAGCTACCAGAAATAGTCAATTTAGACACTGCTGCATCTTGTAGTGCACAAGGCTTTATTTCTCCATCGAAGCTTTCATCTTCATACCTTTGCAACGATAGTCTATCCCAACGACTTCAATCCGCAACATGCATACTATTAGAGGATGCAAGTATATTAAATAGTGATAGTAGTGATCCCTTGACCGAAAATAATATACAAATTAGTAATGAGAACAGTGATGAGTCGGTACGTACATTTATACACACACACACACACAAATACATCAATATATATGTACACACAGAAAAATATTCATTGTGCAGCAAAAAAAGCAAAGTACATGGTTCGTATATTTGTTTTAAGTAAGTCTTGTTCAACGAAGAATATTTTTTTAATTTCAACATATATTCAAATATATATAACAATATTTAAAACAATACCTTGATATACGTAATAAACTTTATTTTAAATAAATGTGACACTTACGATGACCATATTATATGCTTGCAAATTTTTTATATCTCGTATATCACAAAAGCTGTTGTTATATTCAAATTAATAAACGATTCTTTGTTTAAGAAAATTATTGCTTAAAACAAATAAACAAACCAAGTAATTTGTTTTTCTTGGTTATACAATGGATATTTTTCTGTGTGTATGCAGAATTACTATATAATGTTATATTGTAATAATATTAATTTATTATTAATTACAGAATTTGAAGAAATACTTGCAAGAAACCAGCGAAGGTAAAATTATATTATCTGCATACTATAATAACAATGAGACCCTTAATTCTGTACTGCGTTCTCGCTTAGTACGACTCATTATCAAAGCAGAGAAAGATAGAATATTGTCAAGAATCTCAGTAACAGAGAAGTTAATTAATTTTGTGTGAGTATCTTATATCAATACTTTTTATACAATAATATAAATATATATATATATATATATGTATATATGTGTGTTAAATATATTTTGTTCTTCAAAAGATAAAGTTTCCCTGAGCTATTTCACAATTATTTTTTTACTTACAGTATAACAACTTTTCGGTTTCAAAAATTAGCAGGAGACATTGTTAAAATATTTAAAGGAGAGTCTTGTAACACATATTATACGCCGTTTACATGTAAGAATGGTGTTCGTATACAGGCAAGTGGTAAGCTCTGGGAACATTATAATTATATAAAAGGAGATTTAAGAAAACAAGGAATACTCCTTCAGCGATCAATTTCCAAACCCATACAAGAGACATATGCACAGACTGAAATAGATGGTACTATCCTAATATTAATATGACATTGGCCATTTTACACGTGACTATATATAATTTTTATACTTACAGAAGACAAACTGCAATGGTTATTCCAGCATACAGAACCGTGGGAGCAAGTGTATGAATATTGGAATAATACATATAGAGCTAGGAACAAGTTATTAATGCAAGACAAACTAAATGTACTTGAATATTTTAATAAGTTTCCTTGTCTTCGATTAAACAAAGGACAACAACTGGTAACTGGTAAAATTTATGTGTAGATGTTATGCATGACATTTTAGAAGGTGTATGCAGATACGATTTGGCGTTATTTCTAAATTATTTTATTGATAAGAAATACTTAGCTTTAATAGACGTTAATACTAGAATAAGATCATTTCGGTACAGTCACAAACATAATATTAATAAACCTGTGGAACTCACAGAACAAAACTTGAAAAATAAAGCAATCATAATAAGTTCTGCCGAAATGTTGTTATTATTAAGGCATTTCTGTTTAATTATCGGCTCTTTTATTCCACGGGAAGACGAATGTTGGCAGCTTGTTATTCTTTTAAAGCAAATAATCGACATTACAACTAGTTCAAGAGTTCATTGTGAAACGTATCATTTATTAGACACTATTATTAATGAATATTTAACTTTATTAAATAACAAATTCCCAGGCAAGATAAAACCGAAACATCACTTTTTAATTCATTATGCTCGAATAATGAAGCTTGTCGGTGTATTATGGAAAACTAATTGTATGCGATATGAAGGTAAACATAGAGAAGGGAAAAAAAACATCCCAAGCTACAAATAGTCGAGTAAATATTTCAAGAACAATAGCTATAAAACACCAACTGCTTTTAAACTACAGGTTGCAATATATTTCATCTTGCCATTTGTTAACTCTTGGACCAGTTGCCCAAAAAAATGTACGCGAAATACCTTTTGTAAATAATTGTATTACATCTTTTCAAGTAGAATTTAACATATCAGTTGCTAAGTGGATATGTTACAACAATAATGTTATTAACAAAAAAGCTGTTATCGTTACATTCAACGAAGGAGTAGATTTTTATTTTGTGCACACTATTATTATTAATGAAAAACAAAATGACTTTATTATTTTAACTAAAAGGATGTTACAGTGCTATCTAGATGAACATGTACAATCCTACAAAATTTATGATAATACTTGTTTTGAGTGGGTTTATTTAACTAAGAACAATTTATTTGATTCTGTTGTAACGCATTGCGTTAGGCTTAGTGAAAGCGAAAATTATATTGTTAAAAAATGGTTTTAAAGAAATACCAAATAAATGAAATTATCACTGAAAAGTGTGTATTTATATATATATACATATATCAGTATTTATATATATAAGATTTAATTATCCTCAGTATTTTTATTACCATTAAGGCAATTATACATATTGCAGCATAGTATAGAGAGAAGACATATTTAGTATGGTAATTTTTCTTTTACGTGCGTTCTACATATAGTAAAACGCGCTCTCGAAAAAGTACCATACTTGATGGAAATATTTACTTCTGCGTATAGTTTTATTCTTTGCTCTCTAAATTTCCTATACTTTCTTGAAATCTTTTGCATATTATGACTATATCCCAGCCATGCAAGATTAGTATGGTATTTACTTTGTTCGTGTATACTTATATTTTCGAGAATAATTTTCTGCGTGTAACGAGCGATCTTTCCCATTTCACTTTTTAACTACGTGACATAACGATTTCCTTTTTATTTAATTCTATTTAAGCTTTACATGTACAGAATATCATATTTGACGTGAATATTTCAAGAGATTGCGTTACATAAACGTTTGTCGTATTTTTGAACAAAACGCGACTATCCGAGATAAACGCGAAATATTTTTAATGATTTCTTTAAATATTACTGAACTAATTACAAAATTTTATCTTATAATTAGTAATACATAAATTATGTGCAAGAAATAATTATTAAATAATCTCCCTTTCTTAGGTTAGGTTAGGAGATTAAATAATGATAATTAATAAATAATTATAGAATTACAATGAAATTGTGTAAGTTTTTAAAGGATCATCTGTCTGACATTTATGACGGATGATTTCTTAATAATTTTCCATTGTTTAATAATCATAACTTTATTAATCTTTATTATTGCTCAGTGTGACTTTTATCATTCATTTAATAATTAATATAAGTATTTTACTATGTACACGATCTTAGATCGTCGAATAAAACCGCTCAGTCGCGCAAATGAAATGGAAAACTACGCGAAGTACAATTTAAAAACTTTATCTTTGATAAAAAAAAAAGGAGGAAACATTGATAGCATCTGGCTGAAAGAACGTGTTCCAATAACGGCCTGTGCCTCTTCTTTTTACGGTGAAAAAATCTTCGAGAAGGAGGATGGTCCCCTTCGGTGCGAGGTTGCTTTTTATGTGAGCTAAGTCGAAATCGCCCATGTCGAGATGCCTCCATACGAAAATCCATCGCTAAAAAGAAGCCGTCAACGTAAATCCTCGACCGAGGGTAAATATCGAAGAGGCGATCGTAAAAAAAAGGAAAAAAACGGAGTTATCGCGATAAAGCATGGGGGAATTCGGGCGAATTTTTAGAATAGATAGAAAAAAATATTGTGCCCGTTCGATGTCAGTCACTTGTCGCTCTGGGGCTTGAGCGTCCCTTCCGCATACCAAAAATCTCATTAAAGCGACGCCGACGTATCTACATTGGGATATGATGAAAACTGCGCGTTTCCTCTCGATCGCAAATTCTTGGTAAGATTTGAAATTGAATTTCAGATTTTTCCTCTTAGCGCAAATTTAACCCGGTGATATCTTTTTCCGCGATTCCTTTCCCGACGAATTTTTTAATCCTTTTAAGGCATTTGTTCGTTCGAAAGTCGTCGTTACAATTAACGTAAGTAGATCGGTGCGATATAGTAGCGAGGCGAAAGGTGCACGGCCACTAGCGCGCGTTACGTAAAGGAAGCACGATGTGCACTGGCCAAGTATCCGCCTGCAAAAAAGGAAGTAGAGAAAAAAACAAACGACTGACCTGAAACGAAAGTGCCGGCCATCCTCGAAGCACTTTCTTCTTCCAGACTTCTCTTTCGAAAAGACAGAAATTATCCGTAATGTCTTAAAAATTTTCGATGTGTTTCACTTTTAACTTTTTTTTTTAACTTTTCTTGATATCAAATGCCATGTATTGAACACAGTCTAAAGGAGTCTGAAATAGTTTTACATATTTTGAAAAATACAAGTGATTAAGAATGATATTTAGATTTCATCTTAGGTAGACTCTGTGTCCTCTATAAATATTGTGCCTGAACAGATATTTTTTTGAAGAAAGTTATGCAATAATTGAGATTTAATCGATATCTCATTACATATAGCTTTAAAAACTGTTAATTAATTCATTGTAATATAATATTGAACGTTGCGGTAATTACATCGTTTAACGACCGTAACAGCTCGCATTGTTAGCTCAACTACCGGTAGTATTACAACTAATGCAAGGAATATCCACTTTCTACAGTGACCTGAATCGCCGTTACCTTAGCGAGTAATAGATCCTTCAAATGCTGTCGATGACGCAAACTCACCCGCTTATTGTGTAGAATATTATACAGTCTCTTCCAAAATTATTTATCTTCTAATATACTTATCTAAATATTATCATTACTCGGAAGGGTCTAACGAAACTGTGTTTTAAGCGTACTTATTAATAAATAAATGATGGAATTCAAAAATATATATTAATTGCTCTTTAAGTATTTAAGAATAAATTTTATAACCGCGTTTATTATTAAACGTTATATATTAAAACTTTCTTATTTTTAATATAAAAATAATATAGATATTTATATATATTAAAAATAATATTTTTATTTTATAATGATATTCTGATTTGTACATCAACAGTAGTTAAAAAAATATTGAGAAATATTATTTTGCATAGAAAATACATATATATTTTCTATTATTTCACAGTTTTTCAATGTTCATATCGAAAAGACGTTATATATATTGCCAGTCAGGTCGATTTAAATTACTTTAATTGTTTTTCTATTATTGTCTATTTAGAAAATATTTTCTTGTTAGAATATAGATGTCTATATACATAGACGAAAAAGGAAACGTAAGTCACCGTAAATATCGAACATGAAACATCGTAACTTTCGCGTCAATATTAGCGTTTTATTGGTCTTGGATACGCGTAAATATCGATTCGATTCCGATGAACTTTAGTTAGATACGGAGAAACTCGATTGAGAAACCTTCTTTCTCAAGATAGTCGTTAGCGGAATAGGAGATTGGCCTCGTAAAAATACGAAAGAAGATATTGCACTTCAGGATTGTCAATCTTGAAAGTGGTTCACATAGTTTGCACAACTGATGATCATCATGGATATTATGGCTATTATACCGAGAATCCTTTGAAACGAGTTTTGTTACGTTTTAACTTCTCTTGGCACGGCATATCATTGCCACAGTTTATCTTTCCCTTTCCTATTTTTCCTGTACTCTGAAAATATTTTGTGGTGGTTAAAATTTTTACAAACATAGAAAAGTATTATCCCCAGTATCTTCCACTTCACTATCTTTGTATTTGTAAAGATATTATTGCAATTTTAGAAAATAGATACCGTTGTTATTCTCTATCGCACAAATTGATTATTTTTGACAAGGTACATCGCTATTGTAATAACGCCATGCATTTTTTTCTATTTGATAAAAGAAAAAAATTTCGTATTCACGAATATACGACATATATAGTAAGCAAATTTCGCGAAATCAATGTATCGGACATTTTTCTATATTTTTATGGACACATTTGAAACAGATATTTTCCTTAAACGTGACGCTCTCTTCTCCTTTTTGCGATTGTCTGGTAAACAGGAAGAATATTATATCTCACAATAGGACAATCATCTCACGGTGAAATCACTTCCGCAGCAATTCAGGGAGGAAAACGACGCGGTTAAAGATCGGACTTGTCGACAAAACGACCGGAGTAATCTCAAGTAAATGCACATCGAGTCGCAAGATATGAAATCCGGTTAAAATTCAAGCCAAACTGAAAATGACGCGCCGCATCTGATCATATTGTATCACTAAATACATTAAATGATAAATTACGTATATTGTAGTTTTTAGAGACACTTTAGAGTGTTTTTAGCTATATAAAATTACATTAACGATAGGCTTAAACAAATGACATTATATTATAGAAGTTTAGTGACGACGTACAAAATAATTTTCAATGTAATTTAACATAAGCAATTAGTTATTACAGATTTTAGAAAGTTTAGGAAAACTAACGTAAAATTAAAATAGAAAACAATTTAAAGCAAAACATTTTTATCAGAGTGATCATCAAAAGTGGATAAATAAATAACTAAATGTATTGCTATTAACAGAATTATGATCTTGAAATAATTTATCTTCTAATAATTTTTGCATTATTACTTATTACTTATTATTGCTAATAAATTTATTTGAGCACCTAGCTATGATTTACATTTACAGAATATGCAATATTGTAATAAAATAAGGGCATTATCTGCGAGTGCTCTGAAAATAACTATAATAGTTCTGACATCGGAGTCGCTTGTGGGAATTGCGGGATAAGGCATATCGGTGAAATAGGAGCGGGCAAAGTGCAGTACGCGGGAGATGTACAGGGGGTTAATGCATTTAGAATGGGACGTAAGCTCCGTGGAAGCTTTCGGTACAAAAGCTACCACGGACCTGGCGAGAGAAAAGATGGTGCTTCGAGAAAGCTGGCTGTGACTAAACCTGGTTTAAATTCTCATCTCGTAACCGTCGTGTATTCCTTCCTCTCTGATGTCTAAATACGTCTTGTCGGGTTGTCGGGCCATCTGTAATCACGTTCCGTCACTCCGAAGCTTAAATTATAACGCCTCTCGCGATCAGATACATATATCTGCAAGTTTATCTTTTAAATTAGAATCAATCTCTTTCTGATGTAGATGTTAATGTTAATCTACTTCGATCTGATATCGAAGATAGGCTGAACATTTTCTATATCGTATAAATATATGTTATTGAGCATGTACGTAAAGTATAGATATTACAAAACAGAACTATAGAATTTGTCATAACTTCTTTATTAATACGATAATCATAAGGAAATTTAGAACAATTGAAAACTAGAGAAGGAAATTGCCCTTATATGTAGGGGGAGTCCGGGAGACTTGACCATAGAGGAGAGTTGAACCACTTCAAATATCTCGTTCAAATTTTGAACAAAGAGCTCAATCCGAGCACGTGACAACATGACGCTTGGTAGTGCGTTTCGACTGTGAGTGAGACAAACGTGTTTTAACGTGCTCGGATTGAGCTATTTGTTCAAAATTTGAACGAGATATTTGAAGTGGTTCAACTCTCCTCTATGGTCAAGTCTCCCAGACTCCCCCTACATATATGTATATATAATGGCCATTTAATTATAATAAATAATTCAAAAATTAGTTGGGGACTGTACTTTGCAAAGTTAATGTGCCATTGCTCTTTGAAACAAGCTTCTGATTAGAATACTGTTTCAAAGATGCGCGCAGTAACGAAGTCGAGTGATAAGGCGAAAATTGCATCATAGACCAAAGACTTTATCCTGGTTCCGTTGCCGCGAGATCATAAAAAGTAATCATCGTTCCGGTGTCGTGCACCTTCCGCGAAGTCTCGCTCGCTTACGCGTCGTCTTTTATCTTTCTAAGTTTATTCTATTGTTAGAGAGTGCACTTCGAGACAACTGTACCAGAACCGCCGCCGTCGGTCCTTCTCTTTGTCCGAGCTGGTCCAAGGAACTTCGTGACCTGCCGTTATGCGCGATGAAACGTCGCTATAATACATTCGCGGAAAAGCATATACCGTAATGCAGGCCGTCGAGGTTTTTCCGTGACTTTAATTTTGCAGGCGAGCGCATATCGGAAAATGTGTTGCGAGGCGTCAGTTTCCTCGTCCTTGACCCGCAGTCGCGGTGGATCTCTGATTTCACCTAAAGGATTATGAAACAGTGAAGCAATGCAGGCAAATTATGAGATTTAACGATGATAAATAATGGATTTTATTTGTTTACATAAACAATAAAATTTAGTGAGATAATGTGATAATGAATAATGAATTTTGATTGTTTCGAATAAAGTTTGGTGAGAAAATTGCCGGTAAGCTATTGATAAGAAGAAAGATATTTAACGCAATCAAGGAAGATTGTTGATCAATATCATTTACTTATTTTGTTAATTTCATTAATTCAGGCTAGATTTATTATAGAAAATGCAGTACTCGAGCACTTGGAAAGCAGATATTATCTTAGAATTCCACAAAAACAACAGTACAAAAGCGGAGCAAAACACATTCTCACAAACGTTGTACAATTTCATCCGACTGATTGTGAGAGCATTTATGGTTGATGCGTGCGCAAGTAGTAAGTTCCGTGATCTAGTCAGACCGTCTGCAGCGAAGAACGAGACTTCACGTGTACTTAAAAGCGTGTCTGTCTAGTCAAAGCATGATTATATCCATCTTTCAAAGATATTAATTTCCAGTTACATACTCTTGCTTAGAAATAAATTTAGGGCATTTGATATCACTAAAATCAACGTTTAAGCATCCGATAATGGCGTAATGGTCTGAAAAAAGAAACCGAGGAACAATAATAGCGTTATTCAGAACAATAGCGTATTGTGCTGGTGCAATATGTTGGCAAATGATTGAAATAACTGCGAGATGTGTGCCGGAGTATCTCGAGGTCGTGCCGAGCGAATCTCAAGGTGAGGCTCACTTAAGCGCAAGGAAATGAGACGCGAACTCGTCTCGTAATTAAGAACCGGTGCGAGAAACGCGCAGAGGACGGAGGAAACGGTTAAGGGATATAGGTCCAGGGACGTGGAGGTAGGGGGTCGCGTCGGCCGACTGGAAGTTTAACGAACTCGAACAAAGAGAAAGAGCCTTCAGCAACGAGGGACGAGGATTGACGAATGGGATGCTGCTGGCGCTAGCTCTGCCTCCGCCAGGTTAGAGCGGAGGGTGCGCACGTACATTTACTCTCTCATTCCCGTTCTCTCTTTTCAACCCTCTCTCTTTCTCTGTCTCTCTCCTCCCCCTCCCCCCTCTCTTTCTCTCTCTCTCTCTTTCTCTTTCTCTCTGCTTTAGCCATCACGGAATAGCGGCGAGCCCCCGTGTATTACGAACCAGCCACCCCCATAACACTACCCCTTGGTGCTGTATCGATCCATCGCGGTGCCGGCTTCGAGCTCTCCCTCCAGAGCCAACGCCGGAGACTTCGGCGTTGTGCGACGCGACGCGACGCGACGCGACACATCGCGTGGCGGGATTGCTTGAACAAAGGAAACGCGATGCTGCTGTGGAACCTTTACGGTGTTTCTTTGTCTCTTGCCGACGAGATTCGCCGAGACTCGCGTCTTTCTCGGTCGTTGCGTATTTTCCGGGCGAAAAAGCGTCGACGAGTGATTCTAAACTTCCACGCTCTTCTTGAAATTCTCTTTTACTCCTGAAATTAGAAATTAGAACGACGAGAATTTTTAATTGTCATTATTAATGGTTTTTGACTTTAACTACGCTACCTTAGTTGGCTCAGCTAACAGCTCAAGCTTTGCTGGCCTTTGTTAGCCTTTCACCGCTAAAATAACATTCGCCGAGGAATTACTGACTAACTCGGAATTCTTAATGATGATTTAACAATTGTGATAATACAAGCCATCAGAAAAAAAATTGCGCTTACAATTAGAAGAATTGCGCTATCAGAGATTTAAAGATTTGGAAGTTGATTGATATTAGTATAAATATATAGGAATTAATCAAAACCAGCTGTCTGAACAAAAGTACAACAAATTAATAAGATTCAAATAAAGCTGTATTTCCGCAAGACGTACGCATTTCATGTTCTATACATCATACAGTCGAGACAACTAGAGAATTCATTCAGCGATATATAAACAGACGTCTAATTTAAACATAGCATCGAGTGACATCGAAGCCAAAGTTTCGACTTCCTTTCTGTCTCGAGCAGTTTCTAAATATATGCTAATGAATTTCGAACTTTTACATTTAATTCAAAATATACAGCTACATTTCTGTTCGCATATTAAAGAGCCTCCATTAAAGAGGATCTCTATCGCGACACAAATAAAGAAACCATCGAGTAGAGAGACGTATACTTTGCTTAATTCCTTTTGTTTATCGTCCTCAAGAAAGTCTCGCGATTTGCTTCCCAATTCTAAATATGACAAGAGGTGGCACGTTTATATTTATTTAAAGTAAAAAAGATTTGTATAGTATCACTTTTTTGAAGATTATTTTAATTTATATTGCGATTATTCTAATTATCGAGTAACGTCGCGTCGAATCAAACTTGCTACAAACATCTCTAAAGATTGCGATTATCTTTAAAGAAAAGATATTAAAAGTTTCAAAGGATGTACAAAAGTTTAAAATACATCCGAGAGATCAAGACACTTCCTGTTATCCGTATAAACGTCATCACATCTAACATTTTAACGTTTAAGCTCGCGCCTTAAACAGGTCGGGGGATCGCACTTGACACGTTAACATGGCATTACTTATGGAGGTGTATGTTGAATGCAACGTGAGCGCGATACGGAATAAGCGCGGGTATCGCGCGCGCTCGGCCCGACGTTTTGTCGAGCGAGACAAATGGATCCTTTTGGAACATTGACTACCGGCAACGTATTTGCCAGCCGCCACTCCGCGCTGGCGGAATTGTTTTGTCGGCTTAAAGCGCCGCGCACCGGCCAGGGTGTTTTGTTCGGTTCAGCGGCTCGAGCGTTTCCCTTGTTCCGCGTCTGCCGCCGCGGAACCTACCCCGACGCTGTGCGTCCGCCGCGCGTACGGCACTTCCGCTTGAATCCTGCGATTTAACGTTCGTCAGAAAGGAAAGCGCGCTCGTTAAGCGTTAAGTGAAATTAACCCAGTTCTGACGTCGCGCGCGAGTCAAACTGGGTTGCCGTAGCACGAAAATGTTTCTTTGTGGACAATGACGACGATTTCTCTCGAAATCAATTAGATTTAATAACTCTGAAGTAAATATCGTTCACTAAAACATTGTAACAATTCCTATAGATATTCTGAAAGTTTTTAGATTTGTTATATCTAGAGATTTATATTATATTTGTATATATTTTATCACATGTTATACAGAATTTATATTTGTATTTTTATACATATATCTCTTTTACCGATATTTATAAAGGATATTCTCTAGCTCCGGAGTGTAAAATTTCTTGCTATTTGATTCGCATTCATAAATATATTTTTTTTATTGAAGCAGCTGCTTTAATGTACATTGGCAATCGCCATTGAGAATTTTCAAATAGCTCGAATGCTGCAATATCTTCTCTGTCGTGTCAATAGCATTGGGCAAATAGCATCGTGATTCCGATATTTTATGTCAGTCTTTGGTTACACAGCGTATATATGTATATGTATACTTTTATATATCGGAAAAAGGAAAGAAAGAAAAGGGACGATCACAGCGCGAGCGAAAGCGTTATTCACATAGGGACGAGGGAGTATATCCAAGAGATAGCACTCGCCTTAGTAGATCCATTAAAGCACCCTCACTGAGCTTAAATCACCCTTCTGTGTAACGTTCTTGCATATAAGAGCACGTCGAAGGACACTCCTATTTCATCCCGTTCGATTAAATGTCTCGAATTTCGGGCGATGTCCTCCGCCACGTCGTCCAACACAATCGAACGCGAGCGCAAATCGCGCGAATGAATTCGCGCGGAATTTCGAACGAGACACCGGGAATTTTTTAAACGAGACTGATCATTAAATGCTCGCCTCCTTTTTACGCTCGAAACGGCACACGCCCGTTATACGTCTCATTAAACGAACAGACCGCCTCTGCTCTAAACGCATTATCTGTGGCATAATTAACTACGAATCAGCGATTAGAGGAGGCAAGCGATTCTGTGGCGAAAGAACCTTTTACCTTGCTAATTTTATCGTGACTTTAACGGAAACGGCAGAAACGGAAACAACCGATCGCTTTTCCGTGTACCGCTTAAGATAAATCTTCGCTGAAACGGATTACACTTGCATTTTTTCTCATTTCGTAACACGCGCCTCACGGTACGACTTCTGACGGATAACGAGCGAACACCCGACCGCGCGCGGTCGCCCGAAGCGCGACTCGTGAATCGCGTAACGCGTATTTCTGCACGACACGATGATACGTAAGAGATGGGCTTCTCTTCGCTCGAGCGACGAGCGCAGCAAATCGCTCGTTTCCTGCCGCGCGCGAACGAGAAAGTTCATTCCTCCGTCGTCGTGCATTCCTCGCGAGGCACGACGGCGACGTTTACAGCGACGAGAAAATAACGGGTCTCCTTCGCCTGAGATTTTGTCCGATCTGAGCTTTGTTCTTTTTTTTTCTCTCTCTCTCTCTCTCTCTCTCACTCTCTCTTCAGTACATATTTGCAATGTGAAATAATGTTTCGCGAGTTTTTTCCATTAGCGATGGTTGAAATACAATCGCTTAGCTTGTATTGTGTACCGACAAATCAGAATCTTAATAGAGTTATGCATTTCATGTTAAAGACAGATATTCAAGCAATTTAGTAAATCAAATATGCTTTGCCTTTTGATTATTTTATTTGTTCTAGGTGACACATGCGATTTTATATCGGATCGATTATTACGAATTTGTCTTATCTCGCACGTAACAATGATTAATGTATTACGTGTTAGAAATTTGTGATACTGGATCCGTTTATATCACTTTTCGTCACAAGTTCACAACCGCGAAGTTAAAGTAAAAATTGTAGCAATGACATTATTATAGGTATAGAATCACGTCGCGTGATATGACGAATGAATAGCAAAGTGTAGCCCATGTATTTGAACATGACATTTTGCGTGCCACATGCTCCATGTAACATGCGTTTCCGACCTGATAAGATTGATAAGGTCTCGAATGGTGGGATTGCGGCCTGAGCTCGTTTACGCCCAAGTATCGGCACGTTCAGTGATAATTCTCGTTTAAACGTGTTGCCACGCAAACCGTCACTCGTGCTATTTAATTATTCGTCATAGCGTGACAGCGCGACAGTTTCGATCAAGGAACAATAATGCCTGGTAAGCAGTGACATTGAATATCATAAAATTTAGAAATAAACGGGTGAAGGTAGTAAAATAATCAAATCACGAAGCAAGTATAAAGTTCATTTTATTTTGATCTTGGGATACGATTTAACAAATAAAGAAAGAATTCTATTTTGTAATGTATTACCTATTAAAATAATAAATATGTTTAATAATTATTTTAATAGGTATTAAACTATTTATAGCTTGTTGAACGTTTGTATTTGCCTTACCAGGTTTAGGAATTTTCTGGTAATGAATATTCCGAGATCTGTTGTGACTTTATAATTATAATTATATAATTATAATTATAACAATTTTATAATTGCATTTATTCGTTAATTATAAAAGAACTATTCAATTAAAATATTCGTTAATTATAAGAGAAATAAAAGAAAGTATATAATATTTCGACAAACATGATAAGCCAACGTGGAAGTAAATTATCTTTTCGTTATCTTAAACTTTTCTTCTTATGATAGGACATATAATCAAGCTTACTTAATAGTCACACACTGTAACGGCGTTAACGATTACTCACTTATTTGCCTTATGAGAGGTAATCGATACGATAAGAAGCAGCGCGATAAATTATCGACTGGAATCTCGAAGTGTTAACATTACGACTAGATATTTCGTGGAAACATCGTGAACATTCGATGATTTCTGTTGTAGGATATAGATGGGTGAGATGGCCGATATCTTACGGTGATCGTAGCATGTTGATCTCCATCGGCAGGGACCTGGACGGCATGAATCTCGTCGTAGGTCGTGCCATGCACATGGGCGACATGATACCGGCGAAAGTGAAGCCGGATCATAACGTTGCCTACGTGTGTCACGGAGGTTCCGAGCACACGAAGCACGACTTCGAGGTATAACCAAACGCGAGAAACAAGAGATTCGATTCTCTTCGTTAATTCGCACGTCGAATTTCGAGCGAAATTCTGTTTCCTTTCCAATTACGCGGCGCTGTTGATCGAACGCCATAACTCGCTGTCTTTTACACTCGTAATTAATCAATTTGTAATTACGTAACGCGCACTGCATTTTCATGTGCCTCTATAACCTCTGTATAGGTAATTACCAGGCGCTTTGGTTTCATAACGCTACTGTTCCTCCTTTCCTTAATAAGCGAATTAAAAGAGCTCGCGTAAACCCTTACGTAACGCAGCGCACGAACGCGTCACCTCTATCTCTATATCCCTGGAGCATCTCGTTTCGACGAAGATAAGATTACGACTGTGCGATCGAACGAGGTGTGTTAGTCAGATATTTGCACGGCGATATTCCAGAAAACGATCGGAGCGCGTTTTATCGCTCCGACAAATTCTCTCCCTATTTCCCTTTATTTCCGCGCTATCCTTTCCTTCCTTGATGAAATCATAAGGAACCTGAGGCATCTTGTATACGAACGAATCGACGTGTAATTTGATTTGTAATCCCCGATTTGGCAATAGTCGTGATCGTGATCGTGCGGCATTCCCTATCCTTTGTGAAAATAGTGAGAATAATTATCGACAATTTTCCGAAGATGTCGGAAAAACGAAGGCGCGAGAATAGCGTATAGACGCGACGAGACATATCAGTCAGTATTGATCGGTAGCGGGATTCGACGCGTTACCGAAGTACATCCCTTCGATTCCGCATTAGACGAACCCTCTGTTTGCCTTTTGGCCGTGCACTCGATCGCGCTCGTCCGAATCAATTTCTTCTCGGCTCGGCTTACACAGCCGCGCGGTCGCCCGCGGGTTAATCTATTTGCGTCGGGTGAGGTCGGAAGAAAAGTGCGAAGTACACCGCTTCTCGTTGGCCGGATTCGAACCCCTCTCTCCTTCTTCCTTTCCTCCCCGTCGCGGCGTCGCAAGATTCAGGCGGATGTAATTCGAGACAAGCTGACTTTCGTACCTTAGGTATTGATGCCCGCCCATTTCAACTGGGTCCGAACGGGTCACGGTCACGTACCGGAACACGCGGTGGAGGCTGGGACGACCATGAACGGGGAAATGCTCTACGTCGGCCGTACTTTTCACAACGGCGTATTCTGCGTAGGAAAGGTACGCTAGTAACCGGAACGATTGTTGATCCGCTCATCTATTCGTTAATTTCAGCGATAATGTACCTGCGCGAACGATCAGGAATATTTATGTATACTTTATCTATTGTTTGGCAGGTCCAGAGAAGTCACGGTGTTTTGTACATTCCGTTCGACGGGAAGGAAATACCGTACAGGGAGTATGAAGTCTTGGTGCAATGTTAAATCTTATCCACAATCATTGTGGCGTGCGCATTAATATTTTCATATGAAACTGTCGGGATGAATAATGAATGGTTCATAATTGCGGGAAAAATTATTTTTACACAAGTATATTTCAGGATTAAATATATTTTACGTCGTATTTTATAGTGGAGACATACGTATGATTGGAACATTCTACCTTGATGCTGTTATTTCATTTTATATTTATTTGTATATACTTTTGTGAAATGAAATATTGACAAACTGTGTACCGCAAATTGCAAACAACATTTTGAGTCATATCGCCACGTCTATTTATGAGGCCTTCCCGAGTTGAAGTTAGATTAAAATTTTATAAAGTTGGCGGTGGAGAGTCGCGAGTTCTTATCTACCCTCGCTTATATAAGTCCTATTAGTATGCAGAGAAAGTAATTTATCGACGCTTAAATTAATGGAAGGAAAGGGCATAATGGGCCACGCCAAGGCCCGGCGACTACCGGCGATGGCGTCGCCGTTTTGCACCCTCTCTTGTAATTTTGAATCGTAATTACGATCCAATTGCAATTCGTCATGTCACTTTCGGTCTTTCGGGTTTATTTTTTACGCTGACGACGCGCGACGCGGTCGCGAGCATCGAATGATTCAGCGGTACGTAAAAGCGTGAGTCAGAAAATATCTTCTCTCTGAAACTTCACAACGGGCCGTTCCCCATTACGCACAAACCTTACGTTTTGTAATTTTCAGTGGAAAGCGAAGATGGTAAATATTAACATCAAATAAACTCTGACTTATTTTATCTCCAAGATGAGACATCGAAGATTATGAAAGCTTGAAATAAGGAGTGAATTTTAAAAGAATAATTATATAATTGATATATAATTATAAAGAATAATTATATAAATAACTAGTAGTTTATTATGACGTCATACGTTGACAAATTGAGATACATTGAAAATACAGAGCAGCTCATAGAAAAGTAGCTCGGTCTAAGCTAATGTCTTGCTAACAACCAGTTTTACCAGTACCAGAAGATATATTTCCGATGAAGAGAAAAAAAGTATGCATTATTGGTGAAGTCTATTTTCAGATTCTCATTTAATATAACAAAATAGTTTATCCTACGTATAACATAATATTCGTATCACTATTTTATTTCAATAAAATTACATTAACGCCAAAACCGAGGTACTTTCTCAAACTTTGTACAACTGCCGCGGAGTTACTCGAGTCAATTACCACACGGATTTACTTAATCACGGGGGTAAGTTACATACAGAGTGGCTTCCTGTGTTTTCTCATCGGTGGCGATTCAATTTTCACGCTTCTCAACTGAGGTCCGCGCTCGAGATAGATCCCAGATGCAAATAAATATTGCCGACTGCGCGAGGGAGACGGAATTAGAAAGCGTAAGCCGCTGCGACGCAACCAGTGGTCGTTTTCTGCCGCTACACCCGATAGGTGCTGAGCACGTGGCCGTTGCGGCATTATTCCCATAGTTGGCACGTGGCCGTTCGCTCCTTCATCTCCCTCTTCATCTTCCCTCCTCGTCTAACTCATTGTTCCGGGCTTCGAAGCGGAATTGTCAAGGGGGGTTGCGCTATTTAATATTTTGATCGAGGAAAAGCGCGCGTCTGCACAGGGGCGGGGAACGGGGGGAGGAAGAGGCTTGCCCACGTGCGACCGATCGTCCCCTTTTGATTAATTTCGGCTCGGATCGACTGGCATGAGCGAGTACGAGGCCCGACAAAGGAGCCCGGGGGCGAGCACGAGCGAGGAGGGGCCAAATAAAAAAAAAATGGCAACAGCTGGCAGCAAGACCAGAATCAGGCAGACAATGCTGCTTAGGTAGAGGGTGAGCCACCCCTCTCATCGCCGAGTCGCCGACGCGAGTCGATTGACACGCGCGCGATCATCCTCGCGTAGTATGCGCGATACGCCATAATCGACGCGCGTTATGGATGCGCGAAAGGGAAGCGACGTTTATTAGGCCGAAGGGGTGAAACCGGTTCGACCGGAGAGAATTTCCAATGATGAGAATGATGATACGAGATTATTCTTATTATTCTTAACGAGACCCAAACTCCGGATAATCTTCAGGAAATTTGGCAACGAGCTCTCCTTACCGAGAACTCGGTCAAACGCCGTTTCGCGCGACTGTCGTCGTATTTCGAATGTCGAACTCACAAGTTTGATATATAACACTTTTTTAGGGAACACCGGATGTCTGTATCCAGATTTACAAATATTGGTAAATCGTCGAGACCATTCCCGAGATAAAAAGTTTCTTTCTTCAAGTTTACCTTTTGCGTTATCGCATCGATTTCCGCGATATCGATAGGTGGATGTAAGTGAATAGTGACTTATATCACGAAATAAAAGACCGAGTGCCGATCGTTTTCACGTCTGTCTACAATTTTCATCGTTTCCTCTATCGCGTGCCTGCTTCGCGCTCGGTTGGATCCTTTCTTCCTTTTTTCTTTCTTTTTTTTTTACTCGCGTCTGTGGCCCGGACCTTGCTGGCATTCGCGTATCGTCGATATACCGAGTCGATAAATCCGCGCTTATTGCGGTTTACGTCAATCGTATCGGTCGTCACATCGTCGAAGCGCAACAAGGGAAAACTCGTTATAGAAATATCCACTCATAATATTGCCGTTGTTCAACGTGAAATTTTCACCGATATTCCTCTTTACAATTTATGTCTTCAATATATTTTCAGTATATACATATGTTTCGCGGACTGTTTTACATTAAAGTAGAACGCCTTTATTTTCTAGTTTGTCGGATCGTAAAATATAAAAAAATCGCAAATATATATTTATTTCTATAAACCGATCGCTAATATGAAGGATTGAGGTTTTGATGGAAACATCAGCGCGTTCAATCCGACTCGGTCGCGTCGAGTTTCGTACATCGAACGTACTGTCGGCACTCATTTCATTTGAGTAAACACGTTTTTTGGAAGCAGCACGGGTCACTCTGCGAGTGACGAATCCATCTACGCATATGGCGCGGTAGATACAGCAAGCAGAACCAGAATCGGAATCCGGATTCGAAAGCGGCGAGGGAAAGAGGACAGCTGCTCCCCGTCACCCCGCTGCGTCGAGAGAGCACAGCGGCAGCTGCTGTTTCGTATTGAGGATCCGCCGATTCCATGATAGGGTGAGTCTATGGCCGATACGTAAGCATGAAACTGCAATCGCGACTGGTTTCGGCAATAAAATAAAATCTCGTTTTATCGAGTGAAACGTTAAAGAAGTCCCAGTTAAAGGAGTAACACACATTTTCTCTCTCTTCTTCTTTTCTCTTTCTCTCAAAGATATATGTATCTTAAGAGAGAGCTTATGATTCCTGTCTGTACCACAAGCGATTATAAATTCATTCTCTCGTTTATAAAATCTATTCTTATTTTATTATAATTCTTATCTCACTATGCGATTTTTCCTACGAGTAGTCAGATCAGAGTTCTACACAATACAACCATTTCTAGTATTTTATAAAATATCAAATGCGAGACATGTAAGTTCTTTTCCTTTTCATACTCTCGTCTTAGGGCCGATTGTTCCAACCTGTTGGTAAACTAACTAATAGTTAAATCATATATATGTCTTTGTTTATCCTTTAAATTAGACGAAGATAGACATATGATTTAACTATTAGTTAGCTTACCAACAGGTTGGAACAACCGGCCCTTAATAACGAAATCTTGGCATTTAACAATTAAACGAGGACTTCAGAACAAAAGAACAATGTACTAAAGTTCAAATTACAGGCGCATTTCGAATACATGCCCCGTTCTTAGTGTTTCTCCAAACGAATGGAAGTTAATCTTCCGAAAATCTTGACGTACGGTTCCGAGCGCCTCTCTCGTTGCTTTCTGTTTTAATCTGATTATATGGCACTACCGATACTAATCAATTTAAACGACAGAGCGTGCATTTCCCATTTACGGGACTGTGCGAGGCAAATGTGCGCAGGACGACAGCCCGTTTCGCGTGCTTAACGTACATCCATTATTCGCGGTCCGTGCGAGCGAGCTTTTCACCGTTGTCTGCAACAGGCACGCGCGCGGTGCGCATTGCAGGATGATAACGAGATTCACGCTCTCTCGCGTGATGCGCGTATACGCGTCGCGCTCGTACCAGCTCGTTCCCGGTTTTTCGGGATGAGTCCTTTTTTTTCTCGCCGCACGATAATCGTCGAGTTGGCACGGGCCCAGCCACACACCAACAGGTTAGCGCTCGACGGAGCTGCCCGCGCGCGAGAGGGGCTCCCCTCCGTCGGTTACGGGAGTCATAGGGTGATTCTCGCGATTCCGCGGGTCCTCTCCCCTTCGTCCTTTCTCGCTCGTACCGCCCCTCCCGTCTGCAGCTGCGCCGCAAACGCGGGCCCCAACACCATCTGCCATTAGAAGCTGCACGCGTGCACACGCGTCTCATCCGGGGCCCCCCCCCCCCGGTCACCCCCAGCCGTGTAATGGCCTTGTAACAATACGGAATCTAACTACGAACTACTGAGGTCTCGATTGCCCTCGAGTGAGGACGCTTTCTCTCGTTCGGAATTATAAAGAAATATCATCCAAGTGTATGTTATACATACGATTACTATAATCGCGATTCATTTCCAGTCATTTATTAGTGCAAATATTAGCGAGAATGAGAAATGCGAATAAATGAAGTAATTCTTGAGATTAATCAAGCTTGTGTATAACGTGTATTCATTGATTGCCAAAGAGAAATTGGTAACATTTTTTTATTAATTTATGTATTAGCATTAGGCGTAAATAATTTTTCTTTGCTGTAATGTTTCGAAAGCCGAATTTCTTTTACCGCACGCTCCTTTTGAACGTGATATATATGATCGTATAATAATCTTATACATAATATATAAAATTTTACATATATACTAATATGCTCGCGACAAAGAGTATGAAATCGCTTTTATACTCTTCATATACGATTTCGTAGGGAGAGCCGCGCAGAAATTACCATAACTAAAGCGAATAGAGGGAGTGCGAGTGTGACACGCGACATAAGGGGTGCAACAATAGCCGAAGTGACGATCTTGCGTTTGCAGCGCACGGGCGTGGCTCTGGCCAGTTTAAAAAAAAAAAAGCTTCGTGGTCCTGCAGTATAATAACAAACCGGCTCCACAAAAAACTTACTTTTTTCATTGCATCCGCACGCTATTCAACGCGAGGCATTGAGATCGACAGATGTAAAAGGAGGAATTATATTATAGCAGCTCGAGCAATACGAGTAATAACGCAAAAGAGAGGCTGAAGGGAAGAATCGATCGCGATATGTAACGATTAGTCGATGAATGCAAATTGCCCATAAAATTATAAGTATCAATAATATATTTCAGGATCGGTTCGGGAAATATTTGTGATTAACAGATATTTTTTAAAGAAATATTTCTCTCTTTGCACGAGCTGATGTACGATTAATCGGTCTAATTATTCAGAATGTTTCACATAAAGATGAATATTTTCGTTCGTAAAAGTATTTTCACTCGTTGCTCGTTGCCCGTTACTGCAATTTTTCTTAACTGCTCGCGTTTCTTATGCACGACGTGATCGTACACACAAATTGTACCGGCCATCAGATGGTATAAACTGCTAGGCGCTTTTACGGGCTTCGCGCATCTGGCTCTCCCGAAGCGTCCACGGATACGTTTAAAAAATTAAAAGTTAAGACCTCCAGAGATCGGCCCCTCCTTTCCGTTTTGTTGGTGCTTCGCGAGGAAATACGTGGGAGGCGCAGCATGAGCATCGACCTCTTTTCTTAGAACGCGTTTATCGGTTAATAAATTTAGAAATTAAACGAAGTATGTAGAGTGAATTACGTGCACCGTTAATTTTTATGCGATAAAAATTATCTCGTAAATTCTATGAGATGGAATCATTGGCCAATAATACCTTATTTTGTCGGGAATGTCGGGTATGATGGTTCTGCTCGTTCCGATCGGCAATAACAACGATTTTAAGACTTAATTTAGAATCCTAAGATTAGAACTAAAACTGCAACGTGACAGAAAGTATGATTATAGTCACCGGACACGTTTCAATTAATGTGGAATTGCTATTTTAAAGCCTTTTAAAAACCACGTGATGGTCATTGACGCACGACACGATATAAATGGATGACCATTCGGGATATTGTATCGTTTTTCGCGGCGGACTACTGTCACAGTCGCGCACGGAAATGAAATCATAGTTTTGCTCTACACTCTCATATCGGGGGTCAAATATCGCGGCGATATTCACGGTTCGAACATTATCATTGGAAACTGCCAGATGTACATGCGAGAAACCCTCAGCCTCGTGCCTGCTGTGCGTTACACGAACGCTCATACATACACAAACATACATATGAATATGTGTGTGTTGTGTGTGTGTGTGTGTGTGTGTGTGTGTGTGTGTGTGTGTGTGCGCGCGCGCGCGCGTGCGTGTGCGTGTGCGTGTGCGTGTGCGTGTGCGTGTGTGTGTGTGTGTGTGTGTGTGTGTGTGTGTGTGTGTGTGTGAACTCACACTCTGAATATATGCGTGCACTTCGATCGGTCGCGTGGGTGGCGGCGTGCGTATCCGTCACGTGGAAGCCAATCGATAAGGGCGGTAAGGGTGCGGGAGAACAAAGAAAGGAAGCCCGCATATGTCGCTCCGCCCATCCTTTTCGGTGTAAACGGGCTCTCCCGATGGCCGACCGAATGGGAATTCATCTTAGTTGTTTGCTTGCAGGCGGCCTTTATGAATGTATGAGGGATTTAAGGGTGGTCCCCGGACGCATTATGTTGCGCGCCGAGCGCAAGTGGGACGCGCGAGAATAGAGGATTGGTCTGTATCGACGAGATAAGATTCGATCCCTAAATTCGCGGTGTGTTCGAACGCGAACGATTTGTCAAAGGATATATTCCGCGCCGTTTCATCCGAAGAAGAGAGATATCGGCTCAATTCAATAGACGCGACAATACGCAGGAAATCCTTGAAGGTGGTAAACTGAAAACAAGACACTTCTATTGAAGAAGATTACTCCTATATTGATGTTTTTCGTGAAATATCTCTGCATTGAGCTGTGTTCTAATTTCATCATAGTGGTTAATTAATATCAGACACGGAGTTTTTTCAACTAAAAATTTTCTATAAAGTCTTTTATACCCAGTAATTGAATAGACCAAATAAATCCGAGCAAATTGAAGTTTACGTCACAAAGATAAATCGCCCCTAAAGTCTTCTTCGCGAATTTCAAAATTTCCGGCGCGGCATTATTCGCATAATAGGGAATATTCAATTCACTGCACAAAGGGATTTTCAACTACCCCTTTGATATAATCTCTTCGGTGGACGTCGCAGCGGTATTCATGACGAGCGTCACCGTAATTGAATAATTACGGAAGCCGTCGTTTTCGGGGCTGAGTCGCGCTTATTAAAACTCGCGAAAGCGTATCTTTGATCTCGATCGCGACGGCGGCTCCGAAATATGTCGGAAGGACACCGGAGAAGGGGGATCTATTAATTAACTATCTTAACCTTTGGTGGCTGCTCGAACGACCGAGAATGTCCAAGTCTCGTTTTATCGCCCCGTCTAACGCGGGGTCTCTCTTTCAGCCGGTGCTTGCACTTAATAAGCGTACTTCGTAGTCGAGGTCGAATTGCTCGCGATTCGAATGTAAATCATGCCGAAATTGGCGGAGTGCAGCGAAGCGGTCGACCGTAGGAAGCGTCTCTCTTTGAGTCCCG
Source organism: Temnothorax nylanderi (assembly GCF_030848795.1). Classification (NCBI taxonomy): domain Eukaryota; kingdom Metazoa; phylum Arthropoda; class Insecta; order Hymenoptera; family Formicidae; genus Temnothorax; species Temnothorax nylanderi. The sequence goes on along the minus strand of NW_027249178.1, from coordinate 575,254 downwards.
CTTGAACCAATTTGACGTAAGACAAATTGCGGGTGAACTCAATCGTAATCGATGTTTGTTTACGCTCAAAATTCAACGGCGACACGTGTATGTGACGTGTATAAGAAATATATTCAAATATATACAACGTAGTTTTGGCACAAAGTCACACTTGAACTATATTTTTATTCGAGAAAAAAAATCGCGTTATCTTTGCCTCATGCATATTAATACTTTTCACAGAGTTCAAACGATTGTATATAACATCGACGCAAATATACTTTTCTGCGTAACATTATTTCACGGGATAAACAACATTTATCCATTCTAAGCGGCTGTCATTATGTAATCGTCGTTATGAAGTCGCTCATTAAGCGAAAACTGTGCCAACAATACAGCTTTTCAAGCAGCTTTTATTTTCCACCGATGTTTACCCATAAATATCACGTAAACACATGAATTCCGTTTTCGCGCTGTGAATAATTCGTGATATTCGCATCCTTGAAAGAATTACATGGATTTTCGTGCGCGACGAAGAGTTTTTCCAGGAAAAAAATTCTATCAGCGTTATAATGTCCGGCGCTCTCAATCCTGTAAGCTTTTTTCACCGTGCTGTTGCAAAAACTGATATGATATTTTAAAAACGCACGGCAAACGGGATGGTTTCGCAAGCGGCCGCGCGCCCGCTATTTTAATCCGCGTTATGAAACTACGGTGTGTCAACAGCAATACACGGATTTGCGGTGGCATGATTAGAATTTAAATTGTTTCGGAATTACGAAAGACGTAGCTACGAATGTTGGATTTAACGAAGCTCCTATTGATGATTTTTCAAATTCCTCATACAGAAGCAAAATTTGAAAATTAAACCGTAACTGTGGGGTGTGTACCTGACGTCCTTCAAGCAATGCCGAACGTGAAATCGACGTTGAGAACTTTAGTGCAGCTTCGCGCGCGTGCCAATTTTTGTCCGTACATTGGTATCGACAGCTATTGCGAATTATTGTTTCAAAAATAAAAATCATGTAGAGAGCATTTTGTTCGTTCCTGGTGCATCGGACGTACTATTTTCCACGCTGTCGCACGTTAAACGTTAGTTTCGAGCGTGTTATTTTATTGTTAGCGTTTCACGAGTCAATTCTACGGAGGCTTTCTTGTATAACATCCTTTGTCGCAGAGAACTACGAGTGGCTCGCGAGCCATCCGATTTTTTTTTTTTTTTTTTACGACGTGGAGAAAGAAAGCAGCCCGAGAAAGTCGAAAGATGGGAAAACAGATCTCGCGAGAAGTCTACGTGTAATAAGCGAGAGGGTGGTAGATTGTAGGGGCAGTTTGCTTATGGGAAATGCGTAGCGCACGTTCTCACAATCAGATGTATGTTGGTGCGCATGATAAGGATCGGCGTTTATCATCGTGTATGAACTCGCCGGTTCTATGAACCGTGCTGGAATGTTCGGTCTACGTCGCGTGGTCGTCTCACATCTTGAATATGCGTCAATAACGTGTGCACTTGTAATATACATATATATATACTTAGATTACGTACGCGGACGTTAATCTTTCTCATGTAGCCGGAGGAAAAAAGAAGTTACATAAATCAGGCTGATCGCACCTGTCAGCTCTGGTGAAAAACCACCGCGTATTAATGCATGATAATTGTGGTCGCCGGGTAATGCGTTCGATATGAATTTTAATTCTACCGATGGCCGTCGCAGGTGAGGGGTAAGCAGAAATGTGACCGTCTGGTGATTTACGAGTGATAACCGGAGGGTAACGTATGAATTATAAACCGGTTTTCTTATCGTACTCGTTTACATATCATAATTATGTTTTGTGAATTATGAACGGTTGTGCTATATTCTCTTTTTTAATTGCATGCGAGCGCGCGCCTTTGAGAATCGCGTTTGAAAGTTACAAATGTATAAATCAACTAATTGTAAGAAGTATTATAACATCTGAAAAAACTGAAATAATAACTGCTGTGTAATGGTAATATTCGTCTCGTTTTAGTGCTACTCTGCGATGTAACTTTCGTGATTACATAGTCGTTTACATTTACGTGGTCGAATTAAGCGTTTTCGTAATCGCTACCCTTCGAGGATTTGGTAAATTTAGGAGAAATGTGTATTGCAAGGTGATAAAGCGGCCAAGCCCTAAGCATTTGACGAAGGGGGGAGCCGTGCCTCCTTCGACGGTTATCGAATAAGCGACTACAAACTTTCTTGCGATCCTTTCTCGTCTACGCATGAACGTTATGTCGACACCCACGTGTTGCGAGGCGAAATTCGGTTTCTACGACACCTCCTGCGAGCAAAGTTCCGGAATCGATACCGGAGTCGTCTAAAAAGAAATAAATCTTCTCTCGCAGGTAGAGTTCGAGATTTGCCTGCGTTCTCCGCAGAACATTATCGAGATATTTATTATTCGCTTTGTTATGCAGTTTAATGAGATATAAATCTTAATTTAATGTCTTAATGTTATGTCGCATATTCCAAGAATGACGATGTAAATTTTATTATACATATATATATTTCTAAATTCCAGCTTCTGAATAAAATATCGTTCTTCTCTGGGAAAAATATAACCCACTTTGGGGTCCACGATTTTAGATAATCAAATTATTTGGATATCGTAACTCTAATTAACATTTTGGTTAGTGCCCCTTAAGTGAAAGTTATTTTTGCGTAACTGAATATCGACAGAACTAATTGAGAGAATTGACTAGTGTAACTTGAAAATCTTTGAAATAGAATATCTAATTACGATTTTTAGTTACGCGCAATCGTGGGCCCCAAAGTGGGTTATTTCCGTCTTTATTTTTTTCCAGAGTTGGCGTACCAAACATGAACGCATCGCATAATCCGCTAGACTTGAACGTCATGGTGTGGCGAACGAAATACACCCTTCGGCGGATCATCGAGTCGAGTTGCTGAATATTCGGAGCAGGGGTAATGGGACACGTAATAACATCTGTAGGGTCATGTAACGATCGACATGTTACATCGCCGCTTTATGGATCCAGCAACAGCATCGTGGACTGAAATATATAAATAAACGAGTGCTGAATAAAGATAGTACGCGTACGCTGCGCTTAGAGACTAAAAAGTATCTGGAAAAGTCGGGACTAAAGAGAAGAGAAGTAGTAACGAGAATCAATGGACGTTATGATGGATGATTGGCAAAAAAAATCCTTTAGTAGCAAGAAAATAGTTCCAATATAATTTCAATATAAATGATATGTTTAGCGGAAGAAACATATCAAACAAGAGTGATATTTAGATAACATTAATTTACTCAACAGAACAAAGAAATGTCCCCATAGTGTGTTCGAATGCAAAAACATTATTATGGAAAAACAAAAAATTCTTCGTTGGAAATTTTCTATTGTGCGGGATGTCCGAATCTTGAATTATGCTCCGGAACTCGATTGAACTGGAGTTCTTTCAACTTTCGACCTAGATTACAAAAATAGCATACTGCAATAATTTAGATATTGAAAACCATATTTTCGTAGGAACAATTCATTTACCATATGAATGCACACTATGCATAGACGAATCGCTTAAAAAAAAAAAAACTAAATCCATCCATACGTGTTCATTGTCGACAAAAATGTTTAAATAGAGATGGAAACTTTATTCTTGGATTCACAAGTGACGGGATCACCGGAGCGCGGCGGAATAAATGGAAGCGTGGAGATACGGCAAGACCGTGTGCAGGCGAAACAATAAAAGTGAATAAGGAATAAATAAAATGGTCGAAAAAGGCGAGGAAAAAGAGACGAGGAGAGCGGTGAGGAATTGCGGACGGAGGAACAACTTGAATCGAGAGACAGAAAAGAAAAAAAGAGCAAGAGAAAGAAGGAGAGGAAGACGGAGAGAAAATGTCGGAGAGAGCGGAGAGCTGTGCGGGAGATGAGAGCGAGAGAGGGTGCGAGTTTATAAGGGTTGTGGGTGGTAAGCGGAAGAAGGGGAGAAGAGAGGGTGCTGCAGACGCGCCACGACAAGGGTAAATGTACGTACGAATGCACCCCGGATTGGCTTCGGGATGGTTTCCATGGAGACCAATTCGCTCAGCCCGGGGAAGTCGTCGCCGCCGCTTCCACCGCCGCCGCCGCCGCCGCCGCCACCACCATCACCGCCACCGCCGCCGCCGCCGTCGCCGCCGCCGTTACTACTACCACTGGCGCAGTTTCCCCCGGAAAATCATACTACCTCTAAATGCCAAAAAGTTTGAAACGACTGGTTCGTTCATTACCTACAGAATCTCGCGCGCGAGATCTCTACTCGTTGGAGATTGACGCTGGAGAAGTTGTCAACCGAGTCTCCTTCTATATAAAATTAGTTCGATTAAATTCCCGTAAACTACACTTGTTTTCACGGGATTAATTTCAGTCCGGATAACGATCTCGCGTTACATTTTGTGTGCAATGAGTGGCAAAGTACACACAATTTCATTTTTTATTTTTAGCGCATATTTCGCACGTGATTGTGAAGATATTAGAGGAAAATGCATAAGGAATTGGATACTTAGTTTTTTAATAATTTATAAAGCATTATGATTAATTACATTGTAACAGAAAGACATGCAATATCTCTAGAAAGATACTTACTTACAAAAATAATAGATCCATTTTTTATATAATCTCTGTAATAAATTTAATGCGTTAATTTGACAAGAAAATAATAACAGGTCTATAGTCCGTTATTTTTCTAAAAGACATATCCGTCGAATAATTAAACGTACGATTTTCCAGTTAAAAAAATTTTGTTTATGAATATTAGCAATCTTTTGACTGTCTTTTTATTTGGCACAATTTATATTATGTTACACATCAATAAATTCAAGAAAGTCGATGCTGATGTGGCTATATAAATGCAAAAATTAAGAATTTTCATGGTGTGTCGCGATGAGAAACTCGAGAAGGAATTTACGACGCCAACGCAACGTTCCGACCCCGTAATTTCGTACTTGCAAGTAAGATGCGATGACATCGCCACTGCATAGAACCCGACGTAAGCGAAAATTCATGATTTACATTGTCAGAATATAATTCTTAGACAATCTAGAAAGTTGATATATCCTACACTTCCTACAGCGATATAGAACCGTAGGGAATAAAAGTTTTTGTTTAGAAGATACCCTCTCTCTAAATAAATCTACAGGGTAAGTTTCTGAACGAACATATCCTGTACAGAGATATAATACTTATGAATAATTAATATTCAAAGATAAAAGATACTTAATATAAAAATATGAAAATTTTTTGTTTTTAAGATAATTTGATATAAAAAATAAGAACTTATAATTATGGAACAAAATTCGAAACGTACATCCAAACAATAAATAATTATTTTATAAAATTGATAAAAAAGTACAATTTAAAATCTAATCGGAAATGAGAGTCATAAGGCACTTCTTTTGGAAAATGTTGCGTTGGGGTTCTCTGACGGAGAGAAAATTGTGTACGAAGGGTAGAATTGCGCAACTTATTCCCTTATACATTACCTTGACACAGTCGACGTGTGTGTAAGATGTGTATTTTTGCCAGATAATACGAAGTATAAATTCTCTTCTCGTACCGAGTGTAAACTCAGAGTTTGTAAATTGAGCGGTTGCGAGGGGCGATAGAATTACAGTAGCCCGCGCTATGCAGATACGGTCGTCGCTAATAAAATCGTCCCTCCAGGCTGGTTTTCGCTGCCGTGTGAAAGCGTTCTGATTGTATGCGCGAAATAGCGCTAAGTAATCCCAGTGTAATTTCGTTGGCGTTGCGATCTATTCGTTGTGGCCATCTGGCACAATTGCACGCTATCAGAACGGAATACATGCGAGATAGGGGGAGAATCAGTCCCCGCTTGTGTCGGGATAACTTCCGCAATTTAGCGCGGAACGACGCGACGTTTCAAAGTTCTTTTAGGGGATGAAAGTCCGTGACATGCGCGCGCCTTCATCCTTACGAAAAATATTTTTCTTCCCCCGCCCCCAGAAGCAACGGCATATTTTCAGTAAACTGGCGGCGTAAACTGTGCGCGTTTAACAACGTTTACGTAAATATTATTGTAATAAAAAGACGCTAACCAAGGGAACGTCAGCTGACCATTGACTTTTATTAAAAATAGAGTAATCTTCCATGCGTAATTATCTTATAAGTAATTTCCAGCGTTATTAGTAATTCAATATTAATAGTTACAGCCGTTATAATAATATATCGTTACAATGCGTGTAGCACAGAGACGTATGACGCTGACGATTTCATGATCTGCGACAAATATATAACGTTGCTGCGTGTATAAAAAAATAAATATTGTTCTAATCGTATATGTTAAGGTTAACGATTTACGTGATGAACGTAATAACGAAGCTCTGTTACACATAATCCGATCGACGTACGTTGCGTAAAACTTACATTCGCGAACTGTTGCAAAGAGAGATTCGTGAATCTGCCGACGGTGATCGTCAATTGTTTTTGTGACCTCATTATCAGGAACAGCAGGATTCGATTCTCGCTAGGAGACAAATCGTACCACAGAGACTCGTACGCCGCGTCGCCGATCGTCTTGCTCTGGAAGTCAAATTGGAGTAAAAATTCGAAAAGCAGGAGCTGGTAGAGAGAATTGTCTCGGTAAAATCAGCAGCTGTAATTGCTCACCTTCATGCTTAGATATTCGCCGGCGAAACAGAAAATGAACGCTTCTAAATTTATGACGACATAAAACAAAAGGGATCTCACTAACATAGAAGAGCCTTGATCGGCGCCGATCGACTGCAATATTGAAATAACGATGTGCACGATCGGATCTTTTCTACCGCGAATTGCATTGTAAAAAGTATTAAAATTGTAAGTTGCTGAGTATTATATAAATATACATGTACACGGAGAGAATTTTTTGTTATATTTTACCCTTAAATTCACTACAAACTTGGGACAACTTGGCAACCAAGGAATTTTTAAAATATACAAAAGACATTTTACAAACAACGTAATAAAAATTACCAAGCAGATTGGTAAATTTTGAAAAATTATTGAAATTTCCTAGATATATTTTAGTAAAATTAATCAAACATATTTTATATTTTAATGTAATAAATATTAATATTTTTTATTATGGTAGATATTAATCAGAATAGCTCGCATAAAATTCTTGATGGTACATGTTGTCCCACAACTACCATGATTTCACGGTAAATTTTAAGAGAAAATTCTCTCCGTGTACAAGGTAATAATGTCACTTGAAAACGATAACTTGATTCGCACACATATTCGATATACATACGTGTGTCATCGAAGTAAATCAAAAGTGTAATTGATTAATCTGTGCGCGGCGAAAGTCATTAAAATTACTTACATTCACGATGATAAGGCCTAAGCAACAAATAACAAGGGTGTTCGATACGAATTGGGCTAGCGCGATGTAAGAGTACAGGCTTTCGATCTTTTCGGTGAAAATAATGATGTTTTGATGCCTTCGAATTAACGAGCCTATCGTGATCATGGAAATAGTTGATTTCTTTTCTTTCGATAAAATTTCCAATAATCTCTCCCGCAAAAGATCTATCTGACCGCCCGCATGAAGCACCTAAAGATTTAATTCTATTATCCGTTCTCTGCACAAATTTTGATATTACGTGAAAGTGTAAAAAAATTATATATAATGTTATATGATATAATAATAGATGTTTCAAAATTTCTACTAAAATGGAAATTTATTGATAATTCTTAAATTTATTATTATAATATCGAAAATCTCGTGAATGAGAAAACATATTTTTATATATATAAATATTTATATATTATATTTAAGCAAAACAAATAATAATCAATATTTTTAACATTAATTAAGAGAAGGCAGATAAGTTATCAAGCCAAAACTTTGATTAATGAGCCCAACAAATCAATTAGACTAGTTATAGTAGAAATCAATTTCCGACCAATAACTTTTCTTCCAATTTTTCCTAAACGAATTGAAATGTGTTACGAACAGTCATCGCGGTAACGTGGGCTGGGCTAGCTCCCGGGATGCATTCCCGGGGGTAATCTCAGTCGGGAACTTGAAAATCCCCGGGAGGGTTGAAAGCCTCTGAGGCCCCCAACTTACCAGTGTAACGAGTAGCGCGCTGAGCACGCCGATCACGGTGGCGGCCGTCATCTGATGCAGGAACTGCGTGGTCATGACGACCTCGTAAATTGGCGACGTGCCACTCTCGAAGGGTAACTCCATCTTGAGAAAAAGTTCACGATCGGCGGCGTCGGCGACGTCGTTGCTGCGCAGGGCGACAACGCCGATGCCGTAGAACAGCACGGCCGTCGAGTGCAGGCCGATGATCAAATTGGAGAAACGATGCGACAGATTGGCCACGCTACTCATGCTGTACAAGTCGTCCCCGCATTCCTTCCAGTCCGTCGCGATGCTCGTTAACACGTCGTTAAATATTCTAGGAAGAATCGATTTCCTGCAGCATCGCGAGAGCGAAGGTATTCCCCCCTTGAAGACTACGATTGGGAAACTATATTTGTCTGTATTCGATGAAAAACGAAGGTAGAAGGTAGATTGAAAAATACGAAGATAAGTATATATGGGTATCATTGTAGGTAGTGATATTCCCCGATGTGTGTGTAATAACGAGTACAATTAAAAAAGGATAATAAAGGACGTATTAAAATCCTATTATTTACAAATTACTGATGATGCACGAGAAAGAAATGATATGTATATTATTTGCCGAAACAATGACTTCTAATGTGCTAAAGCTTTCTCATTGCAAAACACAATCACTAATTCTTTCTAATGCTTTGATACGATGCAATGATAATTACTGATGCATGTCAGTCGCTCTGTATTATCGAACGTTTTGTTCGACTTGTACAGCTCATCGTAAAATCATAGACTGCAAGGATCGCGACGACGTACCGTTGTTTTGTCCAGAAAACAATCAACTTGACAAACAACAAACTGTATGACAGCGTTGCGCTCAAGCCGTCCATTAGCTGTGAGATGTCCTCGGAATTAAGGTGCAACGCCATGTGGCGATATTGAAAGATCTGCGCGGCTATCATCGTCGTGGTCCAGTAAAGTCGACTGATGATCACGTAGGCCGCGCCTGGCCAGATGCCGGCGACTCGAAGTCCGATCTCGATCGACCGGGTAATTGTGTTAACAGACATTTAACGAGGCTTAATTCTCGGTCGATTGGTGAATACGAACACCCTATGACATAATCGGCGACGCGGAGCTAAAATGAGGGTAGGCCATGCACGTCCCTCTTACGAGAATGCCTCCCTTCAAAAGAAGCGAGAGATATTTGTTCGAGATTGTAAACTTTCTAATTAAGATTAATTTATCTCAGAGAACGATCTGTAACGGTTTACGGCGAATGTGTTAACGGCAAGAATAGGAAGGGAATGTCCAGTGTCGCGGCGTGTCACCAGTTGACGGGGATTAATGAAATGGATGCACAACGCTCGCAGTTAACCGAAGCGCGCGCGGAAAGAACGTCAACGTTGAACGCGATCGCGGAACAGATATTTATGGACGATAGAGGCACGAGACACGCACCTGTAAGCGCTGTGGATGGACTGAAGGATGCCGGAGGGTCACTTGCCGCGAGCCCTACCTTCGTCCACCGTCGACCGGGCAGGGGGTAGCTCATTAAATATTTTCATCGTTCTGCGTACGATGAAGTTGTCGTAGCGTCGTCGGCGAACGCGAATTTTGCGGATGGAAGAGAAACCGAGGGGCCGTCCTTCCGCTCCATGCGCCGAATGGTATGATGCAGATGGTGCTGTGCAATTTTCGTTAAAAATGTACGATTACGCAAAACGAAGGTCGATGTATATAGTCCGGTTTATAGTACGTCGAAAAATCATGCGCACTGATCTAAGGAAAGACGAAGTAGTTTCCGAAGGGTCGCACCGGAAAGGAAGGGATAATCGCCGCGGGATTCTTGGAAATCGAGAATACACTCTAACGATCTCTTTTTTTAAATCAAGATTTCGTACTGCAGTTTAAAGGCCATATAGTTTGATATTATTCTGTAAATAATTTTATTGCTAATTAAATTATATTATCTCGAAGTATGTATGTTCGAAGAAATATATTGTGTTACGCGCTCATCTAATTAGTGAATTTATATATTACTGGATACATATTTAAGATTGTTAATTGAAAGTCAAAGAGAAACGCGGCGCTCACTGTATCGCCAATAACACCGATATAAGTATTGATATTCCATAAAATTTATAATCTATAACAACGTCAGAGTTTAATTTTAATTTAACATTTGTTATTATACCCAAGCTATCGTTATGAGAATGTAATACTTATACTTAGTAATCTATGTGATAAAAAGAGCTATATGAGCAAACATAAACCTGGAGATATATAATTACGGCAAATGTTACGTGTGTATGTACAACTAGATAAATTACATACTATGTACGAATCTTACTCTTGCGAAGCATTGCAACAAGAGATCCATCATTTTCCCAATTGTGAGCGTCAGCTGCTTCTGCGATCTCAGTGTTACGAATAACAGAATGTGATTGTGTTTAAGTTCCAGATTGTACCAGGCACAATTATACGCAGCGGATCCAACAGTATCGCTCTGCAAAAGTAAAAATAATGAAGAAATTTATATAATCTTTCTAACGATCAATCAAAAAAGGAATACATAAATTGAACTATAATAGTCATCAGCTCTTATTGATTATGAATTTACGTTTATTTTTATTGTATAGATATTATAGAGCCTAATATGTTACTTCTCAACAATTTAACTATAATCTTCCCTTTAATTGTTCTATGAAAGAAGAATAATGAAAGAGAAGATTACAGAAAGAATCATTTATTGAGTGCTTATTTTATTTTAGTTTTCTCTAACCTGATTTGTCAGATTCCCCTGATAGGAAAATATGAACACCTCGATATTCGTTACGCTGTAAAGCTTTCAACTATCTTCCTTGTCGCATCGGAACTATCGAATGTCTGCAATATCGAAATAGGATAACTCCAGTATTTACGCCGCGCAGGGTTTTACGCAGCAGATGTCAGAAAAAATAGAAGGAATGAAGGTACTTGCTCGCAATTATTCTGTTATGTGCCTTTATGCCATATTAGTATTGTGTTGTAATTTTCAGTTGAATGTCATATAACCCACCCCTCTAGGATATATGGCAAAAATGCAAGAGTTTCTAAAAGTTTTTTTTATTAAATACAAAGAATAAATATTTTATATTTCTATTTTTTTTATAGTAGTAGACAGTATAAAGTTTTTATTGGTATAATTCATTTGCCTTAAACATAGTAAATAGTACTCGATAAATTAAATTTCCCTCAGCTGCGGCGTATATACCGGAGTTACCTTATATGATACAAATAATTCGTCGAAACCGCGAATAGTTTATCGATGCAACAATCTATATGCAATGCATGAAGGAATTAACAAGATACGCACAATGCAAATACGTAATTAATTTTGCGGAATAAAATACTTATTTTTATTTATTTATACCATTTAACGTCTGTTTTACACTCACAGACACATATGACTAAAATCCTAATAAGTAAATTATCACAGTGTTCCATACAAATTACAATAGTGCGATGTATAAATATAAATATTTGATATTTTCCGAGAACTAAATAATCTTCTGATGTTTCTGAATGATTTTATTTATAATAATGACGGTAAATTTGCGTTTATTTACGTTAGTTTTTGTTCGGCAGTATATTGTATACTAAAAATGGATATATTAATTTCGGATATCAGCCTCGCCAATCAATAATGCAGGATTATTTATTTGACCACCCACGTACAGAGTCTAAAAAGAAGAAGTCCACTGAAAATGAAGACTCATGTTTAAATCGCAGTAAGTTGCAAAAAAATATATATTTTTTTGTCAACCACAGCTTGAGGTTACATCAAATATCCGGGTGAAGACTGGGAGGTCGTAAGAGGTCATCACACAGGTGCGCCTCTAAGCCAACGGCCAATAGGAGTTGCTCATTAAATATTTGTATCGTATCATGAGCACGCATTCGTCGCTGCTCCTCCCCGCTTTGATAACAGAATGAAACAGGCAGAATTATTTCTCCCTCTTTCGTGCACGCGGTGACGTGATCGCAAATTGTTTTGTCTCAAATATGCAACGATACACGCGGCATACAGGCGGGGCGACGTCCGAAGATGAATCAAGCTCGGGGATCCTTCAAAAAGTTTTTGAAATCTAGAGGGTGAAGAGACTTCGACGAAGAAGCAGAAAACTGAATTGCGCGATGCTACGGGAACGTGTATATTGTTTGTGTATATCTGAATGTGCATTAGTGTGGTAAAATATTCGACAAGAGATTAAGTCTGGATATTGGCTGACGAATACAAAAGTAAGTAGTTTATGGAATAATATTGGAATATATATGTCACGCTTCGTCGTACAAAACGATTTAACAACGTCAATACTGAAGAAATATTTATTTGAGAAATATTGATCTTTGAATTTGCTTTTGCCTATAACTTTAACTATGTGTACATAATATCTCAGAAAGTCAGATCGTAGTTTAAATTTCGCATCATGTGTTCTTTACTCCAAATATATACATATTTAGAAAACAGCCTGTATTGCTAGGTGTTTTTCTAACTGGTAATTTGCACACTATTTGATGTGTGTTTGACAAGTATCAGCTGAGAAGGTCAACGAGATGGATCTGATGTTCATTGGATCGCCAACATCACCGATAAATACGATCCCGAAGCATTCATGATCTATAACAAGTGTCATTCTTTGTATTAAAAGTAAAGACTATTTTTATAATTATAAATTTATAACAGATTATATTAAATTATTGCAAACAGGCGCGCTTCAATTATGGGTAAAAATGTACATAAGTAAATCAATTCTAAGAAAGAGAAAAGTGAATATTTGAATATTTTATAACAAACATTATATATATGTAAATAATGTGCAAAATTAGTTTGTGTGTTATACGTATAATTCTTACACTTGCGAAATATTCTAAAGAGAGATCTGCCAACAGTTAGTTGCTTTTGTGATCTTAAGATTATAAATGGTAAAATGCGACTATTCTCAGGTTTCCAATTATACTATACGGAACTATATGCTGCGTTTCCGATTGCTTTACTGTAAGAAGGTGGAAATTATGAAAAAGATTTTCAAATACATTTCACAAATATTTGTTTTAATATAATGTCTGATAATTTATTTTTTTCAATATCTTAACATACAGAATTTTTAAAATTATTTGTCATTTTATCATTGTTATAAATATCATTTTGTTGCTAACCTTGTTATTTAGAATATTTAGATATTCTCCAGCAAAACAGAATACAAATGCTTCTAAATTCGTCATAGCATAAAATAAGAGAGATCTTATTATCTGCTCTGTCGCATCGGGTGTACCTATTGCCTGTAAACGAAAAATAAAATTATTACCTTATTGTGCATTATAAATAGTTGCCTCTATTTACATATCTCATCTGTATTATAAAATATAAGGAAATTAATTAAAGTAGTCGTGCACTTATTAACAAGCCTACGATAAGCAGCAATCATTAATATGCAGTATTTTAATTTCCACCTTTTACTCACCTTTTACTCACGCTTACTATGAGGAATCCCAATGAGCAAATCATTACTGTGTTGGATGCAAACTGCAGCAATGCAATGTAAGAGTATAGATTTTCGACGTTCTTCGAGAACTTAATAATTTTCTGATATTTCTGAATGATTTTATCCGTACTGATTGATTTATTTATGTTTCTTTCCACTCTCCTTGGGTGCGAAATTTATCAATCAACAACGCGGAATATCCATTTGGCTTACATGTAAAACCTGGAAAAAAAGAATATGTAGCACAACACTAAAATCGTAGCAATTCTCAAATTTATGTTCGAGTATTAGAAGAAAGGAATGTAACACGGAACATGAGAGAAACAAATTCCACGAGACAACAATCCAACTTTATACACTCAAACTCTTGCCAGATATTAATATTGGATGATTTGTTATCTATCATTTATTGTTATTGTTGTAACTGTCGTTCGCGAGAATTGCTTATACATTCCTTAACTTACCAATGTTAAAAGCAAAGCATTTACAGCACCAGCAGCCCAGCTGCACATATGACGACGTATACGGTTTGCGTGATTAGAATCATTTTATACGTTCTTTGTGTGTTCACGTCGAGGGGAAGTTCCATTTTGTGAATGTAGGGTGGTGGCTTGGACGTGTGATCACTGATATCTACATCGGCCAGCATGATGCGTGTGTTGTATGCGATGGCGCTTAACGTATGAAGAATTATCATTGCGTTAGTGATGCGACTCGATAATTTCGCCTTGCATATCGTTTCATGCATGTTGACCTCGTTGTTGGCACAACTGTCCCAGTCTTCCGTCATCATTTCCAAGGTTTTGATAAATTCTCTGGATGATTTGGTACGTCGATTATCTCCTATCCGATTACGAAAAAGATTACCCACCAAATATTACTGGGTAACTCTAGCAAGTCAATATTATGTCACAACATTTTAGCTTTTCCGCTTTGTACACTTCTTTAAATTAAATGAGAATGCAAAATCATATTAAACGCGCATAAATATACATGATGTAATTACTAAACGCAATTTTAGAATGTATATATATAAAATTTGATTATTGAACACAAATTAAATCAATGAATGGATTATAGATTTTCTTTCGCCACGAAAATTGTTTAGAAACATGTCACATTTAACTGTAATTTGATTATAAACTCATCACTGATTATAAATTATTTATATCATTATTTATGTGTATAATCGTATTACTTACCGCTGATTTAACCAAAACACAACAAATTTTGTCATCACTTTCATGTATGCTAGGAAGCTACTCAACCAATTCATCAAATTGAAAAGATTATCGGAATGAAAATGTACTTGAAGGTAACGATAATGATAGAATTGAACAATTATTATCGAGATAATCCAAAATATTCTGCAAAACGAAATACACGAAGTGTCTGGCCATATACCGAACAAAGTGAACACAACTTCTATTGTGCGATTAATTGTGATCTTCCGGATCATAATGTTCTTCTTTACCCCTTTTTCCATACGCGCGCGAGCACACCAAAATGTATAATAAGTATTTCTAACGAAGCAAAAGGAAATACAATGAACTTGATAATGTACTTCCGCCAGATGTACGTTTCGATGGATTGACGTACACCATAGAATTGCTGCGTAAAGATTGGGTGTTCCTAAAAGGTCATCGCACGAATTTACCCTTGGATTGTCGACCAATGGAAAAAACTCATTAAATATTTTTACCGTCCTGCGTGCAGACCATCCATACATCTGTCGCAGGTTCTGACAATTTTAATGAAAAGAAGGGAACGCACAGGTGGGGTCAGCTCTCTCTCTCTCTCTCTCTCTCTCTCTCTCTCTCTCTCTCTCTCTCTCTCTCTCTCTCTCTCTCTCTCTCTCTCTCTCTCTCTCTCTCTCTCTCTCTCTCTCTCTCTCTCTCTCTCTCTCTCTCTCTCTCTCTCTCTCTTTCCTGAGAGCCGATGTTGCGATCGAAAATTGCTCGCTTTAAGTAAGCAATGATACGCTTGGACATATTAGGCACAGGTATGGTATATTCGATTGCAAGTCGTGCTCAGTGAGCTTTGGAAACATTTTGAAGTTTAGAGGGCGAAAGAAAATAAAAAATTAAATTACTGCGTATCTAGCATCGCGTGTTATATCTTTACACCGCAAATTCTTAGCTTGAAGAAAGATCCACGATTTCTCTTTCCAATCTTTCCATAAGAAATTGAGATACGGTACTTTTACAGAAAACAGTACAGTGTATATTATAATTTTATGTTATATTTCACGTAAATTATCTTCATGTCATAGAATATATTTGGAAAAATATGCAATACTAATGTCTGTTAGTGTAACTAGTGAAAACGCGTATTTAAATGTCGCTCCACGACTATTGATTAAATGTTATCGAGGTGAACGTGATGTTTATTGCATCGCTAACAACACTGACAGGTAGAATCCCGAAGCATTCATGATCTATATAACAATGTTGTTTGCACTAGGAATTAATATTTATGCAAATGGAATATTACTATAACAAAAAGAGTGCTCATAAAAGAGAATACGGTCTAGTAAATACTGCTAGAATAGAAAGATTGAGCTAAATTTTTTATTTTTCTTAAATCTTATACTTGCAAAGGACTTCAAGATGAGATCTATTAGCTGGCCAGCTGTTACCGTTAATTGCCTCCGGGATCTAAATATTATAAATAATAAAATGCAAATATCTTTAGATTTTAAACTGTACCATCCGCAATTATACGTTGCAAATTCGATCTCTCTACAAGACATTTGTAATATTAGTTTAATAATAAAGTCTAATTATGCCTTATTTTATAAAAAAAAAGTTGATGTTGATTTTGGTGATCGATGAAAAGATTATTTTCTATTGTAATTTAAAAAAAAATCTTTTTATTGGAAATATTTTTAAAAATAATTCAATTTTTTATTTAGTGAAAAATGTAAGATTGAATTATTTCATTATATATTTCTGAAAACTTGTAACAATATTGCTATGTTTGTATGTTTTTATGTTTTTAAACAATATTCAAACAATATTAAAATTATATAATTAATTTTATGGAGTGGGTACTAAGACTGCCCACTCCAACCCACCTCCTTTCTCAGGCCGGGCTTGAAGAAGCAGAAATCGGTAACCTTTTCACCGATCCTCGAAAAATTCAAAACAACCTTCCTTTAATAATACTCTATATAAAATTACATGTACACCTTTTTACTGATCATCGCCAAATTCAATACCAACCTTCCTTAAATGATACTCTATCAATTAAAAAAAAATTCAGCCCGATATCTCAATATTTGCGAAAGTTAGAGCAACCACGGACATTTCTAAAAAAATTAAAAATTTTTTTTAAAAAGAACACCTTTACCGATCATCGCGAAATTCAATACCAACCTTCCTTGAATGATACTCTATCGATTAAAAAAAAATTCAGCCCGATATCTCAATATTTACGAAAGTTAGAGCAACCACGAACATTTATAAAAAAATTCAAAATTTTTTAAAAAAAGAACCCCTTTACCGATCATCGCCAAATTCAATACCAACCTTCCTTGAATGATACTCTATCGATTAAAAAAAAAAAACAGCCCAATATCTCAATATTTGCGGAAGTTAGAGCAACCACGGACATTAAGTCCGCACATACACACACACACACACACACACACACACACACACACACACACATACGGACATGCGATTTTAATGTGATATTTCGACATTTTAGAACACTCTGAACATATTAACATCAAAAACTCAAAAAACAATCTTTTCTTTGGTTTCTTCTACCCCTATTTCATATATAATTCTTTTAAATTTGGTTGACTAGACCCAACTTTATACGCAATCAAAGGTTCATATACGAAATTTACGAAAACGAAGCTTCCTCTATGAGGAAGCAAAATACATAAAGTATCTATACTGTTATTAGTAATTTTATCGTTATAGTAATTATCTTTCATCGCTGACCTTATTGTTCAAATACTCTCCAGCGTAGCAAAATATAAATGCCTCCAGATTCGTTGTCGTATAGAATAAAAGATGACTTTTTATAATCTGCTCCATAGCATCAGCAGTACCAATTGCCTGAGGAAATTAAGGAGATATAATAATATTATGCATTAATGTGATTAATGCATTATTTAATATTCGAAGATACAGAACAAAGATATAACAGAAATTTTTAAGGAAAATGTCTGTGTAATTGATTATTTTACTCACAATCACCATAAGAAAGCCCAGCGAGCAAATTAACATTGTGTTCGACACGAATAACACTAACGCGATATGCGTATACATAGGCTTTCGATATTCTCTAAAAATTGAATAATTTTTTGATGTTTCAGAATGATCTTATTTGCGGCGATGATTGATTCTTGCTTATTTTCGATATCTTTGGGGATGAGCTCTGTGTCAACCAGTATTGCAAAATATCTACTTGGCCACCTACATGTAATACCTAGAGAAAGAAGAATAGATTTCATTATTGTTTAGATTTTTTAGTTACACGTAAAAATAATTAAACTACGTATGATTTATATAGAAGAATAATGAAAAAAATATTAGTACTTTGTAAAAATTATTACGAAAATTAATTTAACAAAATGTACAAAAGTAACATTTACAGGAATTTTTTTAATATTCCAAAGTTATGTTTCCGAAACTATATATGTTTCGAGGACAATTCTAATGCATATATATTATTCGACGAAAAGAAAAACACGAAATTTACAATTACTATCATTATACTTATATATTTTATTTATTTATTATTATTATGATTGCTTATGCAGTTGTAACTTAACATAGTTAAAAGTACGGCGTTCTCACAAGGCCAGCTACCCAATTACAGAGAATCAGATGGATAAACACAAATCTATACATGCGCTGTGTATTAATGCTGAAGGGAAGCCGCAATTTGTTGATAAAAGGCAACTCGATTGTTTTATCGGTAACATCAGCATTAGCGAGGACGACTCCCAGGCAATACGCAACGATACTTATCGTGTGCAGAAAGAGTATCACATTAGTGATGCGATCCGATATTTTTGCCTTGCTTGTCACTACGCTCATGACATTCTTAGCGCTGTCACTTCAGTCGTCCGCGATTAACTCCAAAGTCTCCACGAATTTTATTTTCTATGGGACGATTGTTTCTCGATCATAGTGTCGAATTCAAATGTAAGTCCTATTCATCGCGTCACAGAAAACCGTATTTTTAAAAATATCTCGTTTTCGATTCATATGGAACGGCATTGGAGTCACTTTCTTTAAAATAAAACTTTATTATATATATATATTTCAACT
Organism: Temnothorax nylanderi; assembly: GCF_030848795.1. NCBI lineage: Eukaryota > Metazoa > Arthropoda > Insecta > Hymenoptera > Formicidae > Temnothorax > Temnothorax nylanderi. Next base: position 556,360 of record NW_027249178.1, on the reverse strand, counting down.
TTTTTTTATTTTTCAAAACCGAGTAGTAACAAAAAATTAAATATGGGTAAAACGATGATTACGAAAGAAGCGAACTATGTAGTTTTTGAGCCATATTATGAATCTTGGCCTTAATAATTGCCTTATAACTGAATTTATATATATATCAATAATTAAACTATAAATAAGAATAAAATTTTTAAAAATAATTAAAATAATTTTAGTTAACGCACTCACTTTACTTACCGCTGATTTATCCAGAACGCAACGAGTTTAGCAATTACTTTCACGTGTGCCAAGAAGCTGCATAAGCAATCCACCAAGTTTAAAAAATTCTGCGAATTTAAATGTGTCGAAAAATAAAGATAGTGACAGAATCCAATAAACGCTATTGTAACAATCCGGAACAATCTGGTAATTAAAATGATTAATTTGTGTGGGCTGACGCCGAACTAGGGGAGCATATGAAACACTGTGCGATTAATCGTGCTCTTACGAGTTATATTATAGTCATTTATATCCCTTTTTACACTCAATTCTGTCCAAACAAGTGCGTTAGGAAATATCTAACGAAGTAAGGATTTTTTAAGAGAAAAAAATTAAAATGAATACGCTATCGCTGTTCCTCCTAACAACAGAGGTGTATTTCTCAATGACAGCGATGATGTATATCATTGGATACCTGTGTCTTTACAGGTAGTCTTTACTAGTGCGTCGTGGGAGGTGTTCAAACGTGCACCGCCGGCAAATCGACCATATGAAGGTTGCTCATAAAATATTTGTATTGTGCGTGCAGATCTCAAATGCACCCGTCGCGTTTTCCTTACAATTTTGTGGAAAAGAGGGAACAGATAAGATGTTTTTCGCCCACCTTTGGTACCGACAGTATAGCCACAATGCAGCCATGAAGTGCGTATATATTAAATACATATAATGATACCTGCGGAAAAATGCGTGTATTGCCTCACGAAGAGAACGTCCTCGATTTTTGTCTATCACGGCGTCACAACTTTTCATAGAAATCGCTCACTGGGCAGTAAGCGGATGATAAAGTCCCAGAAGAAGCAATAATGGCAGTTCTACAATGCTATATGTTGATATAACTTATATTGATTTTATCATTTTATTGTTAGTATTACTACATCGCGTTAATTCACGATAGTAATGTCACGCGGTGAATGTCAATTTTTGAAACTCAATTACTCTGATTTTGTACAGATGTTATATAAATCTGATGGGTTTCTGTATTATATGAAATATAATTGTATGACGCAGAAAAGCTCTATTAGGAAATCTCTATTAAAATAATATTGATGCTAATTTGAATATTAATAATTTAATATTGGTAATTTAATATTGATGATAATTTGTGCATTCGTTATCATGTATCCAATATGCAAAGGGAGAAATTCTTTCGCGTAGGATACCTAATAAAATATTTTAATATTTTACCTTAAACTGTGCGAGAAAAAATCCATGATTTTTATGACACTTACGCAGAATCTGATTACATTGTAATGTATTGTAATTTTAGAGAGAACGATTCAGATTATTGTTTAATATTTATATTTGGAGAAATATACTGTATTACAACATGAATTTCTAGAACTACTGATATATGTATAATTCATAATTTTTTACTGTTGTTAAATAATCGATCATCTAGTATTTATCGCATCGCCAATAGCATCGACAGATATGATCCCGAAGCATTTATGATCTGAAGAATTATTTTTGCGTTACAGAATTCAAAATCTCTGTTTTTAATATTAAAAAAGAATGTTTTATCGTATAGATGGAGTTTCTATGTATGAATCTTACACTTGTAAAAGTTTGCAAGGATAAATCCATCATCTTCCCAGCTGTAAGTGTCAATTGTTTTTGTGATCTTAACATGATAAATAACAGGACACGACTATCTTTAGTTTTCATGTCATACCACGCAGAGTTGTACGCCGCAAAACCAATTTCTTTGCTCTATAAAGATGGAAATAATAGAGATATTTTTGATGTTTTGGTATTCTTCACAATATTTTTTTTAATTAGATGAAATATTATCTATCATTAACAATTTACGACAATTATTAGTACTTTATTATAAATATTACTTTATTACTAACCTTGTTTTTCAGATATTCTCCAGCAAAGCAGAATATATACGCTTCGAGATTTGTTATAACGAAAAAGAAAAAAGATCTAACTATTTGCTTTGTGGCATTAGGGCTACCGATTGTCTACGACATTGCATAACAACGATGTGCGAAAAATTATTAAATATAAAGTTAGTATATAATTAATATATGGTATACAAGTATATTAATAAAAATAATTCATTTAATTATTATATATTATATTAGTTATTATATATTAGTTATTATATTATATTAATTATTGTATTAATTGTTATATGTATATAAATTAATAACTCTTTAGGATACTTGTATATAATAAAATGTGAATAAAATTAATAAAAGCATAATTTAGATAGCTGAAGTAAAGTTGAATATTAAAGAGTAAACGGAGATTTAATATTGTCATATTGTTTGCAATTATATTAGGGAAATACAATATAAGTTTACATTTAAAATCATCTTACTCACTGTTACGACAAGGAAAGCTAGTGCACAGATCATTAACGTGTTTGACACAAATTGCATTAGCGCAATATGTGTATAAAGGCTTTCTATATTCTTCGAAAAACATATAATCTTTTTGTGCTTTTCAATAATTTTAGTCGTTGCGGCGCCGAGTGATTCATCTTTACTCGCATTTCCAGAGGGTGTGAGCTGCGTTAACCAATAACGCAAAATATCGATTTGGCCAGCTGTATGTAAGGTCTGAAAATAAAGATCCCGTTGCTTATGAAATAATCGAAATTCGTAACTGGTTTGTATTCAAGCAGTGCAAAAGGATGCGGAATGGTATTATTAAAATACACGGAAATAGTAAACCGGGTAACATAGATAATTTAGCCCAAATTTTAGATCTATCGTGCTGGACTTTTAAAATGCGTACAATGTAGTTACTGTATAAATAAAATTTTAAAATTATTGTTTAAATTATGTTTTTGAGCTTGTGAATATCGTTTGTACATCCTCAACTTACCAGAATTAATAACAAGGAATTCGTTGTACCAGACGACCAGGCCATCATGAATACAAAACACAATTCTATTAGTAAAATAAATCTATATGTGCGTTGCGTGTTTACATCGAAAGGAACTTCTATCTTAGTGAGGAAGATTAATTCCGTCGTGTTACTGGTGACATCGACATTGGCCAGGATGACACCGATACTGAAGCTAACAACTGACATTGTATGAAGGATGAGGATAATTTTTGTAATACGTTCCGACGTTTTAGCTTTGCTTGCTGTCTTGCGCATGCTGATATCGTCATTAACACAGTCACTCCAATCCTTCTTCATTATTGTTAGCACCTCGATAAATTTTCTGTGGATGATGGTGCTCACCGATTATATTGTCGATCTTAAAGTAATCTTAATTTCCACGCTGTGAACACTCATCTTTTTGGACATTTGTTATTTTTAAATGTCATATGTAAACCAAACTTTCACATATTCCAACCAGAAAGTTTAATGGGATACTTTTGTAAATTGTTCCCAACTTTGCGTATATACACGTTACTTACGGCTGATTTAACCAAAGCACAAGGCACTTAAAAAGCACCTTGCAATTTGCCAAATCAATAGACAAGCAGTCCATAAAGTCCCAAAGTGTGGCAGAATGCATATGTATCACATCGTAACGGTAGCGACAGCACTGAGCGATTATCACTGAAACGATGAAAAACATTCTCCAGAATAGAGCGGATGATGCGCCTGGCCAAGCACCGCTCAAAGTGAGCATAAATTTCATCGTGCCATCAAGCGGATTCTGACAAACCATAATTTTCTATCTCTTTTTATTCTCGCCTATTGGTACAAGTAAATTTGTCAATGTGACATGTAGCAGAACAAAATGCTTCAGTGAAGCAAAAGAAATATGTTCCAATGCTCAAATATGTATCTGTCTTTCGATGGACAGTCCGATGAATTATAGTTTATATCTCGATGGAAACTACATACATCACAGAATATCTGCCTGAGACTGGGAAACAGAGAGAAATCTAAAAGATCATTAATACAAATACAACCTGCAGCAACTGATCAATGAAAGATATTCATTAAATATTTTTATCGTGCCGCGTGCACAGGCCGCAAATATATTTGTCGTCATTATTCGCAAGTTTGTTGCAAGATAAGGAAAGAAAGCACGTTTCGCTTTTCCCTCTCTTGAATACTAGCAATACAACCGCAAAATTATCTACTTGAATATGCAATGATTCATGTGGAGATAGATATGGCTATGTATATCCGATGGGCAGTCATGTCCGCGACCCTTCAGGAAAGTTTTGAAATCTAGAGGCTAGATAATTGGAAGGAAGAAGGACGTGTGGGGTGTGGGGGAACTTCACATTCGGTTGCTTGTAGTGTTTGTAATATTTTGTTATTAGCAATTCATGCTTTAGCAATGTAACAATAATTTTATAAATGCACGAATTTCTGTGTGAAAGTGAAGCAATTTATAACAATTCTAATAAATCAGGACTAATTGAGTGCAAAGATAGGATATATATATATATATATATATATATATATATATATATAATTATATATGTTTGGCGTGTATTACAGATTATTTTGTATAAAGACAATTAATCAAATAAGTATGTCGTGTTAATCACAAAAAATCATCATAAATGCAGGTATTAAAAAATATGTTTTTTTGCATGTACGATACATTCGTCATATTTGTTGTCTGAGGGGAAGAAAATGGGGTCATTCTTCCCTCGCTTGAGCGTTAATCATACAACCGTAGATCTGTTTTAAATATGTATTGATTCGTGCAGACGTATCGTCATATGACGATGATGTGTGATGATTCATTATGCCTACGACCCCTTAAAAAATCCTAAAATCTAAAGGGGAAGAATGAGTTTAAATATGATCCCGAAGCATTCATGATCTAAAACAATATTGCCTCTTATTTTAAAAAGCAATATTTTTAATTTTAATAAGTAAACATATGTGCTTTTTTGTCCTTCATTTTCCTTTTCATCTTTAAGGGCGAGAAGTTTATGTATATAAATACTATAAATCTTACGCTTGTAAAAGATGCTAAGGAGAGATCCATCATCTTTCCTACTGTGAGTGTCAGCTGTTTCTGCGATCTTAATATGATAAATAACAGAAGACGACTTTCTGTACATTTTAAATCGTACCATTCACAGTTATATGCCGCGATACCAATTTCTTTGCTCCATGAAAATGGAAATAAAACAATTTATAGTATTCTTTCTAATTTTATGCGAGATGAAAGAAACAATTATATACTCGCAATGTTTCATCATTGTGATATATATTGTCTTGTCACTAACCTTATTGTTCAAATATTCTCCAGCGTAGCAAAATATTAATGCCTCCAGTTTCGTTGTCGTATAGAATAAAAGATGACTTTTTATAATCTGCTCCATAGCATCAGCAGTACTAATTGCCTGAGGAAATTAAGGAGATACAATAGTATTATGCATTAATGTGATTAATGCATTATTTAATATTTGAAGATACAGAACAAAGATATAACAGAAATTTTTAAGGAAAATGTCTCTCTGTGTAATTGATTATTTTACTCACGGTCACGATGAGAAAGCCCAGCGAACAAATTAACATTGTGTTCGACACGAATAACACTAACGCGATATGCGTATACATAGACTTTCGATATTCTCTAAAAATTGAATAATTTTTTGATGTTTCAGAGTGATCTTATTTGCAGCGATGATTGATTCTTGCTTATTTTCGATATCTTTGGGGATGAGCTCTGTGTCAACCAGTATTGCAGAATATCTACTTGGCCACCTACATGTAATACCTAGAGAAAGAAGAATAGATTTGATTATTGTTTAGATTTTTTAGTTACATGTAAAAATAATTAAACTACGTATGATTTATATAGAAGAATAATGAAAAAAATATTAGTACTTTGTAAAAATTATTTACGGAAATTAATTTAACAAAATGTACAAAAGTAACATTTACAGGAACTTTTTTTAATATTCCAAAGTTATGTTTCCGAAACTATGTTTGGGGAGGACAATTCTAATACATATATATTATTCGGCGAAAAGAAAAACACGAAATTTACAATTGCTATCATTATACTTATATATTTTACTTATTTATTATTATTATGATTGCTTATGCAGTTGTAACTTAACATAGTTAAAAGTACGGCGTTCACAAGGCCAGCTACCCAATTACAGAGAATCAGATGAAAATGAACTCCATGAATAACACAAATCTATACATATGCTGTGTATTAATGCTGAAGGAAAGCCGCAATTTGTTGATAAAAGGCAACTCGATTGTTTTATCGGTAACATCAGCATTAGCGAGGACGACTCCCAGGCAATACGCAACGATACTTATCGTGTGCAGAAAGAGTATCACATTAGTGATGCGATCCGATATTTTTGCCTTGTTTGTCACTACGCTCATGTCGATGACATTCTTAGCGCTATCACTCTAGTCGTCCGTAATTAATTCTTCACGAATTTTCTGTGGGGCGATTGTTTCTCGATCATATTGTCGAATTCAAATGTAAGTTCTATTCATCGCGCCACAGAAAACCGTATTTTTAAAAATATCTTGTCTTTGATTCATATGGAACGGCATTGGAGTCACTTTTTTAAAAATAAAATTTCATTATATATATATTTCAACTTTTTCTTATTTTTCAAAACCGAGTAGTAACCAAAAATTAAGTATGAGTAAAACGATGATTACGAAAGAAGCGAACTATGTAGTTTTTGAGCCATATTATGAATCTTGGCTTTAATAATTGCCTTATAACTGAATTTATATATATATATATATATATATATATATATATCAATAATTAAACTATAAATAAGAATAAAATTTTAAAAAATAATTAAAGTAATTTTAGTTAACGCACTCACTTTACTTACCGCTGATTTATCCAGAACGCAACGAGTTTAGCAATTACTATTACGTGTGCCAAGAAGCTGCATAAGCAATCGACCAAGTTAAAAAAATTCTGCGAATTTAGATGTGTCGAAAAATAAAGATAGTGACGGAATCCAATAAACGCTATTGTAACAATCCAGAACAATCTGGTAATTAAAATGATTAATTTGTGTGGGCTGACGCCGAACTAGGGGAGCATATGAAACACTGTGCGATTAATCGTGCTCTTAGGAGTTATATTATAGTCATTTATATCCTTTTTTACACTCAATTCTGTCCAAACAAGTGCGTTAGGAAATATCTAACGAAGTAAGGATTTTTTAAGAGAAAAAAATTAAAATGAATACGCTATCGCTGTTCCTCCTAACAACAGATGTGTATTTCTCAATGACAGCGATGATGTATATCATTGGATACCTGTGTTTTTACAGGTAGTCTTTACTAGTGCGTCGTGGGAGGTGTTCAAACGTTCACCGCCGACAAATCGACCAATGAAAGTTGCTCATAAAATATTTGTATTGTGCGTGCAGATCTCAAATGCACCCGTCGCGTTTTCCTTACAATTTTGTGGAAAAGAGGGAACAGATAAGATGTTTTTCGCCCGCCTTTGGTACCGACGGTATAGCCACAATGGAGCCATGAAGTGCGTAGGATTAAATACATATAATGATACCTGCGGAAAAATGCGTGTATTGTCTCACGAAGAGAACGTCCTTGATTTTTGTCCATCACGGCATCACAATTTTTCATAGAAATCGCTCACTGGGCAGTAAGCGGATGATAAAGTCCCAGAAGAAGCAATAATGGCAGTGCTACAATGCTACATGTTGATATAACTTATATTGATTTTATTATTTTATTGTTAGTATTACATCGCGTTAATTCAGTAATAGTAATGTCACGCGGTGAATGTCAATTTTTGAAACTCAATTACTCTGATTTTGTACAGATGTTATATAAATCTGATGTGTTTCTGTATTATATGAAATATAATTGTATGACCCAGAAAACCTCTATTAGGAACTCTCTATTAAAATAATATTGATGCTAATTTGAATATTAATAATTTAATATTGGTAATTTAATATTGATGATAATTTGTGCATTCGTTATCATGTATCCAATAAGCAAAGGGAGAAATTCTTTCGCGTAGGATACCTAATAAAATATTTTAATATTTTACCTTAAATTGTGCGAGAAAAAATTCATGATTTTTATGACACTTACGCAGAATCTGATTACATTGTAATGTATTGTAATTTTAGATAGAACGATTCAGATTATTGTTTAATATTTATATTTGGAGAAATATACTGTATTACAACATGAATTTCTAGAACTACTGATATATGTATAATTCATAATTTTTTACTGTTGTTAAATAATTGATCATCTAGTATTTATCGCATCGCCAATAGCATCGACAGAAATGATCCCGAAGCATTTATGATCTAAAGAATTATTTTTGTTCAAAATCAGAATTCAAAATCTCTGTTTTTAATATTAAAAAAGAATGTTTTATCGTATAGATAGAGTTTTTATATATAAATCTTACACTTGTAAAAGATTGCAAGGATAAATCCATCATCTTCCCAGCTGTAAGTGTCAATTGTTTTTGCGATCTTAACATGATAAATAACAGGACACGACTATCTTTAGTTTTCATGTCATACCACGCAGAGTTGTACGCCGCAAAACCAATTTCTTTGTTCTATAAAGATGGGAATAATAGAGACATTTTTGATGTTTTGGTATTCTTCACAATATTTTTTTTAATTAGATGAAATATTATTTATCATTAACAATTTACGACAATTATTAGTACTTTATTATAAATATTACTTTATTGCTAACCTTGTTTTTCAGATATTCTCCAGCAAAGCAGAATATATACGCTTCGAGATTTGTTATAACGAAAAAGAAAAAAGATCTCACTATTTGCTTTGTCGCATTAGGGCTACCGATTGTCTACGACATTGCATAACAACGATGTGCGAAAAATTATTAAATATAAAGTTAGTATATAATTAATATATAGTATACAAGTATATTAATAAAAATAATATATTTAATTATTATATTATATTAGTTATTATATATTAGTTATTATATTATATTAGTTATTGTATTAATTGTTATATGTCTATAAATTAATAACTCTTTAGGATACTTGTATATAATAAAATGTGAATAAAATTAATAAAAGCATAATTTAGATAGCTGAAGTAAAGTTGAATATTAAAGAGTAAATGGAGATTTAATATTATCATATTGTTTGCAATTAGAGAAATACTATATAAGTTTACATTTAAAATAATCTTACTCACTGTTACGACAAGGAAAGCTAGCGCACAGATCATTAACGTGTTTGACACAAATTGTACCAGCGCAATATGTGTATAAAGGCTTTCTATATTCTTCGAAAAACATATAATCTTTTTGTGCTTTTCAATAATTTTAGTCGTTGCGGCGGCGAGTGATTCATCTTTACTCACATTTCCGGAGGGTGTGAGCTGCGTTAACCAATAACGCAAAATATCGATTTGGCCAGCTGTATGTAAGGTCTGAAAATAAAGATCCCGTTGCTTATGAAATAATCGAAATCCGTAACTGGTTTGTATTCAAGCGGTGCAAAAGGATGCGGAATGGTATTATTAAAATACACGGAAATAGTAAACCGGGTAACATAGATAATTTAGCCCAAATTTTAGATCTATCGTGCATACAATCGTAAAATGCATACAATGTAGTTACTGTATAAATAAAATTTTAAAATTATTGTTCAAATTATGTTTTTGAGCTTGTGAATATCGTTTGTATACATCCTCAACTTACCAGAATTAATAACAAGGAATTCGTTGTACCAGACGACCAGGCCATCATGAATATAAAACACAATTCTATTAGTAAAATAAATCTATATGTGCGTTGCGTGTTTACATCGAAAGGAACTTCAATCTTAGTGAGGAAGATTAATTCCGTCGTGTTATTGGTGACATCGACATTGGCCAGGATGACACCGATACTGAAGCTAACAACTGACATTGTATGAAGGATGAGGATAATTCTTGTAATACGTTCCGACGTTTTAGCTTTACTTGCTGTCATGCGCATGCTGATGTCGTCATTAACACAGTCACTCCAATCCTTCTTCATTATTGTTAGCACCTCGATAAATTTTCTGTGGATGATGGTGCTTACCGATTATATTGTCGATCTTAAAGTAATCTTAATTTTCACGCTGTGAACACTCATCTTTTTGGACATTTGTTATTTCCAAATGTCATATATGTAAACCAAACTTTCACATATTCCAACCCGAAAGTTTAATGGGATACTTTTGTAAATTGTTCCCAACTTTGCGTATATACACGTTACTTACGGCTGATTTAACCAAAGCACAAGGCACTTGAAAAGCACCTTGCAATTTGCCAAAGCAACAGACAAGCAGTCCATAAAGTCCGAAAGTGTGGCAGAATGCATATGTATCACAACGTAACGGTAGCGACAGCACTGAGCGATTATCACTGAAACGATGAAAAACATTCTCCAGAATAGAGCGGATGATGCGCCTGGCCAAGCACCGCTCAAAGTGAGCATAAATTTCATCGTGCCATCAAGCGGATTCTGACGAATCATATTTTTCTATCTCTTTTTATTCTCGCCTATTGGTACAAGTAAATTTGTCAATGTGACATATAGCAGAATAAAATGCTTCAGTGAAGCAAAAGAAATATGTTCCAATGCTCAAATATGGTATCTGTCTTTCGATGGACAGTCCGATGAATTATAGTTTATATCTCGATGGAAACTATACATCACAGAATATCTGCCTGAGACTGGGAAACAGAGAGAAATCTAAAAGATCATTAATACAAATACAACCTGCAGCAACTGATCAATGAAAGATGTTCATTAAATATTTTTATCGTGCCGCGTGCACAAGCCGCAAATATATTTGTAGTCATTTTTCGCAAGTTTGTTGCAAGATAAGGAAAGAAATCACGTTTCGCTTTTCCCTCTCTTGAATACTAGCAATACAACCGCAAAATTATCTACTTGAATATGCAATGATTCATGTGGAGATAGATATGGCTATGTATATCCGATGGTCAGTCATGTCCGCGACCCTTCAGGAAAGTTTTGAAATCTAGAGGCTAGATAATTGGAAGGAAGAAGGGCGTGTGGGGAAACTTCACATTCGGTTGCTTGTAGTAATTCCAAGTGTTTGTAATATTTTGTTATTAGCTATTCATGCTTTAGCAATGTAACAATAATTTTATAAATGCATGAATTTCTGTGTGAAAGTGAAGCAATTTATCACAATTCTAATAAATCAGGACTAATTGCGCGCAAAGACAGGATATATATAATTATATGTTTGGCGTGTATTACAGATTATTTTGTATAAAGACAATTAATCAAATAAGTATGTCGTGTTAATCACAAAAAATCATCATAAATGCAGATATTAAAAAATAGGTTTTTTAAATGTCTACAGATAAATTTTACAATTTTACAAAAATTGACTAAATATTTTTATTCTGTTGCATGTACGATACATTCATCATTTTTGTTGTCTGAGAGGGAGAAAATGGGGTCATTCTTCCCTCGCTTGAGCGTTAGTCATACAACCGTAGATCTGTTTTAAATATGTAATGATTCGTGCAGACGTATCGTCATATGACGATGATGTGTGATGATTTATTATGCCTACGACCCCTTAAAAAATCCCAAAATCTAAAGGGGAAGAATGAGTTCAACGCTACGGAAATTTATATTATTTTATTTCACATAATTAGAATTGAAACAAATTTTTTGGTTCCATAGCGAAAAGTGCTTACGATATTCCTTAACTGTAAATATATCGATGATTTAAACAGAAAAATAAGAAATTTTATAATTATCTTGCATTATATTTAGAAAAATATGTCATATTACAATGTGTATTTTTGTAACTAGTGATTTACGGATAACTTCAAGTTTTCTGGGATTATTTAAAAATTATGGAACTGCTATTGCATCGCCAACAGCATTGACAAATATGATCCCGAAGCATTCATGATCTAAAACAATATTGCCTTTTATTTTAAAAATCAATATTTTTAATTTTAATAAGTAAATATATGTGCTTTTTTTCCTTTATTTTTCTCTTCATCTTTAAAGGCGAGAAGTTTATGTATATAAATACTATAAATCTTACGCTTGTAAAAGATGCTAAAGAGAGATCCATCATCTTTCCTACTGTGAGTGTCAGCTGTTTCTGCGATCTTAATATGACAAATAACAGAAGACGACTTTCTGTACATTTTAAATCGTACCATTCACAGTTATATGCCGCGACACCAATTTCTTTGCTCTATGAAAATGGAAATAAAATAATTTATAGTATTCTTTCTAATTTTATGCGAGATGAAAGAAACAATTATATACTCGCAATGTTTCATCATTGTGATATATATTGTCTTATCACTAACCTTATTGTTCAAATATTCTCCAGCGTAGCAAAATATAAAAGCTTCGAGATTTGTTATAGTGAAAAATAAAAATGATTTCATTATTTGTTCTACCGCATTGGGGCTACCGATTGCCTGCAATATTGTGCAAAAATAATGTGGGAGTTATATTAAATATAAATAACTACATATAACTTTTTACTGTGATATTTATAATAAAAAGTGAGCGAATTTATAAACGAGAAAAACTTGAACAGATGTAACATGTAATAGAATATTAAAAAATAAATAAATTTATATCTAATAATATTATATTATTAGCAACTACTTGAAGAATTACAATAATTTTGTATTCAATGCTATTACTCACTGTTACTATAACGAAACCTAGCGAGCATATCATTATCGTGTTTGACACAAACTGAAGCAATGCGATATATGAATAAAGACTTTCAATGTTTTTTGAAAAACTGATAATTTTTTGGTGTTTTTGAATAATTTTACTCGTAGTCATAGCAATTGATTCGCCCTCGTTCTTACGAGACACAAGTTGCGTCAGCCGGTGACGCATAATTTCGATTTGGCCAGCCGTATGTAAAGTCTGAAAATAAAAATACAATTACATGTGAAATTAATTATAATTCACGAATGAGATTAATATTTAAGCAGTGCATCAGATAAACTTACAACGTGCCAAATAATATAATTAAAATCAATATAAATAAAAAAATTTTGTGAACCATATATTTAATATCAGGGTTTAATATCAGGTCTTAGATTTTTCATGTTGACATTTTTTAATGCATGCTATTATTTTTAATTAGATACAGCCTCATGAGGCTGTATGAAGTGGAGAATGGAATCTCAACTTACCAATGTTAATAATAAAGAGTTTGTTATACCAGCCGCCCATCCACAAAGAATCATAAGCAAAAATTCTGCGATTAAAATGATTCTGTATGTGGACTGCGTGTTTATGTCGAAAGGAATTTCTAGCTTATTGATTAAAGGTAGTTCTTTCGTAGTGTCAGTGACATCGGCATCGGCCAGGATGATACCGATGCAATATGCAACAATTGTCACCGTGTGAAGGGTGACGACCGCATTTGCAATACGATCCGATATTTTCGCTTTGCGTGCTATCTCGCGCATACTAATGTCATTATTAGTGCAATCGCTCCAGTCTTCCGTCATCACTGCCAAGATTTCGATGAATTTTCTGTGGATGATTATTTTCATTAATCGTAAGGTAATCTTAAAGATAATCTTAATTATCGTCACGTAAATTGGTCTCTTTAAAGATTTGTTATCTTTAGATATTACAAACTAATTGTCCATGCTTTTTATTCACCAACAATCTTTGCTCATAAATTATTAATATGATAAAATATATTGACAGTAAAAATGAAAAGTAGGATGCAATTGTATTTTTAAGTGAGAGAGCGCTTTACAATATTTTCTCACCTGAAATCGGTCGAATCGCTATGTGATGTACATTGTATTAAAAAAGAAAGTTTTGTGGCTAATATAATATATTACTCACAATTCTACTTTTGAGAAGAAAGCTATTGTACAAATAAATCTTCTGAAAAATTATGGTTCCGGAGTTACAGCATCTTTCGTTGGAGCTTTGATATGAGTGCATATTAATCGTAACATTTTTTCCGAATGTTTCTAAACGTTATAATAAATTATATCATATTACTTACCGCTGATTTAACCAAAACACAATGAATTTGATAATTATTTTGGAATACGCAAGGAAGCTGGACAGACAGTCCATCAAATCCAAGATTTCGGCAGAATATACGTGTGTCAGAAAATAACGATAGTGGCAGAATAGAGTAACTGTCAAAGAAACGACCCAAAATATTCTGCAGAGCATAACGTACGGTGTACCCGGCCAAATACCACACATAGTGAGCATAAACCTTAACGTGCGGTTAAGCGTACTTTTACGAGCCATAATTTCTTATTTCTTTTTGCCCTCCGTTGTTTACAGCGAATCCATCAAGATGTGTATAACAGAACAAAAATCCTCGGGGTAAAAGAAAGATAAAAGAAATATATTCTGATCAAAGCGCGCGTTTCGATGACAGTTCTACGTGTATTATAGAATATCTGCGTGAAGAAAACTGGATATTCTAAGAAATCAGCAAGTTCAACCTTCGGCAATTGATCGCAATTGGAAGTTGCTCATTAAATATTTTTATCCCGCCTAGCGTATAGATCGCGAATACATTTCGTCGTGGTTTTTCATGAATTTAATGTAAGAAACGGAAAGATAGATGAGGTCTTTTTCCCCTCTCTTTTGTGCGCTGGTACAACCTACAATCGCGAATTGTCCCCTTTAAATATGCAACGATACATGCGGACGTAGATACGGCGATGTATATCCGACGGTCAGTCGTAACCACGGTGCTTCAGGAAAGTTTTAATCTCTAGAGGATGAAGAGCCGGGCAACTATGTGCAACACTACAAACTTTACATCGCTTCGCTTGTAATAGCTGAAAGTGGGTTTGTGTTGTAGAAATATCGGTACTGATGAAACACATAATTAGGATTAACAAATGCACGGATTTGTACCTGAAAATGTACGTGAAATGATGGATTACATGTAAATCAGAATTTACGTAGATGAATATTTAAACAGATTAAATATTATATTGCTGTTAAATTGTATTAAGACTTTCTATATTGCATTTTCTATATGTATGTGCAAATTAATTTTTAGCGTTACATTTTTGTAACGAGTGTTGTATATATCTAGTTATTTAATTGTTTTATTCAATATTCTTAGTCAATTTACTAAAAAAGTATGCAAATGTGTATAAAGCTGACATGGAAAATATAAAAGTTATATCGGGCTGCTATACTCTTTGTTAATTTAATTTTAATTATATTGACGTTATTGATATGTAGTATTATAAAATTTTATGATTCCTGGGAAATGAGGATTTATTAAGGTGTTGTGACAACATAAAGAATGACATATCTTTTCATATTATCTGTAAATGAATATTATTTTAAGGTATCTAAATCATTACTATTTTAGACTATATTTTACTAAGCCATTTTTATATTATGAAAATATATATTGTACTATAATTTCTATCATGTTTCTATCACTGAATATATTTACATGATATACGCTTCAGGACTATTGTATAAAAATCTTCAAATATATGATGTGTTTATTGCATAGCCAGCAATACTGACAAATATGATCCCGAAGCTTTCATTATCTATAATAAAGTATGAACTTTTTGTATTAGAAATTAATATTTTAAAAGATTATAAATTTTGTTATCAGGAAAAATTCATTTTGAACATTGCTATAAGAAATTTACAAACTTAACGGATTGGTATAGAAGAATTGTAATATAGACAAAAGGTAAATTTTATGTAGAAAGTATCTTGATACAAATATTATGTATACAATTATTGTCCAAAATTATTTTGTGTGTTGCGTATGAATCTTACACTTGTAAAAGATTCTAAGGAGAGATCCATTATTTTTCCGACTGTAAGTGTCAATTGCTTCTGCGCTCTTAATATCACGAATATCAAATTACGACTGTTTTTAGGTTTCATTTCGTACCAAGTGGAATTGTACGCCGCATTTCCGATGGCTTTGCTCTAGAAAGGTGGAGATAGTTAAGGGATCGTCATGACGCGCGATATGTCCTCTAACTCGACAAATTCAAATAACCGCGTTATTAACCGTCATAATTATTGTCCCGTGTCTAACCTTGTTTTTTAAATATTCTCCTGCGTAACAAAATATGAACGCTTCGAGATTCGTTACGGTGTAAAATAAAAGAGACCGCACTATGTGCTCCGTTGCGTCGGGACTACCAATTGCCTGCAATATCGAAACAGCAATTATTATATCTTCAAAATTAAAAATAAACGTCTGTGTTAGTCTAATGCATGTAACAAGGTGCAAAGAATTTATTTTATAACAAAAAAGCACGGCTAAGTTTATGGAATGTAATGTTCACTATGCGTAATACTTAATGTCTTCACTCGCCGTTACAATAAGAAACCCCAAGGAGCAAATCAGCACAGTGTTCGATGTGAATTGCACTAACGCGATGTATGTATATAGATCCTCAATGTATTCCGAAAAGTTAATGATTCGTTGATGCTTGCGAATGATTTTGGTCGTCGCAACGGCGACAGATTCAGATCTTTCTTCATTTCCCCTCGGCACGAGCTCGGTTAACCAGCAGCGCAGAATATCCATCTGGCCACCTACGTGTAAAGTCTGAAAAATAAGAATTGCACGTTGTGTTTATTCAAATTGATCGAAGTTCGAAATGATATACGTTTAAACGGCAAGAAAAAAAATATTGTTTTGAAATAATTAACTGGTTGAGATATTAATTGGCAATTATTTTTATAATTACCAACTTGTATCATTTATGACAAGTGCATTTCGCACGCATTGCAACTTACCAAAGTTAAGAGCAAGGCGTTCAGTAGACCCGTACCACAGCCGGACATAATGAGATGCACGAATTGCATGCTCAATAGCATTTTATACATGCGTTTCGTATTTATGTCGACAGGAAGCTCCACCTTTAAGAGAAGAGGTAATTCGGACTGACTGGTGACGTCAACGTCGGCCAAGAAAATGCCGATACTGTACGCAACGATGGTCAACGTGTGAAGAGTGAACATCGCGTTAGTAATACGGTTTGCTAATTTAGCTTTGTATACCGTTTCGCGCATGTTAATGTCGCTGCCAGCGCAATCGTTCCAATCTTCTGCCATCATCGTCAAGATCTCGATGAATTTTCTAGGAATTATTTGGTATCGTGAATTATTCCATTATTCCACCGGCTGTGGAAGAAACTATAATACATAGGAGCTTATGTATTTAGAGAAGTATATTACAAAGCACTCATATAGTTATAATAATATATCTATATTTTTGTCTTAATTTCTTTAAACGATATTTTATTTTTTTTTATTTCCTTACATTCGGAAGAAGTAAAATAGGTGAACACACTTATCGACAAAATTAAGACAGAAAGTAAATATTTGTGAATGGTTAAATATTGTGTGTATTTATCTATACATATATATTGATTGTAAATATAGACCATATTGACAGAAAATGATGGAATAATTTTTGAGTAATACACATACAAATTATTTATATATTATGTAGCACATATTACTTACCGCTCATTAAGCCAAAATATAATCAACTTAATCGAAAATTTTACTTGCGTTAAAAAACTACAGAAACAGTCCATCAAGTCAAAAAGATCGTTAGAATGCAAATGCATTAAAAGATAACGGTAGTGGCAAATTTCATCTGTTGCTAACGCGATAATCCAATATGCCCTGCAGATCATAATACACGATGTGCCTGGCCATATACCGCACAGAGTGAGCATTAATTTTAACGTGCGATTAATTGTGCTTTTACGCGTCATAACCCCTTATTTCTCTTTCGTTCTCGCGCTTCTTGCGCGAAGGAAAGTATCGATTTAAACGCAACAGGACAAACGCTCTTTCAGGAAGGTAAAAGAACTCTGTTTTCTCTTTCTATCTTTCTCTCTTTGTCACTCAATGCATTTGCCAATGAGGACTCGATGTGTATTGTAGAATATCTGCATAAAGACTGGGAAGTCCTACAATGTAATCAAATGGGCGCTCTCTACCATGATCGGCCAATGAGAGTATCTCATTAAATATTTTTATCGTGCCGCATGCAGCCCTCGCTCGCGCACGCTTACCGTAGCTTCTCGCAACATTAATACAAGAAGAGGAAGAACACGTAGGGCCATCTCTCCTTCCCTTGGACGTCGATGATGTAATCGTGTATTTAAATATGCAATGATTCGTGCGAACGCGAACGTGGCGACGTACACGTCCGACGGTCAGTCATATTTCAGCGCACTTCGGAAAAGTTTTCAAGTTTACGCGCTGGAGTAGCTGAGAAGCAACGGAGAAACCCCCCTAAGTGTTTTACGAAATCTCGCATGCATGGCAGATTGCAGCGCATTAGTGCAGGATAATATTTATATTTATAGTGGTAATATTTATAAGAAATCAACAAGTGCGTCGAATGCATAGGCAAAAAGGCATGTGTGTAGAATGTGTTTACATGCGCAGAAATATATTTGAAGAGTTCAGAAATTGTGTCCTACAGAAGCTATAGAAGTACATATAATTTTTCTCACACTAGCAAGAAGAATATCATGACTTCTATGTTAAAATGTTCTGTTTATAGTTAGTAACTATGTATATTACGTTGATGTTTAGAAGTATACATTTAAAAAATATTTATGTGTGTGTATGTGTATATATACGTACATCCTGGATACATACATACATATACATATATACAATAATATATGTATACGTATGTATATACTGTGTCCTAATATGTTTTCCAAATTAGAGAAATCAACAGATATGATCTTGATTCGTTACTTGACGACTATTATTTAGGAAAGATATACATTACGGCGCGCTTATTTCATTGCCAGCAGTACCGATAAATACGATCCCGAAGCCTTCATGATCTACAAAAATGTTGCCTTCATTAGCGATAAAGAACAATATATGTGAAAAAATTTATATGCTAGAAAGATTTACTTTAAACCATGATAATCATTCGTTATGTACAAATGTATGTTAAATACCAGAAATATTATGGTAGATAACAGAAACATAGGTAACTATGTCATTGCACTTAAAAGTTTCAATTAAGATGTTTTCCTTTTATAATTATTATGTACGTATCTTACAGTTGTGAAGTATTCTAAGGAGAGAACAGCCATCTTGCCCGCTGTAAACTGCAATTGCCTTTGCGATCTTAAAATTATAAACAATAGAACCCGCCTATCTTTAGCTTTCATGTCGTACCAAGCGGAATTGTACGCTGCGTTTCCGATCGCTTTGCTCTATGAAAATAAAATTAATAACAGAAAGAATTCTATAGTATTGCTCTTTATAATATTAGTTCTAACAACAAACACACACGGAAAGAACGGTTTTGCTGAAGTATCTAAAAATTTAGCTTGATACAGAACTGAAAATAATTTTGTTGCACCATCAAAATAATTATAGTAGGTCGCTGATCAGTATGATGATAATATTGTAAAAAATTTTAGCATTTTAGCAATCAGTTGAGTGCTGTACGTAATTATTTTGATGGTGCAACAAACATTATTTTCAGTTCTGTATCAAGCTAAAATTTTAGATACTGCAACAAAACCATTCTTTCCATGCAGGGAATATCTACATGTCTCATTTATTATTATCACGGTAATTTTCCGTTGCTAACCTTATTGCTCAGATATTCTCCAGCGAAGCAAAATACAAATGCTTCAAGGCTTGTTACAATGTAAAATAAAAGAGACCTCGTTATTTGTTCACTGGCGTCGGGGCTTCCGATTGCCTACAATGTTGGAACAGAATTGAAAATGAACACATTTATGCATGAAAGTTGTAAATAAAAATAATAAATTAATTAAAATGATACAGGTATGTATACATAATAGAGATTAATGCATAAAAAGTTAACTCATGTAATTGACTCTAAAATGGAATATATATTTTTATATTTAAAATTATAATAAGTTTACTCACGGTTACAACGAGAAATCCTAATGAGCAAATCATTACCGTATTTGATATGAATTGCACCAAAGCGATATATGAATAAAGATTTTCAATGTTCTCTGAGAGGTAAATAATTTTTTGATGTTTTCGAACAATCTTCGTAATGATAGTAACGAATGAATCATGCCGGTCATGCGTTTTCTCGATATCTTTAGATCCAACTTCTCCTAACCAGCAAATCAGGATGTTTATTTGACTGCCCACGTGTAGAGTCTATAAATCAAACGTGATTACAATTGCTTACTTTACCTATAAAGACTAGGAATGTTATAAGAAATAATTTTTACAAAATGCACATCGGCGAATTAGAATCTGTGATATACGTATTTCATTTTTCTCGAATTTACAGTCTAACATTTATATAGATAATTTGTTGTGGGTAATTAATTATGAATATAATTACACACTAAAAAATCGTGTGTACATAGCGGTCCATATGTTAAAATTTTCTTGTGTCACAAAGATTTGATTATTATTTCAATGTATAAAAATAACATACAACAGCTATGTTATTTTTTTCTTAACATTTTCATGTGTTACATTTATGTCAACGTGATAACTTAACACTGTATATATGTCGTAGGCAAATGGTTATTTTAGGAAAATAGCTTCTGACTAGGCAAATGCTATCTGCCTGGCCAAATAGCTTTCACCATTTATTCTTGCTATTTTCCTAGTCAAATGCTATTTTCCTAGGCAGATGCTATTTGACTGAACCGCTGTTAGGCAAATGGTATTCCGCGAAGCATGCATTGGTGCACTTCAGTGACGCGCTTTAAACAGTTAAATACTTTTAAAGCGCGTCACTAACCTATACGCCGAAGGCGTGTTCTGAAATCAGTGAGAAGTTGTCGCGGGGCATGTTCATGGTCGCTACATCTCGTCGGTAATATGACAGGAATCATAACCTAATTCCTGTCAACTTTAACGATTAATATCTCGCTTCGCGGGGCTGAGCGACACTTTTTTCTGCCAGATTCTTTCGTTTCGTGCAAAAACGCGTCGAATAAGCCTAATTTCATCGATTTCTGTGCTGGGGTAGCTAAACTGAAGAATTACCCACCAATGCATGCTTCGCGGAATACCATTTGCCTAACAGCGGTTCAGTCAAATAGCATCTGCCTAGGAAAATAGCATTTGACTAGGAAAATAGCAAGAATAATTGGTGAAAGCTATTTGGCCAGGCAGATAGCATTTGCCTAGTCAGAAGCTATTTTCCTAAAATAACCATTTGCCTACGACATATATATCATTTAGAAATTAAATATTATTTCGAGTTCTTTTAACACAATTATTTTAAAAATCAACACGTCTTAAAGTTACTTTAACACATAAACAAAAGTTAAACGTAAATATTCAAATAATCGTAAACTATGACATACAAAATAATTAAATTTACTAAAATTAAATGTTTTTATTACACATAATTTAAGTAAAATCTGTAACATAATTAATATCATGTGTTAATATAACTTGAAAAATAAAGTCAAAAGAACAAATATAAATGTAAAGTATAGTGTCAATTGATTAACATTTCTAATTTGTCAACAAGTAACACATGATAAATGAGTCAGTTTAACTTAAAATTTAGAGTAAACTTTCTGGGACATGTAAAAAATGTTAAAATTACGTTTTATTTTTTACTGTGTATATATTGTATATAATACTTGTTTAGGCAGGTTACCAGAGTTAGAAACAACGCGTTGAATAAACCAGCGCTCCAACTGCACACTACTACGGAAAGGAATTGCGTAGCTAATACCAGTCTGTACTTGCGTTGCGTGTCTATAACGAAGGGGTATTCCATTTTAAAAATGAGAGGCAGTTCAACCGTTCGATCGGTGACGTCGACATCGAACGACGCCAGAAAAATGCCAATGACGTATGCAAGCGTGGCCATTGTCTGAAGAATAATTATTCCATTGCCAATACGACTCGATAGTTTCGCTTTCCTTGCTGTTTCGCGCAACTCAACGCCAGTGTTATCGCAATCATTCCAGTCTTCTGCTGTCATCGTCAAGATTTCGAAAAATTTTCTACAAACGATCAGGTATTTCGAGATAGCTAATGCATATTTTCAGAATGTTATTATCCTTTTCTTTACAAAGTTCTAATGGTTTAATTTATTAAGTGTCTCTTACCGCTGCTTCAACCAGAAAATGAAGAGCTTAGAGAACAGTTTTATAAACGCCAAGAAGCTAGTCAAACAATCCATCAAGTCGAAAAGGTTACGGAAACGAAAATGCACTACAATGTACTGGCAATGACAGAATTCAGTAATTCCTACCATTATCATCCAAAACACTCTGTAAAGTACTACGCATGATATACCTGGCCAGTAACCGAACATGATCAGCATGAGTTGTACTGTGCGATTGATCGTACGTCTACTCGTCATAATCTTTTTCTCTAATATTGTTTATGTACAAGCCTGGGCATCAAATTCTACTAGAAACACTCTCGTCGAAGTATAAGAAACATATGCTCTCGCTCAAATGATATTCTCCAACCACAGTTTGATGTGCGTTGTGGAAAATTTGCGTAAGGACTGAAAAATTCTAGGGGCATTGTGAAGTAAATACCTCCGTTAAGCAATTGATCAATAGCAGTTGCTCATTAAATATTTTTATCCTGCTGTGTGCACTCTAAGAAGAAATAGCCTTTTGCAATTTAAAAAAAAGAGAGCTAACAGAGTGGTCTTGCGTTTCCTCCGCTGACAATGCACTCGTGAATAATTTGCTTAAATATGTAATGATCTATACGCGGCGATGTGCGTATATCTAGTGCGTACATCAAGTCACATCCAGCGATATTTGAAAAAGTTTTAAGATCTAGAGAACAGAAAAGAGATTCTCCAGGGGAAAAGCTAAAGGAAATGGCCAAGTAATTGCGCAATAAACAGTGCTCGAAATGTTATTAAACTGTTACAATGTCTTAACTTCTTAGAATTTCTCTTATGTGAGTCGCTCACTGCGCATTTCGGCGACTTATTTGCTTTAATAATTCAGAGTACCATATGATACATATTGCGTACCGTACGCGATTGCATACTAAAATTATATTTGCCCTTAGGTCTCGGTAAAAGGTACGAGATGTAAGGCATAGAGCAAAGGAAAAAATAAAATTACTAAAAATAACGTAGTATTCTTTTCTGTGAAATACTTTTAATACCTTTGTATCAAATTATAACTGTTATACGTCTCACCACTGATTAAGCCAGAAAATGATAAATTAAAAAAAATTGGTTAAAAGTTGCACTTAATTGTCATACATTAGAAAAATCGATCGTGTATGAGTGCATAATAAGATATCGATAATGAAAAAAGTGGCCAAGATAGTAATCCAAATCAGTCTACAGAATGAAGTGTACAGTGAGTCCGGCAATATTGCAAAAATAAGAAGCGGAAATTCTATAAATCGATCGATGGTGTTCCATACTTTTTTTGTTTCCACCTTTTTATATCCGTCCACTGACCTTTTCTTTAAAAAATTTATTATATATATTATTCGTGTTACTAAAGTGTCAAATGTTATCAAATTGCGGAAAGCTGATCGATAATTGTGTCTATCAAATTGATTGAAATTTGATTATTTTATAATTACCAATTAATATCGTCTCAAAACAATATCGTTTTCTCGCTGTTTAAAAGTTTATCATTTATGACAAGTGCATTTCATTGTAACTTACCAAAGTTAAGAGCAAGGCGTTCAGTAGACCCGTTCCACAATCGGACATAATCAGATGCACGAATTGCATGGTCAATAGCGTTTTATTCATGCGTTTTGTGTTTATATCGACAGGAAGCTCCACCTTTAAGAGAAGAGGTAATTCGGATTGACTGGCAAC
Source organism: Temnothorax nylanderi (assembly GCF_030848795.1). Classification (NCBI taxonomy): domain Eukaryota; kingdom Metazoa; phylum Arthropoda; class Insecta; order Hymenoptera; family Formicidae; genus Temnothorax; species Temnothorax nylanderi. Next base: position 532,380 of record NW_027249178.1, on the reverse strand, counting down.
GTCGACGTCAGCAATTAAAAAAGATGCCAATACTATACGCAACGATCGTCAACGTGTGAAAAGTGAACATCTCATCAGTGATACGGTCTGCTAATTTGGCTAGTATGCGAAATTGTTCCAATCTTCTGCCATCATCGCCAAGATCTTGATGAATTTTCTAGGAATGATTTATTGGTATCATAAATAATTCCATCATCTGTAAAGGCGGTAACACACAAAAGTTGTAAGACACAGAAGCTTATGTAGAGAAGTATATTACAAAGCATTTCTATAGTTAAATTAACATTTATATGTTTTTGTTATTAATTTCTTTAAACAATATTTTATTTTTGTTATTCCCTTATATTCGAAAGAAGTAAAAAAGCTATGCACTTATCGACAAAATCTTTAAAAATAGCAAATATTTTTGAATGTTTAAATATTTTTTTATCTATATATATTCATTATAATATAGATGTATAAATATAGAAGATATCGATAGAAAATTATGTTGGGTATCGTTTATTCGTCGAATTATTGTTGGGTAATACATATGCAAATTATATATGTATTATATAGCGTTACTTACCGTTTATTCAGCAAGAATGTAATTAATTTAATCGTAAATTTTATTTGCGTTAGAAATCTACTAAAACGGCAAATCAAATTAAAAAGATCGTTAGAGTTTATATGCATTAAAAGATAACGGTAATGGCAAAATTTATCTCGTGCTAATGTGATAATCCTTTACGCTTTACCGATCATAATACACGACGTGCCTGATCATATATCGCACAGAGTGAACATAAAATGTAACGTGTGATTACCCAAGGAGAACAGAAATATCAAAATAATATTAATTTAACGTCATATTGACCAGTAAAAGTCGTAAATTTGGTCGATATGATGTTAAATTGGCATCATTTTGACTTTTCTGTTCTCCTTAGGTAATTGTACTTCTACGCGTTGTAATAATTTATTTCTCTTTCGCTCTCTTTTTTAAGCGAGGGATAGTATTGATTTATACCTAACAGGACAAACGCTCTTTCAGGAAGGTGAAAGAACTGTGTTCTCTTTTTATCTTTCTCTCTTTGTCACTCAACGTATTTGCCAATGAAAACTCGATGTGTATTCTGAACTAGAATATCTACATAAAGACAGGGAAGTCCTACGAGATCATCAAATGGACGCTACCTACCAGGATCGATCAATGGGAGTATCTCATTAATTTTTTTTTTCCCGTCATATGCAGCCCTCGCTTGTGTACGCTTACCGTAACTTCTCGCAACATTGATACAAGAAGAGGGAGAACACGTAGGGTCATCTCTCCTTCCTTTGGACGTCGATGATGTAATCGTGTATTTAAATATGCAATGATTCGTGCGAACGCGAACGTGGCGACGTACACGTCCGACGTTCAGTCATATTTCAGCGCACTCCGGAAAAGTTTTCAAGTTTATGCGCTGGAGTAGCGGAGAAGCAACGGAGAAACCCAAGTGTTACGAAAATCTCGCATGCATGGCAGTTTGCAGCGCATTGGTGCAGGATAATATTTATATTTATAGTGGTAATATTTATATAAAATCAAAAAGTGCGTAGAATGCATAGGCAAAAATGCATGTGTGTAGAATGTGTTTATATACGCAGAAATATATTTGAAGAGCACAGAAATTGTGTCCTACAGAAGCTATAGAAGTACATATAATTTTTCTCAAACTAGCAAGAAGAATATCATGACTTCTATGTTACAATTTTCTGTTTATAGTTAGTAACTATGTATATTACGTTGATGTCTAGAAGTATAAATTTAAAAAATATTTATGTGTGTGTGTGTGTGTGTGTATATGTACGTACATCCTACATACATACATACATACATATACATATATACAATAATATATGTATACGTATGTATATATACTGTGTCCTAATATGTTTTTTTAATTAGAGAAATCAACAGATATGATCTTGGTTACTTGACGACTATTATTTAGGAAAGATATACATTACGGCGCGCTTATTTCATTGCCAACAGTACCGATAAATACGATCCCGAAGCCTTTATGATCTACAAAAATGTTGCGCTCGTTAGCGATAAAGAACAACATATGTGAAAAAATTTATATACTAGAAAGATTTACTTCAAACGATAATAATCATTCGCTATGTACAAATGGAGGGGTAAAAACCACAGTGGTGTAAGTCAAATTTTTAAAAATATTTTTTCGTGTGCATAGATGCAATTTATATATTGTATAGACTGCATCTATGCACGCGAGAAAAAATTTAAAAAAATTTGACTTACACCACTATGACTTTTACCCCTCCAAATGTATGTTAAATACCAGAAATATTATGGTAGATAACAGAAACATAGGTAACTATATGTCATTGCACTTAAAAGTTTCAATTAAGATGTTTTCTTTTTATAATTATTATGTACGTATCTTACAGTTGTGAAGTATTCTAAGGAGAGAACAGCCATCTTGCCCGCTGTAAACTGCAATTGCCTTTGCGATCTTAAAATTATAAACAATAGAACCCGCCTATCTTTAGCTTTCATGTCGTACCAAGCGGAATTGTACGCTGCGTTTCCGATCGCTTTGCTCTATGAAAATAAAATTAATAACAGAAAGAATTCTATAGTATTGCTCTTTATAATATTAGTTCTAACAACAAACACACACGGAAAGAACGGTTTTGCCGAAGTGTCTAAAACTTTAGCTTGATACAGAACTGAACATAATTTTGTTGCACCATCAAAATAATTATAGTAGGTTGCTGATCAGTATGATGATAATACTGTAAAAAATTTTGGCATTTTAGCAATCAGTTTGAATGCTCTACATAATTATTTTGATGGTGCAACAAAATTTTTTTCAGTTCTGTATCAAGCTAAACTTTTAGATACTTCAGCAAAACCGTTCTTTCCGTGCAGGGAATATCTACATGTCTCTTTTATTATTATCACATTAATTTTTTTTCCGTTGCTAACCTTATTGCTTAGATATTCTCCAGAGAAGCAAAATATAAAAGCTTCGAGATTTGTTACAGCGTAAAATAAAAGAGACCTCACTATTTTTACACTGGCATTGGGACTTCCGATTGCCTGCAATGTTGAAACAGAATTGAAAATGAACACATTTACGCATGAAAAGTTAAAAATGAAAATAATGAATTAATTTAAATGATATATGTATACATAATCGAGATTAATGCATGAAAAGTTCACTCATGTAATTGACTCTAAAATGGAATACATATTTTTATATTTAAAATTATAATAAGTTTACTCACAGTTACAACGAGAAATCCTATTGAGCAAATCATCACCGTATTTGACAAGAATTGCACCAAAGCGATATATGAATAGAGATTTTCAATGTTCTCTGAGAGGTTAATAATTTTTTGATGTTTCTGAACAATCTTCGCAATGACAGTAACGAATGAGTCATGTGTTTTCTTGATATCTTTAGATCCAACTTCTTTCAACCAGCAAATCAGGATATTTATTTGACTGCCCACGTGTAGAGTCTATAAATCAAACGTGATTACAATTGCTTACTTTACCTATAAAGACTAGGAATGTTATAAGAAATAATTTTTACAAAATGCACATTGGCGAATTAGAATCTGATATACGTATTTAATTTTTCTCGAATTTACAGTCTAACATTTATATAGATAATTTGTTGTGTGTTATTAATTATGAATATAATTACACAGTAAAAAATCGTGTGTACATAGCGGTCCATATGTTAACATTTTCTTGTGTCACCAAGATTTGATTATTATTTCAATATAAAAATAACATACAACAGCTATGTTATACTTTTCTTAACATCTTCAGTCAACGTGATAACTTAACACTTTATATATATCACTTAGAAATTAAATATTATTTTGAGTTCTTCTAACACAATTACTTTAAAAAATCAACACGTCTTAAAGTTATTTTAACACATAAACAAAAGTTAAACGTAAATTTCCAAATAATCGTAAATTTTGACATACAAAATAATTAAATTTACTAAATCTAAATGTTTCTATTGCATATAATTTAAGTAAAATCTGTAAAATAATTAATATTATGTGTTAATATAACTTGAAAAATAAAGTCAAAAGAACAAATATAAATGTAAAGTATGGTGTTAATTAATTAACATTTCTAATTTGTCAACAAGTAACACATGATGAATGAGTCATTTTAACTTAAAATTTAGAGTGGACCTTCAGGAACATGTAAAAAATGTTAAAATTACGTTTTATTTTTTACTGTGTATATATTGCATATAATACTTGTTTCTACGGGTTACCAGAGTTAGAAACAACGCGTTGAATAAACCAGTGCTCCAACTGCACACTGCTACGGAAAGGAGTTGCGTAGCTAATACCAGTCTGTACTTGCGTTGCGTGTCTATAACGAAGGGGTATTCCATTTTAAAAATGAGAGGCAGTTCAACCGTTCGATCGGTGACGTCGACATCGAACGATGCCAGGAGAATGCCAATGACGTATGCAGACGTGGTTATTGTCTGAAGAATAATTAATCCATTGCTAATACGACTCGAGAGTTTCGCTTTCCTTGCCGTTTCGCGCAACTCAACGCCAGTGTTATCGCAATCATTCCAGTCTTCTGCCATCATCCTCAAGATTTCGATAAATTTTCTACAAACGATCAAGTATTTCGAGATAGCTACTGCATATTTTCAGAATGTTATTATCCTTTTCTTTACAAAGTTCTAATGGTTTAATTTATTAAGTGTCTCTTACCGCTGTTTCAACCAGAGAGTGAAGAGTCTAGTGAACAGTTTTATAACCGCCAAGAAGCTACTCACACAATCCATCAAGTTGAAAAGGTTATGGAAATGAAAATGCATTACAAAGTACAGGCAATGACCGATTTCAGTAATTCCTATAATTATCATCCAAAACACTCTGTTGAGTAGTACGCATGATATACCTGGCCAGTAACCGAACATGATCAGCATGAGTTGTAGCGTGCGATTGATCGTACGTCTACTCGTCATAATCTTTCTTTCTAGTATTGTCTATGTACAAGCTCGGGCAACAAATTCTACTAGAAACACTCTCGTCGAAGTATAAAAAACATATGCTTTTGCTCAAATGATATTTTCCAACCACAGTTTGATGTGTGTTGTGGAAAATTTGCGTGAAGACTGAAAAATTCTAGGGGCATTGTGAAGTAAATATCTCCGTTTAGCAATTAATCAATAGCAGTTGCTCATTAAATATTTTTATTCTGCTGTGTGCACCCTAAGAAGAAATAGCCTTTTGCAATTTAAAAAAAAGAGAGCTAACAGAGTGGTCTTGCGTTTCCTCCGCTGACAATGCACTCGTGAATAATTTGCTTAAATATGTAATGATCTATACGCGGCGATGTGCGTATATCATATCCAGTGCGTATATCAAGTCACATCCAGCAATAATTGAAAAGGTTTTAAGATCAGGAGAACAGAAAAGAGATTCTCCAGGGGAAAAGCTAAAGGAAATGGCTAGGTAATTGCGCAATATACAGTGCACGAAATGTCATTAAACTGTTACAATGTCTTAACTTCTTAGAATTTCTTTATGTGAGTCGCTCACTGCGCATTTGCGCGACGTATTTGCTTTAATAATTCAGAGTACCATATGAAACATATTGCAAACCGTACGCGATTGCATATCTAAAATTATATTTGCCCTTAGGTCTCGGTAAAAGGTATGAGATGTAAGGCATAGAGCAAAGGAAAAAATAAAATTACTAAAAATAACGTAGTATTCTTTTCTGTGAAATACTTTTAATACCTTTATATCAAATTATAACTGTTATACGTCTCATCACTGATTAAGCCAGAAAATGATAAATTAAAAAAAAATTGGTTAGAAGTTGCACTTAATTGTCATACATTAGAAAAATCGATCGTGTATGAGTGCATAATAAGATATCGATAATGAAAAAAGTGGCCAAGATAGTAATCCAAATCAGTCTACAGAATGAAGTGTACAGTGAGTCCGGCAATATTGCAAAAATAAGAAGCGGAAATTCTATAGATCGATCGATGGTGTTCCATACTTTTTTTGTTTCCACCTTTTTATATCCGTCCACTGACCTTTTCTTTAAGAAATTTATTATATATATTATTCGTGTTACTAAAGTGTCAAATGTTATCAAATTGCGGAAAGCTGATCGTTAATTGTGTCTATCAAATTGATTGAAATTTGATGACTTGATAATTACCAATTAATATCGTCTCAAAACGATATCGTTTTCTCGCTGTTTAAAAGTGTATCATTAATGACAAGTGCATTTCGCACGCATTGCAACTTACCAAAGTTAAGAGCAAGGCGTTCAGTAGACCCATTCCACAATTGGACATAATCAGATGCACGAATTGCAAGGTCAGTAGCGTTTTATACATGCGTTTTGTGTTTATGTTGACAGGAAGCTCCACCTTTAAGAGAAGAGGTAATTCGGATTGACTGGCAACGTCGACGTCAGCCAAGAAGATGCCAATACTATATGCAACGATCGTCAACGTGTGAAAAGTGAACATCTCATTAGTGATACGGTCTGCTAATTTGGCTAGTATGCGCAATTGTTCCAATCTTCTGCCATCATCGTCAAGATTTTGATGAATTTTCTAAGAATTATTTATTGGTATCATGAATAATTCCACCACCTGTAGAGGCAGTAACACACAGAAGTTATAAGACACATAAGCTTATGTAGAGAAGTATATTACAAAGCATTTCTATAGTTAAATTAACATTTATATGTTTTTGTTATTAATTTCTTTAAACAATATTTTATTTTTGTTATTCCCATATATTCGAAAGAAGTAAAAAAGGTATGCACTTACCGACAAAATCTTTAAAAATAGCAAATATTTTTGAATGTTTAAATATTTTCTTATCTATATATATTCATTATAATATATATGTATAAATATAGAAGATATCTACAGAGAATTATGTTAGGTATCGTTTATTCGTCGAATTATTGTTGGGTAATACATATGCAAATTATATATGTATTATATAGCGTTACTTACCGTTCATTCAGCAAAAATGTAATTACTTTAATCGTAAATTTTATTTGCGTTAGAAATCTACTAAAACGGCAAATCAAATTAAAAAGATCGTTAGAGTTTGTATGCATTAAAAAATAACGGTAATGGCAAAATTCATTTCGTGCTAATGTGATAATTCTTTAAGCTTTGCAGATCATAATACACAACGTGTCTGATCATATATCGCACAGAGTGAACATAAAATGTAACGTGTGATTACCCAAGAAGAACAGAAATGTCAAAATAATATTAATTTGACGTCATATTGACCAGTAAATGCCGCAAATTTGGTCGATATGATGTTAAATTGGCATCATTTTGACTTTTCTGTTCTCCTTAGGTAATTGTACTTCTACGCGTCGTAATAATTTATTTCTCTTTTGCTCTCTATTTTAAGCGAGGGATAGTATTGATTTATACCTAACAGGACAAACGCTCTTTCAGGAAGGTGAAAGAACTGTGTTCCCTTTTTATCTTTCTCTTTTTGTCACTCAACGTATTTGCCAATGAGGACTTGATGTGCATTCTGAACTAGAATATCTACATAAATACAGGGAAGTCCTACGAGATCATCTAATGGACGCTACCTACCAGGATCGATCAATGGGAGTATCTCATTAAATATTTTTTTTCGCGTCATATGCAGCCCTCGCTTGTATACGCTTACCGTAACTTCTCACAACATTGATACAAGATGAGGGAGAACACGTAGGGTCCTGCCCTTGCCATTTTCCTTCAAGCGCGGTGATGTAATCGCGTATATAAATATGCAATGATTCGTGCGATCGCGGCGACGTACACGGCCGACAGTCAGTCGTATTTCAGCGTACTTCGGAAAACTTTCGAACCTCATGCACCGAAGCAGTGGAGAAACCCAACCGTTACGAAAGTATGTGCGTTTTCTCGCATGCAATTCGCAGCGTATTTGTGTGCGATGGTGATATTTACAAGAAATCAACAAGTGCATAGAGTGGATAAGCAAAAATGCATGTGCAGTAATGGCCAATGTGTTTATATGCACGGAAATTTATTTGGAGGATTAAAAAGCTGTATAGGTACACATATTTCGGCTCACACTAGCGAAAAGAATATCACGACTTCTGTGTTACGGTTTTCAGTATATCAGTTAGTAACTGTGTATATTGCGTTGATCTAAAGGTATACATTTAAAAAAATATTTATTATGTATATTAAGGCGTTTATTTCATTGCCAGCAATACCGATAAATACGATCCTGAGGCCTTCATGATCTATAAAAATGTTTTCTTCATTAGCGATAAAGAACAATGTGCATTATTATAATATGTCTATGTAAAAAAATTTATATGCTAGAAAGATCTACTTTAAATAATAATAATATTATTCGCTAGGTCAAATACCAGAAATATTATAATAGATAACAAAAATATAGGTATAAATATAGGTAATTATGGCATTGTACATAAAAGTTTCAATTAAGATATATGTTTTTTAAAATAATTATTACGTATCTTACAGTTGTGAAGTATTCGAAGGAGAGAACAGCCATCTTGCCCGCTGTAAACTGCAATTGCCTCTGCGATCTTAAAATGATAAACAATAGAACCCGACTATCCTTAGCTTTCATATCATACCAAGCAGAATTGTACGCTGCGTTTCCGATCGCTTTGCTCTATAAAAATAAAATTAGTAACAGAAAGAATTCTACAATATTTCTTTTCTACAATATATTTCTCTATACATTAATATTAGTTCTAATACAACAAGCACAGGAATATCTACATAATGTTTTTTTTTTTATTATTACTTGACATCACAGAGGCGCGCTACGCGCGTGCTATTTAGCTTTAATATTTTACTGTTACTATTACACTATTAACCACACAACTGTCAAAATATGCCATGACAGCCGCTCATGAAGTAAGCGAAACGAGAAAACCAATCGGCATCGTGGAAAAGCAACAACAATACTTCGATAGATTCGAGTATCGATGAAATGCTCTTTTTAGAAGTGGATCACAGTAATCTTCGTTTGCTAACCTTATTGCTCAGATATTCTCCAGCAAAGCAAAATATAAACGCTTCGAGATTTGTTATAGTGTAAAATAAAAGAGACCTCACTATTTTTTCAGTGGCGTCGGGGCTTCCGATAGCCTGCAATGTTGAAACAGAATGAAAACACATTCATGCATGGAAAATTATAAATAGTAGTTTAGATAATCATAATAAATTAATTAACACTATGCGGACACTGTGGCCGGACTTTTAAGGCATAGTCGATTTTTTATTTATGATTTTCACGGGAATGACTTTAGCGCTTGCGAAGCGAATTGCAACAGTTCCGGGCTATGTAAGTATAGAAATCACTTTTTGAAACCGTATGATACATGAATTTTTATAGATTCTTTTGTAACACAGAAACGTTTTTCAGAACTCTTTATACTTAAAAGTCCCAGGGTGTCCGAGTGAGTGCTCCAAAAACACGGTGTCCGCGCAGTGTTAATATGATAGATACAGAGATCAAAGTATATAAATAACAAACCAAAGTGACTGACTCGAAAGTAGAGAACACATATTTTTATATTTGAAATTTAATAAGTTTACTCACGGTTACAGTGAGAAATCCCAATGAGCAAATCATTACCATATTTGATGTGAATTGCAACAAAGCGATATATGAATAGAGATTTTCAATGTTCTCCGAGAGGTTGATAATTTTTTGATGTTTCCGAACAATCTTCATCATGGTAGTAACGAATGAGTCATGCGTTATCTCGATATCTTTAGATCCGACTTCCCTCAACCAGCAAAGCAGGATGTTTATTTGACTGCCCACGTGTAGAGTCTATAAATCAAAATTGTTATTTATGACAACGTGATTACAATTATATATTTTATCTATAAAAATGGGAATAAGAATGCACGCGTGCGAATTAAAAACTGAAATAGATTGGTATTCAATTTTTCTCGAATTTGCAGCCTAACATTTATATGGATCATTTGACATAGGCACTAATTATGAATATAATTATATTTTGCTCACGATACTTGCTTATGTAGGTGCAGGTTACCAGAGTTAGAAACAAGGCGTTGAATAAACCAGCTCCCCAACTGCCCACCATCACGAAAACAAGTTGCGTAGCTAATACCAGTCTGTACTTTCGTTGCGTGTCTATAACGAAGGGGTATTCCATTTTCATAATGAAAGGCAGTTCAGACGTTCGATCGGTGACGTCGGCATTGGCCAGGATAATGCCAATAACGTATGCAAGCGAGGCGATTGTATGAAGAATAATTATTCCATTGCAAATATGACTCGATAGTTTTGCTTTCCTTGCCGTTTCGCGCAACTCAACGCCAGTGTTATCATAATCATTCCAGTCTTCTGCCGTCATTGTCAAGATTTCGAAAAATGTTCTATAAACGATCAAGTATTTCGAGATAGCTACTGTATATTTTCAGAATGTTATTATTTTCTCCTTTACAAAGTACTAATGGTTTAATTTATTAAGTGTCTCTTACCGCTGTTTCAACCAGAAAATAAAGAGCCTAAAAGACATTTTTATAAACGCCAAGAAGCTACTCAAACAATCCATCAAGTCGAAAAGATTATGGAAACGAAAATGCATTACAAGGTACTGGCAATGAAAATATTCAGTAATTGCTAGCGTTATCATCCAAAACATTCTGTAGAATAGCACGCATGATATACCTGGCCAGTAACCGAACATGGTCAGCATGAGTTCCACCGTGCGATTGATCGTACGTCTATTCGTCATAATCTTTTTCTCTAGTATTGTCTATGTACAAGCCCGGACACCAAATCCCACTATAAGAAACACTCTCGTCGAAATAGAACATATGCTCTCGCTCAAACAATATTCTCCAACCACAGTTGATGAACGTTGTGGAAAATTTGCGTAAAGACTGGCAAATTCTAGGAGCATTGTGAAGTAAATATCTTTGTTAGGCAATTGATCAATAGCAGTTGCTCATTAAATATTTTTATCCTACTGTGTGCACCCTAAGAAGAAATAGCCTCTTGCAATTTTAAAAAAAAAAGATAGCGAACAGAGTGGTCGTACGTTTCCTCCGCTGACAATGCACGATCGTGAATAATTTGCTTAAATACGTAATGATCTATACGCGGCGACATGCGTGTATCCAGTGGCAAGTCGCATATAGTGATCTTTGAAAAAGTTTCAAGGCCTAGAGGACAGAAAAAAAATTCGAGGGGAAAAAAGCTAAAGAAAATGGTCAGGTGATTGCACAATAAACATTGCAAAAAATGTCGTTAAACTGTCATAATGTCTTAACTTCTTAGAATTTCTTTCACGTGAGTCGCTCACTGCGCATTTGCGCGACTTATTTGCTTTAATAATATAGAGTACCATATGAAACATTGTGGACCGTACGCGATTGCATATTAAAATTATATTTGCCCTAAGGTCTCAATAAAATTAAAAGGTTTGAGATGTACGGCATATAGCAAAGAAAAATATAAAATTATTAAGTATCATGTGTGTAAATCACTCGTACGACTCTTCGAGTTCTCGATGCTTGTGATCTATCAATCCCTCTCACATAAATGAAGAAGTTCAACATACTCCAAGAAAAGTTTTGAAGAGCACCTGTCGAAAGATATCTTTTATGTGAGACATTCACAATTCACATATTATATAATTAAAAATAACGTAGTATCCTTTTCTGTGAAATACTTTTAATACCTTTGTATCAATTTATAATTGTTATACGTCTCACTATTGATTAATCTAGAAAATGATAAATTAAAAAAAATTGGTTAAAACTCGAAGTTACACTTAAGTCATACATCAGAAAAATCGATCGCGTATGAGTGCATAAGATAATGAAAAGAGTGGCCAAGATAGTAATCGTCCAAAGCTGTCTACAGAATGAAATGTACAGTAAGTCCGGCAATATTCCCAAAATAAGAAGTGGAAATTCTATAGATTGATTGATGGTGTTTATATAGGAATTTGTTCTATACTTTTTTTGGTTTCCACTTTTTTATATCTGTCCACTTACTTTTTCTTTAAAAAATCTATTGTTACTAAAGTTTCAGATGTTATCAAATTGCAGAAAGCCGATCGGTAATGGTGTCTATCAAATTGATTGAAATTTGATATGATAGACTTTTAAACAGCGAGAAAAAGAAACCCAACCATTACGAAAGTATGTGAGTTTTCTCGCATGCAATTCGCAGCGTATCTGTGTGCGATGGTGATAATTACAAGAAATAAACAAGTGCATAGAGTGCATAAGTAAAAATGCGTGTGCAGTGATGCGCGCATTTATCGATAAAAGTGCGTTCAGAATACGGGCCAATGTGTTTATATGCACGGAAATTTATTTGGAGGATTAAAAACCTATGTTTTACACAAAAGCCGTATAGATACACATAGTTTGGCCCACACTAGCGAAAGGAATATCGCGGCTTCTGTATTACAGTTTTCTGTATCAGTTGGTAACTGTGTATATTACATTGGTCTAAAAGTATACATTAGAAAAATATTTACTATGTGTATATATATATATATACACATGATGGATATTAAGGCGTTTATTTCATTGCCAGCAGTACCGACAAATACGATCCCGAAGCCTTCATGATCTGTAAAAATGTTGTCCTCATTAGCGATAAAGAACAATATATGTACATTATGATATATCTATGTAAAAAAATTTATATCCTAGGAAGATCTACTTTAAAATATAATAATATTATTATTCGCTATGTTAAATACCAGAAATATTATGATAGATAACAAAAATATAGGTAATTATGGCATAGTATATAAAAGTTTCAATTAAGATATGTTTTTTTATAATTATTACGTATCTTACAGTTGTGAAGTATTCTAAAGAGAGAACAGCCATCTTGCCCGCTGTAAGTTGCAATTGCCTCTGCGATCTTAAAATTATAAACAATAGAACCCGACTATCCTTAGCTTTCATATCGTACCAAGCAGAATTGTACGCTGCGTTTCCTATCGCTTTGCTCTATAAAAATAAAACTAATAGCAGAAAGAATTCTACAATATTTCTCTATACATATAATATATTAGTTCTAATACAACAAACATAGGAATATCTACGTGTCTCTTTTATTATTATCACATTAATCTTTTTTCCGTTGCTAACCTTATTGCTTAGATATTCTCCAGCGAAGCAAAATATAAACGCTTCAAGATTTGTTACAGCGTAAAATAAAAGAGACCTCACTATTTTTTCACTGGCATCGGGACTTCCGATTGCCTGCAATGTTGAAATAGAATTGAAAATAAACACATTTACGCATGAAAAGTTAAAAATAAAAATAATAAATTAATTAAAATGATATATGTAATAGAGATAATAGAGATTAATGCATGAAAAGTTTGCTCATGTAATTGACTCTAAAGTGGTATACATATTTTTATATTTGAAATTTTAATATTAATATGTTTACTCACAGTTACTATCAGAAATCCCAATGAGCAAATCATCATCGTATTTGATGTGAATTGCAGCAAGGCTATGTACGAATAAAGATTTTCAATTTTTTCTGAGAGATTGATAATACTTTGATGTTTTCGGATAATTTTTGCCATGCCAGTGAAGAATGATTCATTCGTTCTATTAATGTCCTTATATCCAACTTCCGTCAACCAACAAAGCAGGATGTTTATTTGACTGCCCACGTGGAGAGTCTAGAAATCAAAATTCTGTCATTTATGACAACGTGATTACAATTATATATTATTATCTATAAAAATAGGAATAAAAATGCAGGCATGCGAATTAAAAACTGAAATAGATTGGTATTCAGTTCTTCTCGAATTTGCAGTCTAACATTTATATGGATCATTTGACATGGGCACTAATTATGAATATAATTATATTTTGCTCACGATACTTGCTTATGTAGGTGCAGGTTACCAGAGTTAAAAACAAGGCGTTGAATAAACCAGCTCCCCAACTGCACACCATCACGAAAACGAATTGCGTAGCTAATACCAGTCTGTACTTGCGTTGCGTGTCTATACCGAAGGGATATTCCATTTTCATCATGAGTGGCAGTTCAGCTGTTGGATCTGTGACGTCGGCATCGGCTAAGAGAATGCCAACGACGTATGCAAACGCGGCGATTGTATGAAGAATAATTAATCCATTACAAATACGACTCGATAGTTTCGCTTTCCTTGCCGTTTCGCGTAACTCAACGCCAGTGTTATCACAATCTTTCCAATCTTCCGCTGTCATCGTTAAGATTTCGATAAATTTTCTACAAACAATCGAGTGTTTCGAAATAATTGCAGCACATTTCCGCAATGTTATTTTTGCCTTTCTTTACAAAATTTTTCAACAGTTAATTTTTTCAAGTGGCCCTTACCGCTGTTTTAACGAGAAGATAATGAGTTTAACGGTCAGTTTTACATGCGCCAAGAAGCTACTCAAACAGTCCATCAAGTCGAAAAGATTGTCGAAATGAAAATGTGTTACAAAGTACCGGTAGTGCAAGAATTGATTAATTGCTAACGTAATCATCCAAAATACTCTGTAGAGTAGTACGCATGATATACCTGGCCAGACACCGAACATGGTCAGCATAAGTTCTACCGTGCGATTAATCGTACGTTTACTCGCCATAATTTCTTTCTCTGCTGTTGTCTATGTACAAGCCAGGGCATCAAAACCTGGGGATACTCTTGTCAATGTATAAAGAACATATGCTCTCACTGAAATTATATTCTTCAACCACAGTTTGATGTACGTTGTTGAAAACTTGCGTATAGACTGGAAGATTCTAGGGTCATTGCAAAGTAAATATCTCCCTTAGGCGAATAATCAATGGCAGTTGCTCATTAAATATTTTTATCTTACTGTATGCGCAGTACCACGAAGAAGTAGCTTCTTGTAATTTAAAAAAAAAGAAAGCAATCAGAGTCGCTCTTGCGTTCTCTCCACCGTTGATGTGAATAATTTGCTTAAATATGTAATGATCTATACGTGGAGGTGTATGTACATCCGGTGGAAAATTGCTTCCAGCGAGAGGAAAGAGATTCGAGGGGAAAAACTAAAGAAAATGGCTAGGTAATTGCGCAATGGACAGTGCACGAAATGTCATTAGACTGTCATAATGTCTTAACTTCTTAGAATATCTTTCATGTGAGACACTCACTGCGCATTTGCGCGACTTATTTACCTTAATAATTCAAAGTATCTTATGATACATGGTGGATAGTACGCGATTGCATACTAAAATCATATATGCTCTGAAGTCTCAGTAAACTAATAATATTAGATGTATGGCACAAAGTATAGGAAGAAAATAAAATTATATGGTATGCGTGATATACTCGTATAACTCTTCGAATTTTCGTTACTAGTGACCTATCAATCTTTTTCAGGTCGAGAATTTAGTATTTTACAATTAACATGATATTTTTCGAATTACTTATCTATGAATGTGCGTGCACTTGCACGATTTAATCGGAAGATAAATGTAAAACAAGTATACGATTACAATAGGATAAAATTATTATTTAATATATGTTCATATTATATATATATATGAATTATAACGAAACTAATCACTCTGTCTTACTTCGGCCGCCAGCCGGGCTTCATTGGATAATATTATTTAGATATTATGTAGCATTACTTATCGTTTAATTCAGTTAAAATGTAAACAATTTAATCGTAAATTTTACTTGTTTCAGAAATCTACTAAAACGGTCCTTCAGAAATCTACTAAAACGGTGCTTCAGAAATCTACTAAAAATAAATCAAAAGCAGATCGTGAATTCAAATACATAAAAAATATCGATGGCAAATTTCATCTCGTGCGAACGTGATAATTCATTACGTCCTGCAGATTATAATACACGATGTGCCTAGTCATTTATCGCATACAGTGAGGATTTAAGTGTAACGTGTGATTTACCAAAGAGAACAGAAAAGTCAAATTGACATTTCGACTTTCTGTTCTCTTTAGGTAATTATACTTTTACGCGTCATAATTCATCATTTCTCTTCACTCTCGTTTTTATGCAAGGGAAAGTATTGATCGATTTATACGCAACAGAACAAACGCTTCTTCAGAAAGGTGAGAGAACCGTGTTCTCTTTCTATCTTTCTATCTTTGTCTCGTTCACTCAATGTATTTGCCAATGAGAACTCGATGTGTATTCTAGACTAGAATATCTGCATAAAGACTGGGAAGTCCTACGAGTTCATTAAATGGACGCTCCCTATCAGGATCGACCAATGAGAGTATCTCATTAAATGTTTTTTTTCGTGTCACGTGCAGCCCTCGCTTGTGTACGCTTACCGCAGTTTCTCACAACATCGATACAAGAAGAGGGAGAACACACGTAGGGTCCTGCCTTTTTCCTTTAGACGCCGGTGATCGGTGATGTAATCGCGTATTTAAATATGCAATGATTCCTGCGAACGCGAACGCGGCGACGTACACGTCCGACGGTCAGTCGTATTTCAGCGTACTTCGGAAGAGTTTTGAAGTTTATGCACCGAGAAGCAGCAAAAAAACACAAGTTTCACGAAAGTGAGTTTTCTCGCATGCAATTCGTAACGCATCTATGGGCGATGGTGATATTTACAAGAAATTAACAAGTGCGTAGAGTACAGAGTACAGGCACAAAAATGCGTTTGTGTTTATATGCTCGGAAATATATTTAGATGATTGAGAAACTGTGTTTTAGATAAAAGTATAACTTCACATAATTTTTTTCACACTAGCGAAAAAAATATCACGACTTCTTAACTGCAGTATACAGAAAACTGTACACAGTTACTAACTGTATACTGTGTCTGGGGTTGATCTAAAGGTATACATTAAAAAAAATATTTACTATGTATATATTATATACAAGATTGATATTACAGCATTTATTTCATTGCCAGCAGTACCGATAAATACGATCCCGAAGCCTTCATGATCTATAATAATGTTGCCCTTATTAGCAATAACGAAAAATATATGTGCATTATTATGATATGTCTATGCAAAAATTTTGTACGCTAGATAGATTAATTTTGGACTTTGGAATAATAATATTATCATTTGTTATATATCAGAATACATATCAGAAATATTTCAAATATTGTGATAGATAAAAATATAGGTAACTATGTCATTGCACATAAAAAATTTAATTAATATATGTTTTTTTCTGTAATTATTACGCATCTTACATTTGTGAAGTATTCTAAGGAGAGAACAGCCATTTTGCCAGCTGTAAGCTGCAATTGCCTCTGCGATCTTAAAATTGTAAACAATAGAACCCGACTATCCTTAGCTTTCATATCGTACCAAGCGGAATTGTACGCTGCGTTTCCGATCGCTTTGCTCTATGAAGATAAAATTAATAACAGAAGGAATTCTATAGTGTTGGTGCTCTTTACAAAATATTAGTTTTAATACCACAAACGCTAGAATATCTATATGTTATCGTCTGTATTGTTATTAATATAATCTTCCGTTGCTAACCTTATTGCTTAGATATTCTCCAGCGAAGCAAAATATAAACGCTTCGAGATTCGTATTAAAGTAAAATAAAAGAGATTTTACTATTTTTTCAGTGGCGTCGGGGGTTCCGATTGCCTGCAACGTTGAAACAGAATTAATGAAAATGAACACATTTACGCATGGATCAAAAGTTAGAAATATTGGCTTAAATAAACATAATGAATTAATTAAAATGGTATATACACAATAGAGACCAATATATACATAAAATGTTGACTTATGTAATTGACTCCAAAGTGAAATACATATTTTTATATTTGAAATTTTAATATTAATAAATTTACTCACAGTTACGATGAGAAATCCCAATGAGCAAATGATCACCGTATTTGATGTGAATTGTAGCAAGACGATGTATGAATAAAGATTCTCAATCTTCTCTGAGAGATTGATAATACTTTGATGTTTCCGAATAATTTTTGTAATGACAGTGAGGAATGAGTCGTGCGTTTTCTCGATGTTTTTAGATCCAATTTCCCTCAACCAGCGAAGTAGGATGTTTATCTGACTGCCCACGTGTAGAGTCTAGAAACCACAATTCTGTCATTTATGACAATGTGATTACAATTACTTATTTTACCTATAATATAAAAGCTGAGAATGTTATAAGAATTGTATTCGATAGAATGCAGGCAGATTAGAATCTGAAATAGATATTTAACTTTTCTCGAAAATACTTAACATTTATATGGATTATTTGGGACATTAATTATATGAATATAATTATATTTTGCTTATAATACTTGCTTATGTAGGTGCAGGTTACCAGAGTTAGAAACAAAGCGTTGAATAAACCAGCACCCAAACTGCCCACCATCACGAAAACGGATTGCGTAGCTAATACCAGTCTGTACTTGCGTTGCGTGTCTATAACGAAGGGATACTTCATTTTCATAATGAGAGGCAGTTCAGCTGTCAAATCTGTGACGTTGGTATCGGCCAGGAAAAAGCCAAAGACGTATGCAAGCGCGGAGATTGTATAAAGAATAATTAATCCATTACAAATACGACTCGATAGTTTCGCTCTCCTTGCTGTTTCGCGCAACTCAACGCCAGTGTTATCGAAATCTTTCCAATCTTCCGCTGTCATCGTTAAGATTTCGATAAATTTTCTACAAACGATCGAATGTTTTGAAATAATTGCAGCACATTTCCGCAATGTTATTTATTTCTATCTTTACAAATTTTTTTAACAGTTTATTTTATTAGCGTCTCTTACCGCTGTTTCAACGAGAAGATAATGAGCTTAAACATCAGTTTTACAAACTCCAAGAAGCTACTCATACAGTCCATCAAGTCGAAGATATTGTCGAAATGAAAATGTGTTACAAAGTACCGGTAGTGAAGGTATTGATTAATTGCTAACGTAATCACCCAAAACACTCTGTAGAGTAGTACGCATGATATACCTGGCCAGACACCGAACACGGTAAGCATAAGTTCTACCGTGCGATTGATCGTACGTTTACTCGTCATAATTTTTTTTTCTGCTGTCTATGTTCAAGTTAAGGCATCAAAACCTAGGGATTCTCGTCAAAGTATAAAGACCGTATACTCTCGCTGAATTTATATTCTCCACTCAGTTTGATGTACGTTGTTGAAAGTTTGCGTGAGGACTGCAAGGTTATAGGAGCACACATTGTGAAGTAGATATCCCCCTTAGGCAATTGATCAATGGCAGTTGCTTATTAAATATTTTTATCTTACTGTAAGCACACCACGAAGACGTAGCTTCTTGTAATTTAAAAAAAAAAAGAGCGATCAAAGTCATCTTGCGTTTCCTCCGTTGACAATGCACTCGCAAATAATTTGCTTAAATATGTAATGATCTATACGTGGAGGTGTATGTACATCCGGTGGAAAATCGCTTCCAGCGAGAGAAAAGAGATTCGAAAGGAGAAACTAAAGAAAATGGCTAGGTAATTGCGCAATGAACAGTGCACGAAATGTCATTAAACTGTCATAATGTCTTAACGTCTTAGAATATCTTTCACGTGAGACACTCACTGCGCATTTGCGCGACTTAAAATATCTTAATAATTCAAAGTATCTTATGATACATGGTGGATAGTACGCGATTGCATACTAAAATCATATATGCTCTGAAGTCTCAGTAAACTAATAATATTAGATGTATGGCACAAAGTATAGGAAGAAAATAAAATTATATGGTATACTCGTATAACTCTTCGAATCCTCGTTACTAGTGATGATCTATCAATCTTTTTCAGGTCGAGAATTTAGTATTTTACAATTAACATGATATTTTTCGAATTTCTTATCTGTGAATTTGCGTGCACTTGCACGATTTAATCGGAAGATAAATGTAAAACAAGTATACGATTACAATAGAATAAAATTTTTATTTAATATGTTCATATTTTATATATATATAATACACGATTATAATACACAATGTGCCTGGTCATTTATCGCACACAGTGAGCATTTAAGTGTAACGTGTGATTTACCAAGAAGAACAGAAAAGTCAAATTGACATTTCGACTTTCTGTTCTCTTTAGGTAATTATACTTTTACGCGTCATAATTCATCATTTCTCTTCACTCTCGTTTTTATGCAAAGGAAAGTATTAATCGATTTATACGCAACAGAACAGACGCTTCTTCAGAAAGGTGAGAGAACCGTGTTCTCTTTCTATCTTTCTATCTTTGTCTCGTTCATTCAATGTATTTGCCAATGAGAACTCGATGTGTATTCTAGCCTAGAATATCTGCATAAAGACTGGGAAGTCCTACGAGTTCATCAAATGGACACTCCCTATCAGGATCGACCAATCGGAGTATTTCATAAAATTTTTTTTTCGTGTCACGTGCAACCCTCGCTTGAGTACGCTTACCGCAGTTTCTCACAACATCGATACAAGAAGAGGGAGAACACACGTAGGGTCCTGCTTTTTTCCTTCGGGCGCCGGTGATCGGTGATGTAATCGCGTATTTAAATATGCAATGATTCCTGCGAACGCGAACGCGGCGACGTACACGTCCGACGGTCAGTCGTATTTCAGCGTACTTCGGAAGAGTTTTGAAGTTCATCCACCGAGAAGCAGCGAAAAAACACAAGTGTTACGAAAGTGAGTTTTCTCGCATGCAATTCGCAGCGCATCTATGGACGATGGTAATATTTAGAAGAAATTAACAAGTGCGTAGAGTACAGGGCACAGGCAAAAATGCGGTTTTTTTTACATGCTCGAAAATACATTTAGACGATTGAGAAACTGTGTTTTAGATAAGAGAGAAAAGAAACCGTATAACTTGACATAATTTTTCTCACACTAGCGAAAAAAATATTGCGACTTCTTAACTGTATACAGAAAACTGTATACAGTTAATAACTGTATACTGTGTCTGGGGTTGATCTAAAAGTATACATTTAAAAAAATATTTACTATGTATATTGTATATATTATATATAAGATTGATATTACAGCATTTATTTCATTGCCAGTAGTACCGATAAATACGATCCCGAGGCCTTCACGATCTATAATAATGTAGCCGTTATTAGCAATAACGAAAAATATATGTGCATTATTATGATATGTCTATGCAAAAAATTTTGTACGCTAGATAGATTAATTTTGGACTAATAATATTATCATTTGTTATATATCAGAATACATATCAGAAATATTTCACATATTGTAATAGATAAAAATATAGATAACTATGTCACATAAAATATTTAATTAATATATGTTTTTTTCTGTAATTATTACGTATCTTACATTTGTGAAGTATTCTAAGGAGAGAACAGCCATTTTGCCAGCTGTAAGCTGCAATTGTTTCTGCGATCTTAAAATTGTAAACAATAGAACCCGACTATCTTTAGCTTTCATATCATACCAAGCGGAATTGTACGCTGCGTTTCCGATCGCTTTGCTCTAGGAAGATACAATTAATAACAGAAGAAATTCTATAGTGTTGGTGCTCTTTACAAAATATTAGTTTTACTATCACAAACGCTAGAATATCTATATGTCATCGTCTGTATTGTTATCACAATAATCTTCCGTTGCTAACCTTATTGCTTAGATATTCTCCAGCGAAGCAAAATATAAACGCTTCGAGATTTGTATTAAAGTAAAATAAAAGAGATTTTGCTATTTTTTCAGTGGCGTCGGGGGTTCCGATTGCCTGCAACGTTGAAACAGAATTGAAAATGAACACATTTACGCATGGATCAAAAGTTAGAAATATTGGCTTAAATGAACATAATGAATTAATTAAAATGGCATATACATAATAGAGACCAATACATAAAATGTTGACTTATGTAATTGACTCCAAAGTGAAATACATATTTTTATATTTGAAATTTTAATATTAATAAATTTACTCACAGTTACGATGAGAAATCCCAATGAGCAAATGATCACCGTATTCGCTGTGAATTGTAGCAAGGCGATGTATGAATAAAGATTCTCAATCTTCTCTGAGAGATTGATAATACTTTGATGTTTCCGAATAATTTTCGTAATGACAGTGACGAATGAGTCGTGCGTTTTCTCGATGTCTTTAGATTCAATTTCCCTCAACCAGCGAAGTAGGATGTTTATCTGACTGCCCACGTGTAGAATCTAGAAATCACAATTCTGTCATTTATGACAATATGATTACAATTACTTATTTT
The DNA here is from genome assembly GCF_030848795.1 of Temnothorax nylanderi. Classification (NCBI taxonomy): domain Eukaryota; kingdom Metazoa; phylum Arthropoda; class Insecta; order Hymenoptera; family Formicidae; genus Temnothorax; species Temnothorax nylanderi. The sequence goes on along the minus strand of NW_027249178.1, from coordinate 510,147 downwards.
ACCTATAATATAAAAACTAAGAATGTTATAAGAAATGTATTCGATAATATGCAGGCAGATTAGAATCTGAAATAGATATTTAATTTTTCTCGAATTTACTTAACATTTATATGGATTATTTGGGACATTAATTATATAAATGTAATTATATTTTGCTTATAATACTTGCTTATGTAGGTGCAGATTACCAGAGTTAGAAACAAAGCGTTGAATAAACCAGCACCCAAACTGCCCACCATCACGAAAACGAATTGCGTAGCTAATACCAGTCTGTACTTGTGTTGCGTGTCTATAACGAAGGGATACTTCATTTTCATAATGAGAGGCAGTTCAGCTGTCAAATCTGTGACGTCGGTATCGGCCAGGAAAAATCCAATGACATATACAAGCGCGGAGATTGTATCAAGAATAATTAATCCATTACAAATACGACTCGATAGTTTCGCTCTCCTTGCTGTTTCGCGCAACGCAACGCCAGTGTTATCGCAATCTTTCCAATCTTCCGCTGTCATCATTAAGATTTCGATAAATTTTCTACAAACAATCGAATGTTTTGAAATAATTGCAGCACATTTTCGCAATGTTATTTTTGTCTTTCTTTACAAAATTTTTCAACAGTTAATTTTTTCAAGTGGCCCTTACCGCTGTTTTAACGAGAAGATAATGAGCTTAAACATCAGTTTTACAAACTCCAAGAAGCTACTCATACATTCCATCAAGTCGAAGATATTGTCGAAATGAAAATGTGTTACAAAGTACCGGTAGTGAAGGAATTGATTAATTGCTAACGTAATCACCCAAAACACTCTGTAGAGTAATACGCATGATATACCTGGCCAGACACCGAACACGGTAAGCATAAGTTCTACCGTGCGATTGATCGTACGTTTACTCGTCATAATTTTTTTTTCTGCTGTCTATGTTCAAGTTAAAGCATCAAAACCTAGGGACTCTCGTCAAAGTATAAAAACCGTATGTTCTCGCTGAATTTATATTCTCCACTCAGTTTGATGCTTTGATGTACGTTGTTGAAAGTTTGCGTGAGGACTGCAAGGTTATAGGAGCATTGTGAAGTAGATATCTCCCTTAGACAATTGATCAATGGCAGTTGCTTATTAAATATTTTTATCTTACTGTGAGCACACCACAAAGACGTAGCTTCTTGTAATTTAAAAAAAAAAGAGCGATTAAAGTCATCTTGCGTTTCCTCCTCTGACGATGCACTCGCGAATAATTTGCTTAAATATGTAATGATCTATACGTGGAGGTGTATGTACATCCGGTGGAAAATCGCTTCCAGCGAGAGAAAAGAGATTCGAAGAGAAAAACTAAAGAAAATGGCTAGGTAATTGCGCAATGAACAGTGCACGAAATGTCATTAAACTGTCATAATGTCTTAACGTCTTAGAATATCTTTCATGTGAGACACTCACTGCGCATTTGCGCGACTTAAAATATCTTAATAATTCAAAGTATCTTATGATACATGGTGGATAGTACGCGATTGCATACTAAAATCATATATGCTCTGAAGTCTCAGTAAACTAATAATATTAGATGTATGGCACAAAGTATAGGAAGAAAATAAAATTATATGGTATGCGTGATATACTCGTATAACTCTTCGAATCCTCGTTACTTGTGATGACCTATCAATCTTTTTCAGGTCGAGAATTTAGTATTTTACAATTAACATGATATTTTTCGAATTTCTGATCTGTGAATTTGCGTGCACTTGCACGATTTAATCGGAAGATAAATGTAAAACAAGTATACGATTACAATAGGATGAAATTTTTATTTAATATGTTCATATTATATATATATATAATACACGACGTGCCTGGTCATTTATCGCACACAGTGAGCATTTAAGTGTAACGTGTGATTTACCAAAGAGAACAGAAAAGTCAAATTGACATTTCGACTTTCTGTTCTCTTTAGCTAATTATACTTTTACGCGTCATAATTCATCATTTCTCTTCACTCTCGTTTTTATGCAAAGGAAAGCAACAGAACAAACGCTTTTTCAGAAAGGTGAGAGAACCGTGTTCTCTTTTTATCTTTCTCTCTTTGTCTCGTTCATTCAATGTATTTGCCAATGAGAACTCGATGTGTATTCTAGCCTAGAATATCTGCATAAAGACTGGGAAGTCCTACGAGTTCATCAAATGGACACTCCCTATCAGGATCGACCAATCGGAGTATTTCATTAAATTTTTTTTTCGTGTCACGTGCAGCCCTCGCTTGTGTACGCTTACCGCAGTTCCTCACAACATCGATACAAGAAGAGGGAGAACACACGTAGGGTCCTGCCTTTTTCCTTTAGACGCCGGTGATCGGTGATGTAATCGCGTATTTAAATATGCAATGATTCCTGCGAACGCGAACGCGGCGACGTACACGTCCGACGGTCAGTTGTATTTCAGCATACTTCGGAAGAGTTTTGAATTTCATCCACCGAGAAGCAGCGAAAAAACACAAGTGTTACGAAAGTGAGTTTTCTTGCATGCAATTCACAGCTCATCTATGGGCGATGGTAATATTTACAAAAAATTAACAAGTGCGTAGAGTACAGGGCACAGGCAAAAATGCGGTTTTTTTTACATGCTCGAAAATACATTTAGACGATTGAGAAACTGTGTTTTAGATGAGAGAGAAAAGAAGCCGTATAACTTCACATAATTTTTCTCACACTAGCGAAAAAAATATCGCGACTTCTTAACTGTGTACAGAAAACTGTATACAGTTAATAACTGTATGCTGTGTCTGGGGTTGATCTAAAAGTATACATTTAAAAAAATATTTATTATGTTTATATTATATACAAGATAGATATTACAGCGTTTATTTCATTGCCAGCAGTACTGATAAATACGATCCCGAGGCCTTCATGATCTATAACAATGTTGCCTTTATTAGCAAAATATATATATGCATTATTATATAATATGGCTATGCAAAAAATTTTGTACGTTAGAAAAATTAACTTTGGACGATAATAATATTATCATTCGTTATGATACATATCAGAAATATTGTGATAGGTAAAAATATAGGTAATTATGTCATTGTACATAAAAGATTTAATTAATATATATATCTTTCTTTCTGTAATTATTACGTATCTTACATTTGTAAAGTATTCTAAGGAGAGAACAGCCATTTTGCCAGCTGTAAGCTGCAATTGCCTCTGCGATCTTAAAATTGTAAACAATAGAACCCGACTATCCTTAGCTTTCATATCGTACCAAGCGGAATTGTACGCTGCGTTTCCGATCGCTTTGCTCTATGAAGATAAAATTAATAACAGAAGGAATTCTATAGTGTTGGATGTGCTTTTTACAAAATATTAGTTTTAATACCACAAACGCTAGAATATCTATATGTCATTGTCTGTATTGTTATCACAATAATCTTCCGTTGCTAACCTTATTGCTTAGATATTCTCCAGCGAAGCAAAATATAAACGCCTCGAGATTCGTATCAAAGTAAAATAAAAGACATTTTACTATTTTTTCAGTGGCGTTGGGGGTTCCGATTGCCTGTAACGTTGAAACAGAATTGAAAATGAATACATTTACGCATGGCTCAAAAGTTAGAAATATTGGCTTAAATGAACATAATGAATTAATTAAAATGGCATATACATAATAGAGACCAATACATAAAATGTTGACTTATGTAATTGACTCCAAAGTGAAATACATTTTTATATTTGAAATTTTAATATTAATAAGTTTACTCACAGTTACGATGAGAAATCCCAATGAGCAAATGATCACCGTATTCGCTGTGAATTGTAACAAGGCGATGTATGAATAAAGATTTTCAATCTTCTCTGAGAGATTGATAATACTTTGATGTTTCCGAATAATTTTCGTAATGACAGTGACGAATGAGTCGTGCGTTTTCTCGATGTCTTTAGATCCAACTTCCCTCAACCAGCGAAGTAGGATGTTTACCTGACTGCCCACGTGTAAAGTCTAGAAATCAAAATTCTGTCATTTACGACAATGTGATTACAATTACTGATTTGACCATAATATAATATAAAGACTAAGAATGTTATAAGAAATGCATTCGATAATATGCAGGCAGATTAGAATCTGAAATAGATATTCAATTTTTTTCGAATTTACAACCCAACATTTATATGGATTAATTGGGACATTAATTATATGAATATAATTATATTTTTCTTATAATACTTGCTTATGTATGTGCAGGTTACCAGAGTTAGAAACAAAGCGTTGAATAAACCAGCTCCCAAAGCGCACACCATCGCGAAAACGGATTGCGTAGCTAATACCAGTCTGTACTTGCGTTGCGTGTCTATAACGAAGGGATACTTCATTTTCATAATGAGAGGCAGTTCAGCTGTCAAATCTGTGACGTCGGTATCGGCTAGGAAAAAGCCAAAGACGTATGCAAGCGCGGAGATTGTATAAAGAATAATTAATCCATTGCAAATACGACTCGATAGTTTCGCTGTCCTTGCTGTTTCGCGCAACTCAACGCCAGTGTTATCTTTCCAATCTTCCGCTGTCATCGTTAAGATTTCGATAAATTTTCTACAAACGATGGAATATTTTGAAATAATTGCAGCACATTTCCGCAATGTTATTTATTTCTATCTTTACAAATTTTTTTAATAGTATATTTTATTAAGCGTCTCTTACCGCTGTTTCAACGAGAAGATAATGAGCTTAAACATCAGTTTTACAAACTCCAAGAAGCTACTCATACAGTCCATCAAGTCGAAAATATTGTCGAAATGAAAATGTGTTACAAAGTACCGGTAGTGAAGGAATTGATTAATTGCTAACGTAATCACCCAAAACACTCTGTAGAGTAGTACGCATGATATACCTGGCCAGACACCGAACACGATCAGCATAAGTTCTATCGTGCGATTGATCGTACGTTTGCTCGTCATAATTTTTTTTTTTTCTATTGTCTGTGTTCAAGCCAAGGCATCAAAACCTAGGGACTCTCGTCAAAGTATAAAGACTATATGCTCTTTCGCTGAATTTATATTCTCCACTCAGTTTGATGTACGTTGTTGAAAGTTTGCGTGAGGACTGCAAGGTTATAGGAGCACACATTGTGAAATAGATATCTCCCTTAGGCAATTGATCAATGGCAGTTGCTTATTAAGTATTTTTATCTTACTGTGAGCACACCACGAAGAAGTAGCTCCTTGTAATTTAAAAAAAAAACGAGAGCGATTAAAGTCATCTTGCGTTTCCTCCACCGCTGACGATGCACTCGCGAATAATTTGCTTAAATATGTAATGATCTATACGCGGAGATGTATGTACATCCGGTATGACAAGATGTTTGGAAATTATTAAGAACTAGAGGACAGAAGAGAGATCCGAAGGGAAAAAATAAAATTCTTTGCTATGTAGTTGTGCATGAAATGTCATTAAGTGTTAACTTTTTTCGAATAACCACTATTACGGAAAAAAACATCTGTCGAAGAATATCTTTTATGTAAAGCACTCACAGCGCATTCGCAAACTTATTTGCTTTAGTAATTCAGAGTATGATACATCGTGGATCGTTCGCAATTGCATACTAAAATTATATATTTTTTTAAGTATTAGTAAAATAAATGATATGAGATGTAAGAAGCAAGGCACCGGAAAGAAAAATAAAATTATGAAGTATCATGTATGTGAATTAGTTATACGAATCTTCGAGTCTCCGTTACTTGTGTCTTATCAATCTTTCTCAGATAAATGCAGAAAACTTGCAGATATCTTACAATTAACGTCATCTATTTCGAATTATTTATTTGTGCATATGTGTGCATTTGAACGTTGCAATAAGAAAATAAATGTGAGACAAATATACGATTGCAGTGAAATGAGATATTTATTCAATACGTGCATCTTTTTAATATAATAATTTGATTTAACACTTTTGAGTCAGTATTATATTATAAATAGTAATTATATTTTAAGCACTCGTATTTTTGTCGTCAATACATCGCTAGCATGACTGATACATAAGATGCTGAGGCTTTCATAATCTATAACAATGTTATGCGTTTATCATTAAATTAATATATGAAAATAGAAAGTGTCAGATTAAGACATGCGTGAAATATTATTAATTTATTTGGCCTGTTCTTTGTAGTTGAACTTCTTGCACGGTTTATCTTTTCTCTCTTTCTCTCCACGAGAAAAGGAAAAGAGGAAAGATGAACCGTGCAAGAAGTTCAGCTAAATAGAACAGGCCTATTATAAACACTACTGCATTATAGATAGCAAATACGCGGGATTGCAATTAAATATTACATTACAGTAGAAGATAAAATTAAACATTTTTAACGTAACAAAATATTTCGAGGATATTCTTACATTAAGAAATCGTTCGAAGGAAAGATCCATGAATTTCCCAATTGTAATCGTTAGCTGGTTTTGCGATCTCATTATCAGGAACAAGATAATTCGGCTGTCTTGAAATCTGCACTGGTACCATTGGGAATTGTATGCAGCGTCTCCGATTGCTCTGCTCTACATACCGAGAATTTTATAGAAGAAGAAAATCAGCGGTTCACTTGTTAATAATTGGACACATCATAGAAGTTAACGCTAACCTTAGCGCTTAAATATTCTCCAGCGAAACAAAACATGAATACTTCAGAATTCATTGCGGCGTAAAATCCAAGGGATTTCATCAAAATCGTAGCAGAATCTGGCTTTCCAATTGACTAGAATATTAAAAATAACACTTATCAACAATGATAATTTTAAAATAGTTAATACCAAGTCGTCGAACATAAGTTAAATCAATAATCCGCAAACTTTTCGGTAAAATTATTTTCCACTGAATTATTGATCTTTCAGCTTTGGAACTCATCACGGTTCTTACCCTAACGAGCAAAAAACCGATGCAGCAAATAATCAAAGTATCTGACATGAATAGAATCAACGCAATGTCGGAATATAAGTTCTCAATGTTTTTTGAAAAGATAATAATATTCTGATGTTTTTCAATTATTTTCCTTATCGTTTTTACGCTCAATCTGTATTCGTTATCCTTTGAAATGATGTCTGACAACCATTTACCGAGAATCTCGAGTTGGCCAGCTAAATGCAATACCTGAAAGATTTCGAAAGTCCGATTTCATCTTGAGCTTTTGTAATCGCAGTAATTATACAATAACATTGCACTGCATTAGTTCGCGGACTCGACAGTTAAAAAATTTTAAATCAAAGCATCTTAAAGCAATTTTATTTCACTCACCAAAACAATGAGAAGGGCGTTTAGCATGACAGCAGCGCTACCGTAAAGCACTGTACAAAAAAATTGTATGACTAATACCAGCCCATACACGAAACGCGTATCGCTGTTGAACGGGAAATCCATCTTTAGAATGAGTGGTCGCGTAGATATGTCAGTTGCTTCTAAGTTACTCATAAAAATGCTAGCGCAGTATAACGTTATAGCTATTGAAAAGGTAACGAAGACGAAATTAGCGAAATTATGCGACAGAATGGCTTTGCTTATTGTCACACGTGTACTAAAGTCGTCACTGCTCATTTTTTTCCAGTCCATTGCCATCATTGCCAATATCTTAACAAATGTTCTACGAGCGACGTCATGAATCACCACAATAATAATAAAAAAGAATATTAATTTCTTAGAGCTACGTACGTGCAAGAATTTTTATAACATTGTGGTGTGTCAAATGCACATATTATATAATTAAAAATAGTATTATTATGTCTCTTTCTGTGAAAATACTTTTAATATCTTTACAGCATGTCTCACCGCTGTTTGAGCCAGAAAATGATGAGTTTAGAAAAGAACTGGCTAAAACTCAAAGTTGCGCTTAAGCCGTCCATCAGATCGGAAAAATCGACGGTGTATAAGTACGTAATAAGATATCGATATTGAAAGGATTGAACGGCCACTAGTGTAGTCGTCCAAAACAGTCTACAGAATGAAATATACGGTAAACCCGGCCAGATACCAAAAATGCGAAGCGGAATTTCTATAGACCGGTTGATGGTGCTCGTAGGTATTTGTTCCATACTTTATTTCGTTTCCTTTTATATTCGTTCACTGTTCTTTTCTTAAAAAGAAGATATATGTATAACTCGCGCTACTGAAAAGTCCGATGTTATCGAATCGTATAAAGCTGCTCAATCGTTAACGATGTGTAAAACTACGCTTGTCTGTATGAATTGGAAAGTCTCGAGAGAAGGCGAAACAAAAGAACACATTCTGCTTCTTCCCTTACAGTCATTAAATATTTGCACCTGCGTTTACATTATGTACGCAATTGCTGTGTCTTTCCAGTTGCTTGTAACGCTCGTAACGTAGGAAAAAGAAAATACGAAAAGCGTATCCCTTAAATCGATTACCTTGCAGACCGGTGCAGTAGTGAGCGATTTGCTTTAAAAATTCAAGCAAACGTAGGTGTGCAACACGCGAACGCACACCGAACGTTAATTCATTGCGGTGATCGTAAAAAAAATTGTCAGCCTGCGTGGAAATCGCGTGTTCGAGGAAAACCAAGAGCACCGATCATGATTACGATTGTACACTCTCGCGGTTTCAGGTACGGGAAAATAAAAGAAAAAGAGAAGAGAAGAAAATTTACAATTCGCGCGAATTTACATTCTCCCTCCCTCAGTTTGTCGATTCCTATAACGCAATAATAAAGTAATTCAGTTAAAATGCAAGACGCTGTGCCCGCAGAAAGTGTATAAAGTCCGAATGGAAATCGATGGCGGGGACTCAAAGCGGGGAGAATAATGGGCGAGCACGAGAAAACCATAACTCACTTTGTTCAATGACAAAGTCTGACTTCATTTAACACAACTTTGTGTATTTCGAATTATTCGAGTATTCGATTTTCCGAGTTTATTCTGATATTCCACGAGAGCGTACGAACAAGTACATTGACGCACGTGATAGAGCAGTAAGTAACATCGAAACATTTTGACGAATTTTAATTTGTATGCAAATTTTCTATGCAACTATATAATAGCCGACTTTTAATGCTTATTAGAAACGCGATATATAAAATGTTGTTTCACTTTGATATATAGAGCGATAGAATCGTGATACAGAGGCTAACATTTTAATCTGTAACAACGTTAATTGTTTATTGTGAAGACATAATATATGATACGTAAAAAAAGTAATAAAAATTAATAATGAATAGAGTTAACTGTAATATAAAATGCTACAATATTATTCATAATGGGTGGAAGAGAAAAAACAGAGATGTAGGATAAAGAGGAAAGAAAATAAGACAGAGGGAATGACAGAATCAAGATATAACATGGTATTAAGTACAATGGGGATGCTGAGATATTTGAGGACAAGGATAAGTTGTGGAGGGTAGCGGAATGCAAGCATCAGAGAATAAAAAAAGCGTAGAAGAAACACAGAGAGAGGAAACACAAGGAGACTGGGAAATATGGAAATATGTATGAATGAGTGATGGACGGGAGAGAAAAAGGCAGAGAATAAAGAGAGAGAAGACAGAAAGAGAAATTATGCTAAAAAGATGGATGAAAGAGCTGAAAGAAAATGTAAATAGAATAAAATAGATAAAATAAATATATGCAGCCAGGTATGTCGGAGAAAGAGAGAGGGTAAATAATTAGGTTCAAAGTAGAATATATAGGATGGTATAAATAAATGTGTATTTTTTCACGTCACGTGCGCGGTCAGTGAGATACCCGGAGTGGCAAAATGCGAAATGGTAGAATAGAAAAGCGTATAAAATGCAGAGCTACAAGCGTTAACTCTTTTAATCAATTTTTAAATGTTAACATTTATAATTGTTCACAACTAACCATAATTAATTCTTCTTTTCTTTTTTCAGGACATGGCCATCATAGATACGTAAGACGCCGACACTTTCACGATCTATAATAATAATAATCACGGAAAAAGGATAAAAATATATTTCTGAAAATATATTAACGTACGCCCAGCTAAAGGATGACATTGATTGGATTAACTTTACTCTCAATAATTACTGCTTTATTAAGCATTATAGAAAAAATGGTTCAGGACTCAATTTTTCATAAGGAACAGCGCTATGTAATTAGTGAGCGCTCTTTAAAAAAACACACTGTATATATAAAAACAAAAACCAATTGTCATTAATCTTTACGTAACTGCAGTTGTTGAATCGGTTATGCAAATCTAGATAATATGCTCGATTGTTGAGATTGAAGTTTACAGGGTAGGTATTAATTAAATGCCACTCGTTAAATGCCAAGATGTGAAACCTTATATTTAGACGACTTCAAAATGGATTATAAAATCGAGTTGTTAAGTTAAAATTCTATACACTGACCTTTGTATTTAAGTATTCTCCGGCAAAGGGAAAACTGAGCCCCTCGAGGTTTATAATGATGTAAAACAGTACAGTCTTCCCCAACATTGTGGAAACGTCTGGATCGTTTATTGACTGCAACATTATTTGCATTAATACTCTTTTCACATCTTTATCCTACAAACCATGCAATTACCACGATTCTCTAAAAACAAAATCCTTCCTTTTTTAATATCATTATGCAGAATAGCATCGTTGAGAGAATAACATTATTATCTAGTGTTGAAACACTTCCTCTATTTAAAATTCAAATCACTTGTTTACCTTTCAAATATTTTAATTACGTTATTAATAATTTAGTTTTCGTTATTTGTAGTCAAAAAGTGTATTCTAGATGTTCTTTAATAATATATCTACTGTAAGTCATAAAATTATCGATAAGAATTCGTTTCTTATTGATACCTCTCGATTGTACTCACAATAGCGATAACAAATCCTATGGAGCAAATGATTAAAGTATTCGATATAAATTGCATCAGCGCGATATAACAATAGAGACTCTCACATTCTCTGTACATACATAAAATAATCTTCTGATGTTTTTCTATCAGATTATTTATTGTAATTCGGGTTAAATTGTTTACGTGCTTGCTGGAAAATACGTTTATCAACCGTTCCCGCGTGACATCGATTTGACGACCACCAACATGAAATACCTAAAAATTACACCAAACAAAAATAACTATTGAGATAGATTTTCTAGCATTTTACATAAATAATTATGGGAGAACTAAGACACATATACACATGTATATGTTTAAGTATTAATTGAGCTGAAAGAAAGATACATAAGTAAAAATTATTTTAAATATCTTTATTTTATTTTACATATACGTGATTCTAGAATATTTACACACAGTTAATCAATATTGATTGATTACACAAAAGTAAAATCTGTGAAAAAATGAAAAGCTTTTAAATTATTATAAGTCAAATTAAATATTTTTAATTTATGTTCCTTCCTTCTACACATCGCTTCAATTATGACAGTGAAATCATCTTACATCAACGCAATATTATTTTAAACAATTTAAATTTTAGTTTCCAGAATTGACCTTAAAGTTTTATCAATATCTAGTCATTGAGAATTTCTGATCGGAAGCATGTTACGTTGATGATGATTACCTAACATAAAATCACTCGAAATTTAGCGATAAACTTTGGGATTTGCCAACGTCATGATTAAAGCGTTTAGCACGTCAATCACGATTGTGTTAACATGTGAAAAAATTGCATGATCATTACGAGCTCGTGCACGGGTGAACTGTTGATGTCGAAGAGAAATTCCATCCTCAAAACAAGTGCTTGAACGGCAGCAGTCGTTATATTAAAGTTATCACCTCCAATATCCCCCGACAAAATTATGCCGAGACTATAGGTCACTATAGTGGCTATATGAAGGCCGATAATTGCATTCGAAACGCGACATTGATAGCCATGTTCGTCATCATGTTCATGCTGAACGGATCTTCCACATTTTCTCTTCAATCCACAGCCGTCAACATATCGCGAAACTTTCTACACCGTACAGAAAAACCAATGCTAAATAACTTACAAAATAGCAATTTGATACTTGTATCGTATGAAAGAAAACGATTTAAAGTGAGAATAATCAGGTTCACTCACCGTCGATGGGTCCAGAAGATAATCAGTTTAAAAAACAACAGGCTGTACGCGTCAAAGAGCAGCTCAAATTGTCTATCAAATCCATCAGCTCATCGGTATGATAGTGCAATGCAATATAAGTATACTGACAAATTGAACGACGATTAATGTCACGAACCAGAACAATCTGCGCAAAACAGTGCATAATACTGGTCAGATACCGAAGTTGCGAAGAATGAATTTTATAGAGAAGCATACTGTGCTCATAGCAGTCATTTTTATAATTGCGAAAAAGAAGCTTCTCTAATCAATGATTTATAAAGCATCAAACATCAGCAGGTTTTGTTCACTTTCATTGATCACGGAATACCTCACTGAAAACTGAAACGCGAAAGCGCATCGACAAAGCAATTGAGAGAAAAAGAATAATCATTAAACATCCTCTTGGTACCGAACATAAGATACTCGATTACAACTATAGATATACAATTACGAAATTGTAAATAATAACAGAAAGTTTACGAATTCGTTCCCTCCCACTCGTTCTCACTCCCTTTCTCGTCAGGGTAATGCGATAGCGGCCAATTATAATTATGAGACTTAAAAATAATGCTAGAAGCCGTGCGGGCAGCAAGAGTATAATGTTCGTATAAAAGTCCTACAGAAAAATTAAAAAAAAAAAAAAGAAATTATCGGGACTCGCAAAGTGGAGGAAATAATTCTAGCAAGGGGGAAAGCAGTATGGGGTTACATTTATCGACTTTATTTAATAAAAATTGCGTATCTCGAGTCATCGATCTACCGCCTGGAAGACCCGAGTTTTATTCTTACTCCAATTGAAACGCAAACACGCATGCGAATGTGCACGTACATAAAAAAGAATGGTAAGTAATACTGCAATGGTTCTTGCCGTTTTAATTCATATGCACATTTCTTAGAAACTAAACAATAACAAGCTATTGATGTTGATTAAAAATTCAATGTAAATGAAATGTAGTTTTGCTTCAATACATTGCAAGAAGGACTGACATGTAGGTGGCCGCAGTCTTTACAATCTGCAATAGTAATATACTTGATTATTATAAGAATATTTATGTAAAAATTATAAATATTTAAATTTAATGTAAAAAGTTATTTATTTGTCATTTGACTCGTTTCTATAATATATAGCAATGTGCAGTAAATATTATTTGCTATTTAAACCAAATAGCAAAATATATAAAAATATATATTTAAATATGAAAATATACGGTGTATGACAAAAGTTAATTGATAGTAACATTCTATTTATATTTTAAAAAGAAATAACACATTTTCTATTTTTTATTGATTCTAGACAATTATCGATGAGACAAATCTTCAGCATAAAATCTATAAAAAGGTTTACACGTACAAAACAAATCTGAAATAGACACACTGCTAAATTGTTCTAGAGACAAATTCATTATCTTTCCAATTGTAATAGTTAATTGATTTTGCGACCTTATTATTAAGAACAATATACTACGACTGTCTCTGGAATTTGATTCGTACCATAGGGAATCGTACGCAGCATCTCCAATGCTTCTGCTCTATTAAATAATTGATTTTGTAGCTTTAAAAAGTAATTACGTAATATTTATTTATCGTGTACAATATTTGTCACAACGTCTAACCTTGGCGCTCAAGTATTCTCCAGCAAAACAGAATATGAACGCCTCCATACTCGTATTGAAGTAAAATGAAAGAGTCTTTACTATAGTTTGCTGTAAAGCATTGGGTCGACCAATCGACTGGAATTTTAAGAAAGAGCAAGAGAAATGTAATAAAATGATGAATAATTAAAGACAGGAATTTCTTCTATTTTGTAGATTCAACAGCGCGGTTCCTGTAGTACATATTCATCTGAACCATATATTTTATTAAAATCACTTACTGCGATAATTGTAAAACCCAAGCAGCAGATAATCAACGTATCCGTTACAAACATCACAATCGCGATATACGAATACAAATCTTCCATATGCTCTGAAAAGGTGATAATTTTCTGGTGTTTTTGAATTATTTCCTTTATCATAAAACGACTCGGGCTGTGATTTCCTTCTTTTGGAAAAATTTCCATTACACTTTTACGAAGAATATCTATTTGACCGCTTATATGCAATATCTAAAATATACATTTCTTTCAACAGCCATATGTAAGAGAGGTCGAAAGAAAAAACATTAAATACCTAAATTAAAGGACCCCGCACACATCACAGGGAAAATTGGCCTTCCGTCGAATTTGCTGAAATTGTAGTATGATATGTAGTTTATGTCGTCTTGATAAAAAATCATAATGGGCCCGAGGTCAAAGAATGGACAGTTTCCGAGATACGGAAAGTCAAAGGTCAATAATAGTGCCTTATTCGAAAATTCTATTCTTTGTGTATATCCGCACGCCGTGAGCAGTGGTGTTGTGTGCGTATGTGCCATTCTACGTATGTGTGTGTGAGCGTAGCCTGATTTGATACATGGCAATAGTAATATGGCGTTCGCAATATGGCCACCTACGAAACTAGTGCACGGATCGAGATCAAACTTGGCCAGCATGTTCATCGTCGAAAAAGGGTTTTATTTTTATTTCATACGTACCATGAGTGGCCATATTACCATCACACTGACGTTATATTGCCATCTGATCTCGTACTCTCCGGTGCGACACAATGGCAGAGTTTCAAGATTGGTGATAGCTAATGAAGACAAGATCGGTTGATGATCCAGCCAATGAAGGCAAGATCGGTTGGTGATCCAGCCAATGAAGACAAGATCGGTTAAAATAATACAAAGAAAAATAGTACAAAAAATAATACAAAGAAGTACCAAATGGATGTATCTGTCTGAATTATCAACTAAAGCTTTTCCCACGCTCTTCACATACAGTGCTGTGAGATCGTGGGACATAAGATCTCCTATTCCTTGATATGGGATGCCCCCTCCAGTGGACACGAAATGCCAGCACTACATGCGTAGCATATCGGTGTAACCAGAGCCGAAACTCGCCGAAGTGAGATTCGGCTTCAAATAACTAAGCGAGCCGATTCTCGACGACTCGACCTACGAAGCTACGTTCACATACAAATACACATACATATGCAGAATGGCACATACGCACACAACAACACTGCTCACGTGCGGATATACACAAAGAATAGAATTTTCGAACAAGGCACTATTATTGATCAGGATCAGGACTTTTGATCAGGACGACATAAACTACATCATACTACAATTTCAGCAAATTCGACGGAAGGCCAATTTTCCCTGTGATGTGCGCGGGGTCCTTTATGATGTACAGAATCTTTTAAAATCCGTAAAATATCACAATTATACCAATATACAATGTTTGATAATGTAAGATATTTGCATATTATTAAATATTTCGATCGAAACATGCGTGTACTGTTGTCAGTGAAAAAAAGAAAAAAAATTGTCGGGTGCCCGATTCTCTCCCTATCGAATTCTCTAGCCAAACGGTGTAACGCGCAGTCTGTTGTTTTCTTTAAAAATTCAAGCAATAGCAGATAGCAACACGTGAATGTACATAAAATACTAAACCGTATTCCATAAGAAAAGTGGTGACCATAAGAAAAGTTTTGTATTTGCGTGCGTAGCAGAGAATATTTCGAGAAAAAGGGAAGGTGGAAGAGACAAAAGTTTCTCTTTCTACAAGATTTTTTTTCCTTAATATCGAAAGATATACTTCCTCGCGTATTACGGTAAGTGCAGCGAGTGTGCACGCGATCGCAACTGTATTCTCCCGAAATATGTAAATCGATTTTGGCTGAAACCATGGTGCACATAAGATAAAGGTTGCGTGATGAATTAATCGTGAAAAAATGTGCCAGAAGCAGAAAACAGAGAAACGAAGTGCTGAGTAAAGTTTTATATTCCAGTAACAACAATGTTCGCAAACGACTACATATATTATAAGCTATATAAAAACATCGTAAAATACGAAGAGCTCATGTAAATTTTTCAAAGAAATTGTTTTATAAGCATTATAATATTAATTTAACATTTCTAAAATCTATAATAAAGGAATATATCTAATTATGCGAGAAAAGAGGATTTGTTATATGATATTGTTATCGATGTTTTACATTACACATGGACGAAAAATAAAATAATTACCAGCATGTCCCTTCTCTCCCTTCCACGGTATTACCTCGAGAGCAGTATAGGGGCAGGAAGTCAATCTGGCTAAGTTCTTCTCCCTATCCCTCCTTTTTTCGGCTTCGCAGCAATTCCTTTTTAAGGAGCAGCTGCTACGTTAGTAGCAGCCATTTTCCGGGCTCCTGAAGAGCTTAATCCGGAGCTGAAGCTACTCCTCTAGAGAATGAGGCCCTTTGCGAGCCCTTATTCCAATTAACCCAGAAAGACCATTTTCAAATTCAGCTACATCTATTCTGATTCCATGAGTAGATAGAGAAAGATGGTTCACCCGGGAAAAGCACCACATACACGTGCAAGGATAAATATTTTAGGATTTCGTCCGGTATCGCTCCTAGAAACATCATTCATAACGCTGCACCCCAGTGCCATACAGTCATCGCCACGGTAGCTCCCAGCTTGGTATGGAAGAGTTGGTTCACGGAAGTAGCTTTCCTGGCCCTAGACAGGACTTCACGTTCGGAGGACCGGTTATAGTCACCCAGGAGCCTACTCGGACAATCAGAAACCCGAAGATCACTTGCATGTTCTCCTTGGATTCGCCACTTGGAAACACACCAGATAAGTAGGTCAGCTCACAGAGACTGAACGCACGCATGCATGCAAATGTGCACGCACATAAAAGAGAATGGTAAGAAATAGAGCAACGATTTTACTTTAATTTATATGCAAATTCGTTTGCAACTAAACAACAACCAACTATTAACGGTCATTAAAAATTCAATGTGAATAGAAAGTATAGTTTCACTTCAATACATTGCAAATAGAACTGACATGTAGGAGGCCGAAGCTTTTTGAATCTGTAACAGTATTACTTGATTATTATAAGAATAATGTATAGAAATTAGATAAATATTGCCAAGGTAATCTTCAGCACAAAATCTATGAAGAGTTTCACCTATAGAAAACAAATCTGTGATAGACTTACACTGCTAAATTGTTCTAGAGACAAATTCATTATCTTTCCAATTGTAATGGTTAATTGATTTTGCGACCTCATTATTAAGAACAATATAATACGACTGTCTCTGGAATTTGATTCGTACCATAGGGAATCGTACGCAGCATCTCCAATGCTTTTGCTCTATTAAATAATGGATTTTGTAGCTTTAAAAAGTAATTACGTAATATTTATTTATCGTGTACATACAATATTTGTCACAACGTCTAACCTTTGCGCTCAAGTATTCTCCAGCAAAACAGAATACGAACGCCTCCATATTCGTAACAAAGTAAAATGAGAGAGTCTTTAGTATACTTTGTAAAGCATTGGGTCGACCAATCGACTAGAATATTAAGAAAGAGCAAGGGAAATGAAATAAAATAATGAATAATTAAAGACAGGAATTTCTTCTATTTTGCAAATTCAACAGCGCGGTTTCTATAGTATATATTCATCTGAACCATACATTTTATCAAAATCACTTACTGCGACAATTGTAAAACCCAAACAGCAGATAATCAACGTATTCGTTACAAACAGCACAATCGCGATATACGAATACAAATCTTCCATATGCTCTGAAAAAGTGATAATTTTCTGGTGTTTTTGAATTATTTCCTTTATCATAAAACGACTCGGGCTGTGATTTCCTTCTTTTGGAAAAATTCCCATTACACTTTTACGAAGAATATCTATTTGACCGCTTATATGCAATATCTAAAATATACGTTTCTTTCAACAGTTATATGTAAGAGAGGTCGAAAAAAAACATTAAATACCTAAATTAAATTTATGATGTACAGAATTTTTTAAAATTCGTAAAATATCACAATTACCATAATATACTATGTTTGATAATGTAAGATATTTGCATATGTATATACATTCCGTCAATCAACTGATATTATACATGGTTAATGAGATATTACGAAATTGAGTTTTATAAGTAATACATATAAATAATAGATAATTCTTAAAATAATAATTATATTAATAACATTTTGTGTAACAGGACTTACCAGATTTATGAGTAGAGCATTTAATAAACCCATTGCGTTAGCACATACCAGCAAATAAACAAATTGAATAATTATGACTGATTCATATACGAATCTCCGATTAGCGTCAAATGGCAAATCCATCTCTAGAACGAGTAATCGTGTGGAATCGTTGAAGGTTATGCCATCACCCGCGTTCTGTATGAAAACGTTGCTGCTAAAAAAAATTATAGACGTCGAATAAAGAATCACCGTTATGTTAGCGAAGCGGTGCGACAGTTTGACATTGCTGGTCGTCGCGAACATACTGAATTTCGTCTTGGAACATTTTTCCCAGTCGATCGCCATCATCGTTAATATCTTGTTGAACGTTCTACGAACGGATTTTATTAATCATAATCGTGATAATGGCCGCGCAACGAAGCGTTATGCAAACTATCGGTGAAAAATTTCATGTTATGCATTGACTTTACTCACGCGAGTCTGCTTATTTTCGATTTGTGTTCAATAAATAATTTATTTATAGCAATTTGTTCTTAATTTAAGTTCATTACATTGTTCACATTTGCAATTGCCAAACAATTTACTTTATCGATTAAAGCAATTATCAAATAATTTATTTTATCGGTTAAAATAATTGTTGAATCGATGTAATACCAAATTTATATAACAAACTTAATGTTGTTAAATAATAATAATTAAATATAATTAAATAAATAATATTTAAAGCTAATTTTTTCACTGATAGTGCAATATTACTACCTATGTGCCGTTTCGTATCTCACCGCTGTTTATACCAAAAAATAACGAGTTTACATAATAATATCGTGTACGCCATTGTTGTACTCAAAGTGTCCATCATCTCAGAAAGCTCGATCAAATTGAAATGCATTACGATATATCGATATTGAAAGGCTTGCTCGATTAAGACCGTAACGGCCCAGAACACTCTACGTAATAAAACGCACGATGTATTTGGCCAGATACCAAAAATTCGTAGACAAATTTCTATCGCTTGGCTAACTGCATTCTTTACTTTCATATTTTTGTTATTATTATTATTCTATTTTACACTGTTAACATTCGTAGATCATGAGAATTTTAAACGTTGTTACGAGCCTGATCGATCGTATGATATGCACTGTATGGTATCTCTGTACAAACTGAAAGCTCGACAGAGAGCACGAGTGGGGTTCACCCTCCCACGAGTCACGGCTTATTAAATATTTCGATCGAAACATGCGTGTACTATTGTCGGTGAAAAAAAAAAGAAATTTCCGGGTGTCCGATTCTCTCCTTGTCAAATTCTCTAGCCAAACGGTGTAATGCGCACTCTGTTATTTTCTTTAAAAATTCAAGCAATAACAGCAGATAGCAACACGTGAATGTACATAAAATATTAATCCGTATTCGGTGACCGTAAGAAAAGTTTTGTATTTGCGTGCGTAGCAGAGAATATTTCGAGGAAAAGGGAAGGTGGAAGAGATGAAAGTTTCTCTTTCCAAGATTTTATTTCCTTAATATCGAAAGATATATTTCCTCGCGTATTACGGTAAGTGCGGCGAGTGTGCACGCGATCGCAACTATATTCTCCCGAAATATGTAAATCGATTTTGGCTGAAACTCTGGTGCACATAAGATAAAGGTTGCGTGATGAATTAATCGTGAAAAAATGTGCCAGAAGCAGAAAACAGAGAAACGAAGTGCTGAGTAAAGTTTTATATTCCAGTAACAACAATGTTCGCAAACGACTACATATATTATAAGCTATATAAAAACATCGTAAAATACGAAGAGCTTATGTAAATTTTGCAAAAAAATCGTTTTATAAGCATTATAATATTGTTTTAAAATTTCGAAAATCTATAATAAAGGAATATATCTAATTATGCGAGTAAACCATTTGTTATGTGATATTTTTATCGATGTTTTACATTCCACATGGACGAAAAATAAAATAATTACCAGCATGTCCCTTCTCTTCTTTCCACGGTATTACCTCGAGAGCAGTACAGGGGCAGAAAGTCAATATGGCCAAGTTCTTCTCCCTATCCCTCCTTTTTTCGGCTTCGCAGCAATTCCTTTTTAAGGAGCAGCTGCTACATTAATAGCAGCAATTTTCCGGGCCCTGAAGAGCTTAATCCAGAGCTGAAGCTACTCCTCCAGAGAATGAGGCCCTTTGCGAGCCCTTATTTCCATTTACCCAGAAAGACCATTTTCAAATTCAGCTACATCTATTCTGGTTCCATGAGTAGATAGAGAAAGATGGTCCACCCGGGAAAAGCACCGCATACACGTGCAAGGATAAATATTTTAGGATTTCGTCCGGTATCGCTCCTAGAAACATCATTCATAATGCTGCACCCCAGTGCCATACAGTCATCGCCACGATAGCTCCCAGCTTGGTATGGAAGAGTTGGTTCACGGAAGTAGCTTTCCTGGCCCTATAGATAGGACTTCACGTTCGGAGGACCGGTTATAGTCACCCAGGAGCCTACTCGGACAATCAGAAACCCGAAGATCACTTGGATGTTCTCCTTGGATTCGCCACTTGGAAACACACCAGATAAGTAGGTCAGCTCACAGAGACTGAACGCACGCATGCATGCAAATGTGCACGCACATGAAAGAGAATGGTAAGAAATAGAGCAACGGTTTTACTTTAATCTATATGCAAATTTTTTTGCAACTAAACAACCAACTATTAATCATTAAAAATTCGATGTGAATAGAAAGTAGTTTCACTGCATTGCAAATAGAACTGACATGTAGGACGCCGAAGCTTTTTGAATCTGCAACAGTATTACTTGATTATTATAAGAATAATGTATAGAAATTAGATAAATATTGCCAAGGCAATTTTCAGCATAAAATCTGTGAAGAATTTTACTTATAGAAAACAAATCTGTGATAGACTTACACTGCTAAATTGTTCTAGAGACAAATTCATTATCTTTCCAATTGTAATTGTTAATTGATTTTGTGATCTTATTATCAAAAGCAAAATAATTCTACTGTCTCTGGAATTTGATTTGTACCATAGGGAATCGTATGCATCATCTCCAATGCTTTTGCTCTATTGAATAATGAATTTTGTAGCTTTTAGAAGCAATTACGTATTCGGTTTATTTATCGTGTATATACAATATTCGTAACAACGTCTAACCTTAGCGCTTAAGTATTCTCCAGCAAAACAGAATACGAACGCTTCGATATTCATAACGAGGTAAAATACGAGATTATTGATTATAATTTCTGAAGCATTGGGTTGACCAATCGACTACAATTTTAAAAAATATTATAAGTGCAAGTGAAATGTAATAAAATAAAAAATAATTAAAGGCATTCTTTCATTCTGCAGAATTAACAAGGCGGTTTTTATAGAGTATAGATTCTTCTTAACCGAAAAATTAATATAAATCGCTTACCGCAACAATTGTAAAACCCAAGAAGCAGATCATTAAGGTATCCGATACGAATACCACTAATGCGATATATGAGTATAGATCTTCGATATGTTCTGAAAAGATGATAATATTTTGATGTTTTTTGATGATTTCTTTTACCACAGAACGACTCGGACTGCACTTCCCTTCCTTTGGAAAAATTTCCGTCACATTTTTACGAAGAATATCGATTTGACCGCTTATATGCAGTATCTAAAATATATTCAACAACTGTACTTAATAGACGTTTTAAGAAAAAATATTATGTACCTAAATTAAAATTCTGCACATCAAAATCTTTCAAAATCTGAATAGCAGCACAACTGCTAATAATTAATTTTGGATAATGTAGGAAATATGCACATGTACATTCCATCAAATGATATTATATTTAATAAAATATCGAGAAAATATAGCATTTATAAAGAATATAAATAATAGATAATACTCATAATAATAGTAATAACATTAATAACACTTTGCGTAAGGATAACAGGACTCACCAGATTTATAAGTAGAACATTTAATATACCCACTATGTAACCACACAACTGCAAATGAAGAAATTGTACAATTATGACCGATTCATATACGAATCGTCGATTAACGTCAAATGGCAAATCCATCTCTTGAATAAGTAGTCGTGTGGAAACGTTCGAGGCTATGTCATCATCCGCGTGCTTTACGAGGATTTTGCTGCTAAAAAGAGTTACATTTGCCACGTAGAGAATCACCGTTATGTTAGCGAAGCGCCGTGACAGTTTGGCATTGCACGTCATCACTGACATACTGAATTTCGTATTGGAACGCTCTTCCCAGTCGGCCGCCATCATCGTTAATATCGTGTTGAACTTTCTAGGAAAGATATTCATTGGTCATAATCGTGATAACGATCGCAACGAAGCGCTATACAAAACATCGGTGAATAGTTTTTATTAGTTATAAGTAATAATTATAAGTTATAAGTAATAGTTATTATTATGCAATGGCTTTATACCCATTCGTGTCTACTCATTTCTTCCTTGTAGTACACGGAAAGAACGGTTTTGCTGATGTATCTAAAAATTCAGCTAGATAGAGATCTGAAAATAATTTTGTTGCACCATCAAAATAATTATATAGAACACTCAAACTGATTGCCAAATATATCAAAATTTTTTACAATATTATTATCATACTTCTGCGACCTACTATAATTATTTTGATGGTGCAACAAAATTATTTTTAGATCTTTATATAGCTAAATTTTTAGATACTTCAGCAAAATCGTTCTCTTTCCGCGTATATTAATTAATTTATTACAGTATAAATACTTAATTCAGCTTTGTTACAATGTTCACGCTCTTACTTATCAAAGAATTTATTTTATCGGCCAAATCAATTGTTAAACAGAATATTTTAATAACTACAGTAATTGTTAAATCAAGATGTATTACTAAATGTATGTAACTAACTAAATAATATAATTGAAGCTAATTTTTCACTGACAGTATGTATCACTACGTGCCGTTGCGTATCTCACCGTTGCTTATACCAAAAAATGACAAGTTTCGTTAAGAGTATCGTATACGCCAAGGCTGCACTCAGAATTTTCGTCATCTCGTCAAACTCGAACAAATGGAAATGCATTACTATATATCGATACTGAAAGGCATGCTGGATTACGAGCGTGACAATCCAGAAGAGTCTACGTAATAAAACGCAAGATACATTTGGCCAGATGCCAAAAATTCGTAGACAAATTTCTATCGCTTGGCTAACTGAATTCTCTACTTTCATATTTTTGTTATTATTATTATTCTATTTTCCACCGTTAACATTCGTTGATCATGAGAATTTCAAACGTTGTTACGAGCCTGATCGATCGTATGATATGCACTGTATGGTATCTCTGTACAAACTGAAAGCCCCAAAGAGAGCACGAGTGGGTTTACCCTCCCACGAGTCACGGCTTATTAAATATTTCGATCGAAACATGCGTGTACTACTGTCAGTGAAAAAAAGAAGAAATTTCCGGGTGTCCGATTCTTTCCCTCTCGAATTCTCTAGCCAAACGGTGTAACGCGCAGTCTGTGATTTCCTTTAAAAATTTAAGCAACAGCAGATAGCAACACGTGAATGTACATAAAATATTAAACCGTGTACGATGACCATAAGAAAAGTTTTGTATTTGCGTGCGTAGCAGAGAATATTTCGAGGAAAAGGGAAGATGGAAGAGACGAAAGTTTCTCTTTCCAAGATTTTATTTCTTTAATATCGAAAGATATACTTCCTCGCGTATTACGATAAGTGCGGCGAGTGTGCACGCGATCGCAACTATATTCTCCCGAAATATGTAAATCGATTTTGGCTGAAACTCTGGTGCACATAAGATAAAGGTTGCGGTGATGCATTAATCGTGAAAAAATGTGCAAGAAGCAGAAAACAGGGAAACGAAGTGCTGAGTAAAGTTTTATATTCCAGTACCAACGATTTTTGCAAAGTATATATTATAAGCTATATAAAAACATCGTACAATACAAAGAGCTTATGTAAATTTTTCAAAGAAATCGTTTTATAAGCATTATAATATTGTTTTAACATTTCGAAATTTGTTATGTGATATTGTTATCGATGTTTCACATTACACATGGACAAGAAATAAAATAATTACCAGCATGTCCCTTCTCTCCCTCCCACGATATTACCTCGAGAGTAGTACAGGGACAGGAAGTCAACCTGGCCAAGTTCTTCTCCCTATCCCTCCTTTTTTCGGCTTCGCAACAATTCCTTTTTAAGGAAGAGCTGCTACATTAGCAGCAGCAATTTTCCGGGCCCTGAAGAGCTTAATCCGGAGCTGAAGCTACTCCTCCAGAGAATGAGGCCCTTTGCGAGCCCTTATTCCCATTTACCCAGAAAGGCCATTTTCAAATTCAGCTACATTTATTCTGGTTCCATGAGTAGATAGAGATAGATGGTCCACCCGGGAAAAGCACCGCATACACGTGCAAGGATAAATATTTTAGGATTTCGTCCGGTATCGCTCCTAGAAACATCATTCATAATGCTGCACCCCAGTGCCATACAGTCATCGCCATCGTAGCTCCCAGCTTGGTATGGAAGAGTTGGTTCACGGAAGTAACTTTCCTGGCCCTAGACAGGACTTCACGTTCGGAGGACCAGTTATAGTCACCCAGGAGCCTACTCGGACAATCAGAAACCCGAAGATCACTTGGATGTTCTCCTTGGATTCGCCACTTGGAAACACACCAGATAAGTAGGTCAGCTCACAGAGACTGAACGCACGCATGCATGCAAATGTGCACGCACATGAAAGAGAATGGTAAGAAATAGAGCAACGGTTTTACTTTAATTTATATACAAATTCTTTTGCAACTAAACAACAACCAACTATTAACGGTCATTGGAAATTCGATGTAAATAGAAAGTAGTTTCGCTTCAATACATTGCAAATAGAACTGACATGTAGGAGGCCGAAGCTTTTAGAATCTGCAACAGTATTACTTGATTATTATAAGAATAATAAAAATTATGAATATTTAAATTCACTGTAAAAAGTTATGTATTTGTAATTTGACTTCTTTTAAAAATATATAACAATGTGAATATTGCAGTAAATATTATATGCTATTTAAAATAAATATATAAAAATATAACTATCGAATAAAAAAATATATTATTAGTATAAATTGTATATACAAGTATACTACAAAATTAATTGATA
The DNA here is from genome assembly GCF_030848795.1 of Temnothorax nylanderi. Lineage (NCBI taxonomy): Eukaryota > Metazoa > Arthropoda > Insecta > Hymenoptera > Formicidae > Temnothorax > Temnothorax nylanderi. Next base: position 484,862 of record NW_027249178.1, on the reverse strand, counting down.
TTAATTCTATTTATATTTTAAAAAGAAATAACATATTTCCTATTTTTTAAATGATTTTAGATCATTATTGGCAAGACACAATCTCTTCAGCATAAAATCTGTAAAATATTTCACACATGAAAGAAATCTGAGATATACTTACACTGCTAAATTGTTCTAGAGATAAATTCGTTATCTTCCCAATTGTAATAGTTAATTGATTTTGCGATCTCATTATTAAAAGCAATATAATTCGACAGTCTATAAAACTTGATTCGTACCAGAGGGAACCGTACCCAGCATCTCCAATGGTTTTGCTCTATTGAATAATATGCATCTTGTAACTTTTAGACACAATTACGTAATATTCTGCTTATTTATCAATATAATTGCCAATGTCTAACCTTAGCGCTTAAGTATTCTCCAGCGAAACAGTATATGAATGCCTCCATATTCATAACAAAATAAAATACGAGATTATTGATTATATTTTTTGAAGCATTGGGTCGACCAAGAGACTAGAATATTAAGGAAAGAAAACAAAGGAAATGTAATAAAACAATGATTAATTAAAGGCATGAATTAATACTCTTCTATTCTGCAGATTCAACAGCGCGGTTTTTATAGCATATAATAGTTCTTAAAAGCCGAATTAATCAAAATCGCTTACCGCGACAATTGAAAAACCCAAGCAGCAGATAACCAAAGTATCCGATACGAACAGCACCATTGCGATATACGAATATAGATCTTCGATATGTTCTGAAAAGGTGATAATTTTCTGGTGTTTTTTGATTATTCCTTTTACCATAAAACGACTCGAACTGTCCATTCTTTCCTTTGGAAAAATTTCCATTACACTTTTACGAAGAATATCGATTTGACCGCTTATATGCAATACCTAAAATATATATTTCTTTCACCAGTTTTAGTTAATAAAAATCGCAAGAAAAAATTTTGAATACCTAAATTAAATTTATGTTGCACAGAATCTTTCAAAATCCGAAAAGCATCACAACTGCTAATAAACTATTCTTGATAAAGTAGACAATATGTACATTCCGTCAGGCAATTGATATAGTTAATGTAATATCAAGAAAGTAACATTTGTAAGTAATATAAATAATAGATAATTACTCATAATAATAATGATATTAATAACATTTTGTGTAACAGGACTTACCAGATTTATGAGTAGAGCATTTAATAAACCCATTGCGTTAGCACATACTAGCAAATAAAAAAATTGAACAATTATGACTGATTCATATACGAATCTCCGATTAGCATCAAATGGCAAATCCATGTCTAGAATGAGTAATCGTGTGGAAACGTTTGAGCCTATGCCACCATCGGCGTGTTTTACGAGGATTTTGCTGCTAAAAAAAATTGCAGATATCGAATAAAGAATCACCGTCATGTTAGCGACGCGCTGCGACAGTTTGGCATTGCACTTGGTCGTTAACATACTAAATTTCGTATTGAAACATTCTTCCCAGTCGTTCGCCATCATCGTTAATATCCTGTTGAAAGTTCTAGGAAAGATTTCCATTGGTCATAATTGTGATAACGGCCGCAACGAAGCATTATACAAACTATTGGTGAAAAATGTATTGTTGCAATGACTTTACCCATGAGTTTCAGTTCAATTCTGCTCGTACACAATAATTAATTTATTACAGCATAAGTATTTAATTTAGCTTTATTACAATGTTCACGTTCTTAATTGCGAAATGATTTTATTTATCGAACAAAGCAGTTGCTAAATAATGTATTTTATCGACTAAAGTAAATGTTAAATTAAGATGTAATACTAAATGCATGTAACTGAATATTATTGAACTGATTAAATATAATTAAATTAAATAATAGTTAAAGCTCATTTTTCACTGATAGTACGTATTACTACGTGCCGTTGCGTGTCTCACCGTTGCTTATACAAAAAAATGACGAGTTTCATTAAAAGTATCGAATACGTTATGACTGCACCCAACATTTTCATCCTGTCGGAAAACTCGATCAAATAAAAATGCACTACAATATATCTATATTGAAAGACTTGCTCGATTACAAGCGAGCCAATCCAGAAGAGTCTACATAATAAAGCACAAGATGTATTCGGCCAGATGCCAAAAATTCGTAGACAAATTTCTATCGCTTTGCTAACTGTATTCTCCATTTTCATATTTTTGTTTATTATTATTATTATTATTTTGCACCGTTAACATGCGTTAATCCCGATAATAGAATTTTAAACGTTGTTACGAAAAACTCCTGATCGATCGTACGATGTGCACAATGCGGTAACTCTGTACAAACTGATAGCTTAAAAGAGAGCAAGACTGAGGCTCACCCCTCCAGGAGCTACACCTTATTAAATATTTTGATCGCAACGTGCACAGATTGCGAATACTGTCGTCGATGAAAGAAAAAGAAGTTTCCGAGTGGCCGACCCTCTCCCTTCGAATTGTTGGGCGAAACGGTGGCTTAGCGTTCATTGCATTACTTCCTTTAAAAATTCAAACAAGTGATAGCAACGGCAGATAAAAACACGCGAATGTACATACGACATTAAACTTTTGTCGGTGACCGTAAGAAAAGTTTTGTATTTCCGTGCATAGGGGAGAATTTTTCGAGGAAGAGGGAAGATGAATAAAGTAGAAGTTTCTTTTTTTTTGAGATATTGCTTCCTTAATATCAAAATATATTCTTTCTTGAGCATTACCGTAAGTGCGGCGAGTGTGCACGTGTTCACAACTTATTCTCTCGAAATATGTAAATCGCACGAATTTGAATAAAACTCTAGTGCTCGTATATCAGATACGGTTTGGCCCTCCTTCTCTTGGCTCCGCAGCCATTCTTCTTCAAGCTGCTGATGCTACACTAGTAGCAGCAAATTTCCGGGCCCTGTAAAGCTCATTCCGGAGCTCCGAAGTTGCTCCTCCAGAGAATGAAGGTCCTTACGAGCCGTTATTCCCATTTCCTTTGGAAAGACCATTTTCAAATTTAGTTACATCCATACCGGTCCCATGAATAGGTAGGAAACGATGGTTTATCCAGGTAGAGCATGTCCGTATAAGGCTATAAACATTCTGAGGTTCCGCCCGGGATCTCAGAAGCATCGTTCACGACGCTGCATTCTGGTACGAAACAGCCATCGCCACAGTAGCTCTCAGCTTAACATGGAAGAGTTAGTCCATGGTAATAGCTTTTTTGGCCCCAGGATTTTACGCTGTAGGATCGATTATAGCCGTCCAGAGGTCTACTCAAGTATTCAGAAACCCAAAGATTTCCTAGACGTTTGTTGATACGCCACATGGACACGTGCCCGATAGGGCCAAAGCACATAAGACAGTCGTAGTCGTGGACGTAAGTAACGCACAAGCTTTGGCGTATCCTGATTTGTCAGGTCGAGGACTACGACCGTCGTATATCGCTATGCCATGTTATGTGCTTTGGCCCATAAATAGCACATATAGGCTAAAACTCACGCATGCAAATGTACACGCACATGAAAGAGAATGGTAAGTAATACTGCAATGGTTCTTGTCGTTTTAATTTATATGCACATTTCTTAAAAACTAAACAATAACAAGCTGTTAATGTTTATTAAAAATTCAATGTAAATGAAATGTAGTTTTGCTTCAATACATTGCAAGCAGGACTGATATGTAGGACGCCGAAGCCTTTACAATCTGCAATAGTAATACTTGATTATTATAAGAATATTTATGTAAAAATTATAAATATTTAAATTTAATGTAAAAAGTTATTTATTTGTCATTTGACTAGTTTCTATAATATATAGCAATGTGCAGTAAATATTATTTGCTATTTGAACCAAATAGCAAAATATATAAAAATATATATTTGAATATAAAAATATATGGTATATGACAAAAGTTAATTGATAGTAACATTTATATTTTAAAAAGAAATAACACATTTTCTATTTTTTATTGATTCTAGACAATTATCGATGAGACAAATCTTCAGCATAAAATTTGTAAAAAGGTTTACACGTACAAAAAAAAATCTGAAATAGACTTACACTGCTAAATTGTTCTAGAGACAAATTCATTATCTTTCCAATTGTAATAGTCAATTGATTTTGCGACCTCATTATTAACAACAATATAATACGACTGTCTCTGGAATTTGATTCGTACCATAAGGAATCGTACGCAGCATCTCCAATGCTTTTGCTCTATTAAATAATTGATTTTGTAGCTTTAAAAAGTAATTACGTAATATTTATTTATCGTGTACAATATTTGACACAACGTCTAACCTTAGCGCTCAAGTATTCTCCAGCAAAACAGAATATGAACGCCTCCATATTCGTAACAAAGTAAAATGAGAGAGTCTTTAGTATACTTTGTAAAGCATTGGGTCGACCAATCGACTAGAATATTAAGAAAGAGCAAGGGAAATGTAATAAAATGATGAATAATTAAAGACAGGAATTTCTTCTATTTTGCAGATTCAACAGCGCGGTTCCTATAGTATATATTCATCTGAACCATACATTTTATCAAAATCACTTACTGCGACTATTGTAAAACCCAAGCAGCAGATAATCAACGTATCCGTTACAAACAGCACAATCGCGATATACGAATACAAATCTTCCATATGCTCTGAAAAGATGATAATTTTCTGGTGTTTTTGAATTATTTCCTTTATCATAAAACGACTCGGGCTGTGATTCCCTTCTTTTGGAAAAATTTCCATTACACTTTTACGAAGAATATCTATTTGACCGCTTATATGCAATATCTAAAATATATGCAATATCTAAAATATACGTTTCTTTCAACAGCCATATGTAAGAGAGGTCGAAAGAAAAAACATTAAATACCTAAATTAAATTTATGATGTACAGAATCTTTTAAAATCCGTAAAATATCACAATTACCAATATACTATGTTTGATAATGTAAGATATTTGCATATGTATATACATTCCGTTAATCAACTGATATTATACATGGTTAATAAGATATCACGAAATTGAGTTTTATAAGTAATACATATAAATAATAGATAATACTTAAAATAGCAATTATATTAATAACATTTTGTGTAACAGGACTTACCAGATTTATGAGTAGAGTATTTAATAAACCCAATGCGTTAGCACATATCAGCAAATAAACAAATTGAATAATTATGACTGATTCATATACGAATCTCCGATTAGCGTCAAATGGCAAATCCATCTCTAGAATGAGTAATCGTGTGGAATCGTTGAAGGTTATGCCATCACCCGCGTTCTTTATGAAAACGTTGCTGCTAAAAAAAATTATAGACGTCGAATAAAGAATCACCGTTATGTTAGCGAAGCGGTGCGACAGTTTGACATTGCTGGTCGTCGCGAACATACTGAATTTCGTCTTGGAACATTTTTCCCAGTCGATCGCCATCATCGTTAATATCTTGTTGAACGTTCTACGAACGGTTTTTATTAATCATAATCGTGATAACGGCCGCAACGAAGCGTTATGCGAACCATCGGTGAAAAATTTCATGTTGTGCATTGACTTTACTCACGCGAGTCCGCTTATTTCCGATTTGTGTTCAATAAATAATTTATTTACAGCAATTTGTCCTTAATTTAAGTTTATTACATTGTTCACATTTGCAATTGCCAAACAATTTACTTTATCGATTAAAACATTTATCAAATAATTTATTTTATCGGTTAAAATAATTGTTGAATCGATGTAATACCAAATTTATATAACAAACTTAATGTTGTTAAATAATATAATTAAATATAATTAAATAAATATTATTTAAAACTACTTTTTTCACTGATAGTGCAATACTGATAGTGCATACTACCTATGTGCCGTTTCATATCTCACCGCTGTTTATACCAAAAAATAACGAGTTTACATAAAAATATCGTGTACGCCATTGTTGTACTCAAAGTGTCCATCATCTCAGAAAGCTCGATCAAATTGAAATGCATTACGATATATCGATATTGAAAGGCTTGCTCGATTAAGACCGTAACGGTCCAGAACACTCTACGTAATAAAACGCACGATGTATTCGGCCAGATGCCAAAAATTCGTAGACAAATTTCTATCGCTTTGCTAACTGTATTCTCTACTTTCATATTTTTGTTTATTATTATTATTATCCTATTATTTTGCACCGTTAACATGCGTTAATCCCGATAATAGAATTTTAAACGTTGTTACGAATAACACCTGATCGATCGTACGATATGCACTATTCGGTATCTCTGTAAAAACTAAGAGCTGGAAGAGAACAAGAGTGGGGCTTATCCCCCCCCCTCCCCACCACCACGAGACATGGCCTTATTAAATATTTTGATCACAACCTGCACCGATTGCGTGTACTATTGTCGGTGAAAAAAAAAGAATACTGTCCTCGATGAAAGAAAAAGAAGTTTCCGGGTGGCCGAAACTCTCTCCCTTTGAATTCTTGGACAAGACGATGGTGTAGCGTGCAGTGCATTACTTTCTTTAAAAATTCAAGCAACTGCAGATATTAACATGTGAATATACATAGGGCATTGAACTATATTCGACGACCGTAAGGAAAGTTTTGTATGTCCACGCATAGGGGAGAATTCTTCGAGAAAGAGGGAAGATGGACAAGGTAAAAGTCTCTTTTTCTGATTTTATTACCTTAATATCAAAATTCTTTCTCGTGCAGGTAGTGTGGCGAGTGTGCACGCGTTCACAACTTATTCTCTCGAAATATGTAAATCGTGCGATCTTGAATGAAACTCCGGTGCCCGTCAGATACAGATAATCGTCAAAAAATAAGCCAGAAGCAAGAGACGAAGAAACGAAGTGATAAGTGAAGTTTTATATTGCAGTGCTAATGGCGTTTCTCGCAATTGACAAGTATAATATAAGTTTTAAGGAAACAGCATAAAATGCAAAGAGCTTATCTTGATCTTTCAAAAAAGACTGTTTTCTTATGTTATTATTTAAACTTTACGGTAATCTGAAAAAAAATCTGATTATATGCGAGAAGAGCATTTGGTATGTAGAATATTTATCGATGTCTTATTTTACACATTAAAAAAGAATAAATTGATTTAATTGTTAGAAATAAATGGAATATTATTTTAGATAACATTTAAAATAATAATATTTTTTTGATATTGCTATTACTGAGATTCTTTTATTGTTTATTTTATAATTTACTATTACTTCATGTTAATGCCAAACACTGTTATGATACTATCATGATACTATCAGGATACTTTTATGATATTATACATGTCAATCTGATAGTTTTAATTTCAAGATGTGTTCTTGCACGGACACATTCATCCTTTGAATATCACCGGCATTTACAGCGAGCATACAGAATTACCGCAGTCATGCAATTGAAGAATGACAAGATTAAGGTAGTTTGTCCGGCCGCGCGCGCACTAAATATAAACATCTCATTTTACAAGCTAGCCATAATACAAAATTTATATCTTACCCTTGATTCGCCTATAAAGTGCTGAATCTGATGAACAACAGACTATATGCCATGACGCCGCTTACACATTACACTATCCATTAAATCGGAGAAATTATCGGTGTAAAAGTGTCTCACCGCGTATTGATATTTAAAAAATTGAGTTATGCTCAGCACCACGATCCGAAACAATCGGAATGAAACAATTGACGATAGATACGGCCAGATATCGCAGGTGCGAATATCGATATTCACCACGCGATTGACCGTACTCATCTTCATGTTTCTCGTAAACAACAGGAAATACTCCACGGACCGCTCCAGCTGTACGTATGCCACCAGATAAATTTGCACACTGAAACATCCTAGGAGGTAGTAGAGTCTTCAAAAAGAATATAGCCGCGTTTCGCTCAACGTCCACCGGACAACTACTCGTCGAATATTCCTATCGCCACGTATCGCAAACCTTGACAGACTTGCGACGATCTCATGGATGATCACTGTCTAGTATATACGTTAAAAAGTTGAGGGGATACCGTTTCTCTCTCCGCGAAATCAAGTATCCGACCACGGGCAATATGACCTCGTGTTTCCTTTAAAAATGTAACAACCTCAGAATAACAGTTTCCACAACTCGCACGACGTAAAGGTGAAGTTTCGCTGTTGAGGGTGCGTCGCAAGAGAAAACGACGGGCGAACATATCGCTGGGGGATATCTTTCTTAGAAATAAGTATTGCGAGGAAAATATAGCTAGTGTTGCAAGTATTCGTAAATTGAAAGAAACGTGACGAAGTCACGGCAGTACATGACAAAATATCTAGCTAAGAAGCACAAGTTTATCAGTTTTAGCATGCTTCGGATCCAGTGAATTAATCTGTCCGGAACATTCCGCCTCTCTACAAACAACTTCGTGCGAGGTGTTGCTAAAGGAGTATATATCGAAGAACATTCCTACCACGTAATCCTCAGTGTCGAACGGCACCTAGATTAGAGACACGAACAACAAAAGCACCGTTTCTGTGGAGATGCTTACTATATACGAATGTAGATTCTCGTACAGAGAGTGCAGCATGCAAGAATAACATCTCACAGGTAGACATCGATTAGCTTCTTTAACGTCTTCAAAAGAAAAGGTGTCAGGCTGCTCGAACTAGGTATATTTTTTTGTAAAGGTGTAGCGTGTTTTAAATAAATATTCTAGAATTTCGCCATAGGTATCGCTCCCAGCTTGGCATGGAAGAGTTAATTCACGACAGTAGCTTTCCCGCCCGCAAACAGGATTACGCTCGGAGGGCCAGTTATAGCCAACACTACCCAGGAACCTACTCGGGTAGTCAGAAATTCGAAAACCTCCTGAACGTCTTCTGATCCGCCACATAAAAACACGCCAGATAAGTAGCTCGTCCTACAGAGACTGAAACGCACGCACGCATGCAAATGTGCACGCACATGAAAGAGAATAGTAAGTAATAAAGAAATGGTTTTATTTTAATTTATATGCAAATTCTCTTGTAACTACACAATAACTAGCTACTAATGCTCATTAAAAATTCGATGTAAATAGAATGTAGTTTCGCTTCATTACATTGCAAGTAGTACCGATATGTAGGAAGCCGAAGCTTTTAGAATCTGCAATAGTATTACTGGATTATTATAAGAATAATGTAGAATGTTTTAATTTTAATGTAGAAAGTTATTTGTTTGTCGATTGATTCGTTTTAATAATATACATAACAACATAAATAATATTGCAGAAAATATTATTTACTATTTAAAACAAATATATATAAATATAAATATGAAATAAAAAATATATTATTATTATGCATTTTATATTAAAAATATTACAAAAAATAATTGATAGTAATATTCCATTTATATCTTAAATAGAAATATCACATTTTCTATCTTTTATTGATTCTAGACAATCTTTAGCATAAAATATGTAAAAATTTTTAAGCGTACAAAACAAATTTGAAATAGACTTACACCGCTAAATTGTTCTAGAGACAAATTCGCTATATTTCCAATTGTAATGGTTAATTGATTTTGCGATCTCATTATTAAGAGCAATATATTTCGACCGTCTCTGGAATCTGACTCGTACCAAAGAGAATCGTATGCAGCATCTCCAACGCTCTTGCTCTATTAAATAATGGATTTTGTATCTCTTAGAAACAATTACGTATTTTGTAATATTTATCATATAAAATATTCGTCTCAATATCTGACCTTAGCGCTCAAGTATTCTCCAGCAAAACAGAATATAAATACCTCTATATTCACAGCGAGGTAAAACAAAAAATTCCTGATTATACTTTCTGAAGCATTGGGTCGCCCAATCGACTAGAATTTTAAGAAAGAGCCAAGAAAATGTAATGAAACGATGAATAATTAAAGTCACGAATTAGTACTCTTCTATTCTACAGTTTATATAGTATATATATTCCTCTTAACCGTAGAATTAATCAAAATCGCTTACCGTGACCATTGTAAAACCCAAGCAGCAGATAAGAAAAGTATCCGATATGAAAAGCACCATTGACATATACGAGTACAGATCTTCAATATGTTCTGAAAAAGTGATAATATTCTGGTGTTTCTTGATTACTCTTTTTACCATAGAACGATTCGTACTGCACTTATTTTTTTTCGGAAAAAGTTCCAACACACTTTTACGAAGAATATCGATTTGACCGCTTATGTGCAATATCTGAAATATACGTTTCTTTCAACAGCTGTACTAATAAAGGTCGCAAGAAAAAATATTATATGGCTTATGACATTAAATTTAAGCTGCACAGAATCTTTCAAAATCTGAAAAGCGCAATTGCTAATAAACTATTTTTGATAAAATAGGAAATTTGCACATGTACATTCCGTTAATTAATTAATATTATGGTTAATAAAATATTAAAGAAGTACTATTTATAAATAATTGATAATACTCATAATAATAATAATAATAATAATAATAATATCTTTTTGTGTAACAGGTAACAGGACTCACCAAATTTATAAGTAAAGCATTTATTAAACCCATTCCGTTAGCACATACCAGCAAGTGAAGAAATTGAACAATTATGACCGATTCATATACGAATCTTCGATTAACGTCGAATGGCAAATCCATGTCTATAATGAGTGATCGTGTGGAAACGTTGGAAGTTATGACATCATCCATATTTTTTATGAAGATATTGCTGCTAAAAAGAGTTACATTTGTCAAATAAAGAATCACCGTTATGTTAGTGAAGCGCTGCGACAGTTTGGCATTGCACTTCGTTGTTAACATACTAAATTTTGAGTTGGTACATTTTTCCCAGTCGATAGCCATCATCGTTAATATTTTGTTGAACGTTCTAGGAAAGGTTTTCATTGGTCATAATTTTAATAACGGCCGCAACAAAGCTTTATACGAACCATCGATGAAAAATTACTTGTTGTGCAATCACTTTATCCATGCAATTCTGCATAAACCTTCTTCGCGTACAATAATTTATTTATTTCAGCAATTTGTATTTAATTAACATTATTATTATGTTTACATTCTTAATTGCCAAATAAATTATTTTGTCAACCAAAGCAGTTGCGAAAGGTGTATCTTAACGACTCAAGTAATAAATCAAGATAAAATACTAAATATATGTAACTAACTTGTTGAATGTTGTTGAATAATATTGTTAAATATAATTAAGTTAAATAATACATAAAGCTAATTTTTCATTGACAGTGCGTATCACAACGTGCCGTTATCTCACCGTTGCTTATACCAAAAAATGAGAAGTCTAGTTAAAAGTATCGAATATGCCATGGCTGCACCCAAAATTTTCATCCTGTCGGAAAACTCGATGAAATAAAAATGCATTACAATATATCGATATTGAAAGACTTGCTCGATTACGAGCGTGACAATCCAGAAGAGTCTACGTAATAAAGCGCACGATGTATTCGGCCAGATGCCAAAAATTCGTAGACAAATTTCTATCGCTTTGCTAACTACATTGTTTACTTTCATACTTGTGTTACTATTATTGTTATCCTATTATTTTGCACCGTTAACATGCGTTGTATCCGATAAGAAAATTTAAAACGTTGTTACGAAGAAACTTAATCCATCGTACGATGTGCACTACGTGGTATCTTTGCATATACTGAAAGAGAACAAGAGAGCGGGGCTCATCCCTCTAGGAGCCACAGCTTATTAAATATTTTTATCGGAACCTGCACAGATTGCGTGTACTATTGTCGGTAAAAAAATAAAAGTTTCCGGGTGGCCGATTCTCTCCCTCTTGAATTCTGGGGGGAAAATAGTGGTGTATCGCGCAATGCATTATTATCTTTAAAAATTCAAACAACTGCGTACGGAACACGCGAATGTGCATAGGGCGTTGAACTGTTTTCGGTGACCGTAAGAAAAGTTTTGTATTTCTACGTATAGGGGAGAAGTCTTTGAGGAAGAGGGAAGATGGATAAGGTGAAATTTTCTCTTTCTGAGATTTTATTTCCTCAATATTAAAAGATATTCTTTCTCAAGCATTACAGGAAGTGTGGCAAGTGTGCACGCATTCACAACTTATTCTCTCGTAATATGTAAATCGCGCGATTTTGAATAAAACTTTGGTGCCCGTCAGATACAGATTGCGCGCAATAATCGTCAAAAAATAAGCCAGAAGCAGGAGACGGAAAAATAAAATGATAAGTAAAGTTTTATATTGCAGTACTAACGGTTTCTCGCAATTGACAAGTAGGTATAATATAAGCTTTAAGGAAACAGTACAAAATGCAAGCTTCCATGACTCGCACGACGCGAAAGTGAATAAGTTTCGCTGTTGGCAGTGCGTCGCAAGAGGGAAGGACGGGCGAACACATATCGCTGGGAGATATCTTTCTTAGGAATAAGTATTGCGCGGAAAATATAGCTCGTGTTGCAAGTATTCGTAAATTGAAAGAAACGTGACGAAGTCACGGCAGTACATGACAAAATATCTAGCTAAGAAGCATAAGTTCATCAGTTTTAGCGTGCCTCGGATCCAGTGATTTAATCTGTCCGGAACACCCCGCCACTCTACAAATAACTTCATGCGAGGTGTTGCAAAAGGAGTATATATCGAAGAACATTCCCACCACGTGATCCTCAGTGTCGAACGGTACCTAGATTAGAGACACGAACAAGGGGAGCGCCGTTTCTATGGAGATGCTTACTATAGTACAGAGAGTGCAGCGCAAGAACAACATCTCACAGGTAGACAGTAGACATCGATTAGCTTCTTTAACGTCTTCAAAAGAAAAGGTGTCAGGCTGCTCGAACTATATTTTTTTGTAAAGGTGTAGCGTGTTTTAAATAAATATTCTAGAATTTCGCCATAGGTATCGCTCCCAACTTGGCATGGAAGAGTTAATTCAAGACAGTAGCTTTCCCGCCCGCAAACAGGATTACGCTCGGAGGGCCGGTTACAGCCAACACTACTCAGGAACCTACTTGGGTAGTCAGAAATTCGAAAACCTCCTGAACGTCTTCTGATCCACCACATAAAAACATGTCAGATAAGTAGCTCATCCTACACAGACTGAAACGCACGCACGCATGCAAATGTGCACGTACATGAAAGAGAATAGTAAGTAATAAAGAAATGGTTTTATTTTAATTTATATGTAAATTTTCTTGTAACTACACAATAACTAGCTACTAATGCTCATTAAAAATTCGATGTAAATAGAATGTACTTTCGCTTCATTATATTGCAAGTAGTACCGATATGTAGGAAGCCGAAGCTTTTAGAATCTGCAATAGTATTACTGGATTATTGTAAGAATAATGTAGAATGTTTTAATTTTAATGTAGAAAGTTATTTGTTTGTCGATTGATTTGTTTTAATAACATACATAACAACGTAAATAATATTGCAGGAAATATTATTTACTATTTAAAACAAATATATAAAAATATAAATATGAAATACAAAATATATTATTATTATACATATTATATTAAAAATATTACAAAAAATAATTTATAGTAATATTCTATTTATCTTAAAAAGAAATAACACATTTTCTATTTTTTATTGATTCTAGACAATCTTTAGCATAAAATCTGTAAAAAATTTTACGCGTACAAAACAAATGAGATATAGACTTACACCGCTAAATTGTTCTAGAGACAAATTAGCCATATTTCCAATTGTAATAGTTAATTGATTTTGTGACCTCATTATTAAGAGCAATATAGTCCGACCGTTTTTGGGATCTGATTCATACCAAAGAGAATCATATGCAGCATCTTCAATGCTCTTGCTCTATAATAAATAATGGATCTTGTATCTCTTAGAAACAATTATGTAATGTAATATTTATCGTATATACAATATTCGTCTCAATATCTAACCTTAGCGCTCAAGTATTCTCCAGCAAAACAGAACAAAAATGCTTCTACATTCACAACGATGTAGAACACGAAATTCCTGATTATACTTTCTGCAGCATTAGGTCGACCAATCGACTAGAATTTTAAAAAAGAGCAAGGGAAATGAAATAAAACGATGAATAATTAAAGTCACGAATTAGTACTCTTCTATTCTGCAGAATCAACAGCGCGGTTCCTATAGTATATATTCCTCTTAATTGTAGACTTAATCAAAATCACTTACCGTGACCATTGTAAAACCCAGCAAAGAAGCAGATAAGCACAGTATCCGATACGAAAAACACCATTGCGATATACGAGTACAGTTCTTAAATATGTTCTGCAAAAGTGATAATATTCTAGTGTTTCTTGATTATTTTCTTTATTTCGATAGGATGATTCGGACTGCACTCATTTTTCTTCGGAAAAATTTCCATCACACTTTTACGAAGAATATCGAGAGGGTAAATAATTAGGTTTAAAGTAGAATATAGGATGGTATAAATAAATGTGTATATTTTTCACGTCACGTGCGCGGTCAGTGAGATATTCGGAGTGGCAATGCAAAATGGCAGACAAGAAAAGCGTATAAAACGCAGAGCTACAAGCGTTATCTCTTTTAATCAATTTTTAAATGTTATAACATTTATAATTCTTTACAACTAACCATAATTAATTCTTCTTTTTTTTTCAGGACATGGTCATCATAGATATATACGTAAGACGCCGACACTTTTACGATCTATAATAATAATAATAACGGAAAAAGAATAAAAATATACTTCTGAAAATATATTAACGTACGCCCAGCTAAAAGATGACATTGATTGGATTAACTTTACTCTCAATAATTACTGCTTTATTAAGCATTATAGAAAAATGGTTCAGGACTCAATTTTTCATGAAGAATAGCGCTATATAATTAGTGAGCGCTCTTTAAGAAACACCCTGTATATATAAAAACAAAAACCAATTATCATTAATCTTTACGTAACTGCAGTTGTTGAATCGGTTATGCAAATCTAGATAATATGCTCGATTGTTGAGATTAAAGTTTACAGGGTAGGTATTAATTAAATGCCACTCGTTAAATGCCAAGATGTGAAACCTTATATTTAGACGACTTCAAAATGGATTATAAAATCGAGTTGTTAAGTTAAAATTCTATACACTGACTTTTGTATTTAAGTATTCTCCGGCAAAGAGAAAACTGAGCGCCTCGAGGTTTATAATGATGTAAAACAGTAGAGTCTTCTCCAACATTGTGGAAACGTCTGGACCATTTATTGACTGCAACATTATTTGCATTAATACTCTTTTCACATCTTCATCCTACAAACCATGCAATTACCACGATTCTCTAAAAACAAAATCCCTCCCTTTTTAATATCATTATGCAGAATAGCATCGTTGAGAGAATGACATTATTATCTAGTGTTGAAACACATTCTCCATTTAAAATTCAAATCACTTGTTTAGCTTTCAAACATTTTAATTACGTCATTAATAATTTAGTTTTCGTTACTTGTAGTCAAAAAGTGTATTCTAGATGTTTTTTAATAATATATCTACTGTAAGTCATGAAATTATCGATAAGAAATTTCTTATTGATACCTCTCGATTTTTACTCACAATAGCGATAACAAATCCTATGGAGCAAATGATTAAAGTATTCGATATAAATTGCATCAGCGCGATATAACAATAGAGACTCTCACATTCTCTGTACATATATAAAAGAATCTCTTGATGTTTTTCTATCAGATTATTTATTGTGATTCGGGTTAAGGCTCCTGGGTACTCGTCGCGGCCATGTTGGAATGTGAGAAAGAAGCGAGAAATGACACGTTGAAAATTCTTGCGTAGTATTTCCAAATAAAAAGATATCTGCTTAAAATAACACTACAGATCACTTCAGCACACTTGGAAAATACGCCGAGTTGAGGATACGTCTACCCTTTTCCCTTGACAGTTAATAAACAGCCGTAAAACGAATGTGATACGATGCAGGCTTGTGCGCAGGCGCATGACTAGATTTCGTATTACATTCATTTTACGGCTGTTTATTAACTGTTAAGGGAAAGGGGTAGACTTAACTTCAACTCGGCGTATTTTCGAAGTGTGCTGAAGTGATCTGTAGTGTTATTTTAAGCAAATATCTTATTATTTGGAAATACTACGCAAGAATTCTCAACGTGTCATTTCTCGCTTATTCTCCATTGGAGAGAGTTCTTATTTCTACCGCGACAGTACGTCGCCACCGTCAACGCGGAGTTCTCGGCTCAGGGACCAGGAGCCTTAAATTGTTTACGTGCTTGCTGGAAAATACGTTTATCAACCGTTCCCGTGTGATATCGATTTGACGACCACCAACATGAAATACCTAATACCTAAAAATTACAGCAAACAAAAATAACTATTGAGATAAATTTTATAGCATTTTACATAAATAATTATGGGAGAACTAAGACACACATATACACTTGTTTAAGTAATAATTGAGCTGAAAGAAAGATACATAAGTAAAAATTATTTTAAATATCTTTATTTTATTTTACATATAAGTAATTCTAGAATATTTACACACAGCTAATCAACATTGATTGATTATACAAAAGTAAAATTTGTGAAAAAATGAAAGGCTTTTAAATTATTATAAGTCAAAATTAAATAATTTTAATTTATGTTCCTTTCTTTTCTACACATCGCTTCAATTATGACAGTCAAATCATTTTATATCGACGCAATATTATTTTAAACAATTTAAATTTTAGTTTCCAGAATTGACCTTAAAGTTTCATCAATATCTAGTCATCGAGAATTTCTGATCGGAAGCATGTTACGTTGATGATGATTACCTAACATAAAATCACTCGAAATTTAGCGATAAATCTTGGGATTTGCCAATGATTAAAGCGTTTAGCATGTCAATCACGCTTGTGTTAACATATATGTGAAAACATTGCATAATCATTACGAGCTCGTGCACGGGTGAACTGTTGATGTCGAAGAAAAATTACATCCTCGAAACAAGTGCTTGAACAGCAGCAGTCGTTATATTAAAGTTATCACCTCCAATATTCCCCGACAAAATTATGCCGAGACTATAGGTCACTATAGCGGCTATGTGAAGGCCGATAATTGGATTCGAAACGCAATATTGATAGCCATGTTCTTCATCATGTTCATGCTGAACAATTCTTTCGCATTTTCTTTTCAATCCGCAGCCGTCAACATATCGCAAAACTTTCTACACCGTACAGAAAAACCAATGATAAATAACTTACAAAATAGCAATTTGATACTTGTATCGTATGAAAGTAGACAATATAAAGTGAGAATAATCAGGTTCGCTCACCGTCGGATGGGTCCAGAAGATAATCAGTTTAAAAAGCAACAGGCTGTACGCGTCAAAGAGCAGCTCAAATTATCCATCAAATCCATCAACTCATCGGTATGATAGTGCAATGCAATATAAGTATACTGACAAATTGAACGACGATTAATGTCACGAACCAGAACAATCTGCGCAAAACAGTGCATAATACTGGTCAGATACCGAAGTTGCAAAGAATGAATTTTATAGAGAAGCATACTGTGCTCATAGCAGTCATTTTTATAATTGCGAGAAAGAAGCTTCTCTAATCAATGATTTATAAAGCATCAAACATCAGCAGGTTTTGTTCACTTTCATTGATCACGGAATACCTCACTGAAAACTGAAACGCGAAAGCGCATCGACAAAGCAATTGAGAGAAAAAGAATAATCATTAAACATCCTCTTGGTACCGAACATAAGATACTCGATTACAACTATAGATATACAATTACGAAATTGTAAATAATAACAGAAAGTTTACGAATTCGTTCCCTCCCTCACTCGTTCTCACTCCCTTTCTCGTCAGGGTAATGCGATAGCGGCCAATTATAATTATGAGACTTAAAAATAATGCGAGAAGCCGTGCGGGCAGCAAGAGTATAATGTTCGTATGGAAGTCCCACAGAAAAATAAAAAAAAAGAAAAAGAAATTATCGGGACTCGCAAAGTGGAGCGAACAATGCTAGCAAGGGGGAAAGCAGTACGGGGTTACATTTACCGACTTCATTTAATAAAAATTGCGTATCTCGAGTCATCGATCTACCGCCTGGAAGCCCCGAGTTTTATTCCTACTCCAATTGAAACGCATACGAATGTACACGCACATGAAAGAATGGTAAGTAATACTGCAATGGTTCTTGTCGTTTTAATTCATATGCACATTTCTTAGAAACTAAACAATAACAAGCTGTTAATGTTTATTAAATTATTCAATGTAAATGAAATGTAGTTTTGCTTCAATACATTGCAAGCAGGACTGATATGTAGGAGGCCGAAGCCTTTACAATCTGCAATAGTAATATACTTGATTATTATAAGAATATTTATGTAAAAATTATAAATATTTAAATTTAATGTGAAAAGTTATTTATTTGCTGTTCGACTCGTTTCTATAATATATAGCAATGTGCAGTAAATATTATTTGCTATTTGAATCAAATAGCAAAATATATAAAAATATATATTTGAATATAAAAATATATGGTATATATGACAAAAGTTAATTGATAGTAACATTCTATTTATATTTTAAAAAGAAATAACACATTTTCTATTTTTTATTGATTCTAGACAATTATCGATGAGACAAATCTTCAGCATAAAATCTGTAAAAAGGTTTACACGTACAAAACAAATCTGAAATGGACTTACACTACTAAATTGTTCTAGAGACAAATTCATTATCTTTCCAATTGTAATAGTTAATTGATTTTGCGACCTCATTATTAAGAACAATGTAATACGACTGTCTCTGGAATTTGATTCGTACCATAGGGAATCGTACGCAGCATCTCCAATGCTTCTGCTCTATTAAATAATGGATTTTGTAGCTTTAAGAAGTAATTACATAATATTTATTTATCGTGTACAATATTTGTCACAACGTCTAACCTTGGCGCTCAAGTATTCTCCAGCAAAACAGAATATGAACGCCTCCATATTCGTAACAAAGTAAAATGAGAGAGTCTTAAGTATACTTTGTAAAGCATTGGGTCGACCAATCGACTAGAATTTTAAGAAAGAGCAAGGGAAATGTAATAAAATAATGAATAATTAAAGACAGGAATTTCTTCTATTTTGCAGATTCAACAGCGCGGTTTCTGTAGTATATATTCCTCTTAACCGTAGAATTAATCAAAATCGCTTACCGTGACCATTGTAAAACCCAAGCAGCAGATAATCAAAGTATCCGATACGAAAAGCACCATTGAGATATACGAGTACAGATCTTCAATATGTTCTGAAAAAGTGATAATATTCTGGTGTTTCTTGATTACTTTTTTTACCATAGAACGATTTGTACTGCACTTATTTTCTTTCGGAAAAAGTTCCAACACACTTTTACGAAGAATATCAATTTGACCGCTTATATGCAATATCTGAAATATACGTTTCTTTCAACAGCTGTACTAATAAAGGTCGCAAGAAAAAATATTATATGGCTTATGATATTAAATTTATGCTGCACAGAATCTTTCAAAATCTGAAAAGCGCAATTGCTAATAAACTATTTTTGATAAAATAAAAAATTTGCACATGTACATTCCGTTAATCAATTAACATTATGGTTAATAAAATGTTAAAGAAGTAATATCTATAAATAATTGATAATACTTATAATAATAATAATAATAATAATAATAATAATAATAATAATAATAATACTCATAATAATAATAATAATACTCATAATAATAATAATAATAATATCTTTTTGCGTAACAGGTAACAGGACTCACCAAATTTATAAGTAAAGCATTTATTAATCCCATTCCGTTAGCACATACCAGCAAGTGAAGATATTGAACAATTATGACCGATTCATATACGAATCTTCGATTAATGTCGAATGGCAAATCCATGTCTATAATGAGTGATCGTGTGGAAACGTTGGAAGTTATGACATCATCCATATTTTTTATGAAGATATTGCTGCTAAAAAGAGTTATATTTGTCAAATAGAGAATCACCGTTATGTTGCTGAAGCGCTGCGACAGTTTGGCATTGCACTTCGTTGTTAACATACTAAATTTCGAGTTGGTACATTTTTCCCAGTCGATCGCCATCATCGTTAATATTTTGTTGAACGTTCTAGGAAAGATTTTCATTGGTCATAATTTTAATAACGGCCGCAACAAAGCCTTGTACGAACCATCGATGAAAAATTAATTGTTGTGCAATCATTTTATCCATGCAATTCTGCTTAAATCTTCTTTGCGTACAATAATTTATTTATTTCAGCAATTCGTATTTAATTCACATTATTATTATGTTTACATTCTTAATTGCCAAATAAATTATTTTATCAACCAAAGCAGTTGCGAAAGGTGTATCCTAATGACTAAAGTAATAAATCAAGATAAAATACTAAATATATGTAACTAACTTGTTGAATGATGTTGAATTAAATTGTTAAATATATTTAAGTTAAATAATACATAAAGCTAATTTTTCATTGACAGTGCGTATCACAACGTGCCGTTATCTCACCGTTGCTTATACCAAAAAATGAGAAGTCTAGTTAAAAGTATCGAATATGCCATGGCGTCACCCAAAATTTTCATCCTGTCGGAAAACTCGATGAAATAAAAATGCATTACAATATATCGATATTGAAAGACTTGCTCGATTACGAGCGTGACAATCCAGAAGAGTCTACGTAATAAAGCGCACGATGTATTCGGCCAGATGCCAAAAATTCGTAGACAAATTTCTATCGCTTTGCTAACTGTATTGTCTACTTTCATACTTGTGTTACTATTATTATTATCCTATTATTATCCGTTAACATGCGTTGATTCCGATAAGAAAATTTCAAACGTTGTTACGAAGAAACCTGATCGATCGTACGATGTGCGCTATGTGGTATCTTTGCACATACTGAAAGAGAACAAGAGAGTGGGGCTCACCCCTCCAGGAGCCACAGCTTATTAAATATTCTTATCGCAACCTGCACAGATTGCGTGTACTATTGTCGGTGAAAAAATAAAAGTTTCCGGGTGGCCGATCCTCTCCCTCTCGAATTCTGGGGGAAAGCAGTGGTGTAGCGCGCAGTACATTATTTTCTTTAAAAATTTAAACAACTGCGAACGAAACACGCGAATGTGCATAGGGCGTTGAACTGTTTTCGGTGATCGTAAGAAAAGTTTTGTATTTTTATATGCGTATAGGGGAGAAGTCTTCGAAGAAAAGAGAAGATAGATAAAATGAATTTTCTCTTTCTGAGATTTTATTTCCTCAATATTAAAAGATATTCTTTCTCAAGCATTACAGGAAGTGTGGCAAGTGTGCACGCATTCACAACTTATTCTCTCGTAATATGTAAATCGCGCGATTTTGAATAAAACTTTGGTGCCCGTCAGATACAGATTGCGCGCAATAATCGTCAAAAAATAAGCCAGAAGCAGGAGACGGAAAAATAAAATGATAAGTAAAGTTTTATATTGCAGTACTAACGGTTTCTCGCAATTGACAAGTAGGTATAATATAAGCTTTAAGGAAACAGTACAAAATGCAAGCTTCCATGACTCGCACGACGCGAAAGTGAATAAGTTTCGCTGTTGGCAGTGCGTCGCAAGAGGGAACGACGGGCGAACACATATCGCTGGGAGATATCTTTCTTAGGAATGAGTATTGCGCGGAAAATATAGCTCGTGTTGCAAGTATTCGCAAATTGAAAAAAACGTGACGAAGTCACGGCAGTACATGACAAAATATCTAGCTATATAAGAAGCACAAGTTTATCAGTTTTAGCATGCTTCGGATCCAGTGAATTAATCTGTCCGGAACATCCCGCCTCTCTACAAACAACTTCGTGCGAGGTGTTGTTAAAGGAGTATATATCGAAGAACATTCCCACCACGTAATCCTCAGTCTCCAGCGACACCTACATTAGTGACACGAACAAGTGGAGCGCCGTTTCTGTGGAGATGCTCACTATATACGAATGTGGATTCTCGTGCAGAGAATGCAGCACAGGAATAACATCTCGCAGGTACACATCGATTAGCTTCTTTAACGTCTTCCAAAGGTGCCAGGCTGCTCAAACTATAATTTTTTGTAAAGGTTTAGCGTATTTTAAGTATCGCTCCCAGCTTGGCATGGAAAAGTTGGTCCACAGCTTTCCTGCATGGCGCCAGAAAGGATTTTACGCCAGCAGGGTCGGTAATAGCCATCACTACCCAGGAGCCTACTCGAATAGTCAGACACTTATAGATCTCCTGGACATATTCCGGTCTGTCACAACGAGATGTGCCCGATAAGTAACTCAGTCAACAGAAACTGAAACGCACATACACATGCAAATTATGCACGCACATAAAAGAGAATGGCAGGTAATACAGCAATGGTTTTACTTTAATTAATAAACATTTTTTTACAATTAAGCAATAACCAATTATTAACTTGTATTACAAATTTAAATAAAACGTAGTTTTGTTTTACTACATCGCAAACAAAACCGATATGTAGGAGGCCGAAGCCTTTATAATCTGAAACAGTATTATATGATTATTAGAAGAATATTTATGTAGAAAATATGAATATTTAAATATAAAAATTCACTGTCAACAGTTATTAGTTTGTCATTTGACTCGTTTCAATAATATATAACAATGAAAATATTGCAGCAAATACTGTTTGCTATTTAAGACAAATATATAAAAATATAAATATTTAATAAAAAATAAATGATATATTACGAAATTAGTTAATAGTAATATTCTAATAATATTTTAAAAAAGGATAACACATTTTCTATTTTTTATGATTCTAGATTAATATTAGCAAAATAATTTTCAATATAATATCAGTAAAATGTTTAACGTATAAAACAAATCTGAGATAAGACTTACACTTCCAAATCGATCTAGAGACAAATTCATTATTTTTCCAATTGTAATGGTTAATTGATTTTGTGACCTCATTATTAAGAACAATATAATTCGACTGTCTTTGGAATCTGATTCGTACCACAGAGAATCATACGCAGCATCCCCAATGCTTTTGCTCTATTAAATAGTAGATTTTGTAGCTTTTAGAAGCAATTACGTGATATTCTACTTATTTATCAATATTAGTCTTTATGTTTAACCTTAGCACTTAAGTATTCCCCAGCGAAACAAAATATGAACGCTTCCGAATTCATAAGAAAGAAAAATACGAGAGTTTTAATTATATTGTTGAAAGCATCGGGGCGACCAATCGCCTAGAATTTCAAGAAATATTATAAGACCAAGAGAAATGAAATAAAACGATGAATAATTAAAGTCACGAATTAATACTCTTCTATTCTACAGATTCAACAGCGCGGTTCCGATAGTACATATTTCTCTTAGCTACAGATTTAATCAAAATCGCTTACCGCGACAATTGTAAAACCCAAGCAGCAGATAATCAAAGTATCCGTCACAAACAACACCATCGCGATATACGAGTACAGATCCTCGATATGCTCTGAAAAGATGATAATTTCCTGGTGTTTTTTAATTATTTTTTGAACCATGAAACGACTCAATCTGCCATTTCCTTCTTTTGGAAAAATATCCATTACACTTTTACGAAGAATATCGATTTGACCACTTATGTGCAATATCTAAAATAAACATTTTTCTCAACTGGTGTACTTAATTCGCGAAAAACAATATAACTGCCTAGATAATGCTGCACAATTTTTTGTAAACCCGAGAAGCAGTACAACTGCTAGTATATTATATTTTATTATGTAGACAATATGCTCGTGTAAATTTTGTCTATCAATTAATATTATGATTAATAAAATGTTAAAAAATGAATAGGTATAAGTAAAATAATAGATAATACTCATGCATAATAATAAAGATAATAATATCTCTGCGTAATAGAACTCACCAGATTTATGAGTAGAGCATTTAATAAGCCTATTGCTTCGGAGCATAACACCAAATGAAGAAATTGTACAATTATGATCGATTCATATATGAATCTTCGATTAGCGTCAAATGGTAAATCCATATCTAGAATGAGTAATCGTGTGGAAACGTTTGAGGCTGTGCCACCATTGTCATGTTTTACGAGGATTTTGCTGCTAAAAAAAATTACAGCAGTCAAATAGAGAATCACCGTCATGTTAACGAAGCGCTGCGACAGTTTGGCATTGCACCTCGTTATTAACATGCTGAATTTCGTGTCGGAACACTTTTCCCAGTTGTCCGCCATCATCGTTAATATCCTGTTGAACGTTCTAAGAAAGATTTTCATTGATCATAATCGTGATAACGACCGCAACGAAGCGTAATACAAACCATCGGTGAAAAATTTATTATCACAATGACTTTACCCATGCAAGTCCGCTTATTTTCTTTTTGCGTAAAATAATTAATTTATTACAAGCTACTTGTCTTTCATTCAACTTTATTACGTTGTTCACGTTTACAATTGTAAAATAATTTATTTTTCGAATAAAATAATTGTTGAATTGAGATGTAATACTAAAATGTAACTTAATATAATTGAATAATGTAATTAAATATGTATACAATTAAATTAAATAATATTTAAAGCAAATTTTTCATCGATAGTGCGTATCACTACATCACGTTGCGTATCTCACCGCTGCTTATACCAAAAAATTAAAAGTTTAAATAAAAATATCGTATACGCCATTGTTGAACCTATAATTCTCATCATCTCGGTAAATTCAATCAAATGAAAATGCACTACAATATATCGATATTGAAAGACTTGCTCGATTACGAGCATGACGGTCCAGAATAGTCTACGTAATAAAACGCAAGATACATTTGGCCAGATCCCAAAAATTCGTAGAGAAATTTCTATCGCTTGGCTAACTGTATTCTCTATTTTCATGTTTCTGTTATTATTATTTTCCTATTATTTTGCACCGATAACGTGTATTCCAATAAAAAAATTTTTTAGCGGCGTTATGACAATAGCACTTGATAGATTATACGATATGCACAATGTGGTGTCTCTGTACAAACTGAAAGCTTCAGAGGGAGCAAGAGTGGGGTTTTTACCCCTCCAGAAACCACAGCTTATTAAATATTTTGATCGCAACCTGCACAGATTGCGTGTACAATTGTCGATAAAAGAAAAAGAAGTTTCCGGGTGGCCGATCCTCTCCCTTCTGGGAATTTACTGGGAATTTACTGGAAAAACAGTGATGTAGTGCTCAGTGCATTATTTTCTTTAAAAATTCAAGCAACAGCAGACAACAGCACGCGAATGTACATACATAGGACATTAAACTATTCTCGGTGACCGTAAGAAAAGTTCTGTACTTCCATGCGTAGGGGAGAATTTCAGAGAGAAAATAGGAAAGATGGAAAAGGCGAAAGTTTCTCTTTCCGAGATTTTGTTTCCCTATCAAAAGATATACCTTCTCGCGCATTATACTAAGCGCGGTGAATGTGCACGCGTCCGCAATTTATTCTTCTGAAATATATTGGTCGCTGTGCACAATAATCGTCAAATAGTCAGAAGCCAGAAGCAAAAGACAGGGAGACGCAGTGTTGAGTGAAGTTTTATGTTTCAGTATCAACGACGTTCTTCACAAACGGCAAGCATAATATAACCTTTAAAAAAACATCACAAGGTACAAAAAGCATATATTAATCTTTCTAAAAAATTGTTTCATAAACATTATGATATTATTTCAACGAAAATGTAAAGGAATATCTGATTGTGCAAGAAGAGCATTTGTTATGTAATATACTTATCCGCGCATGTTTTATTTTACAGATGGAAGAAAAATTAAATTAATTATTAGCAAGAAATGCAGTATTCATGTTGCAATCTGCCCATAGATCACCTGGAGAACTTCCGAGCCGCCACATGAAGACGCACCCGATAAGTAGCTCAGCCCACAGAACTGAAACACTTACACGCATGCAAATATGCATGTACATAAAAGAGAATGGTATAGGTAATATAGCAACGGTTTTTTACTTTAATTTATACGCAAATTTTTTTGCAACAATATAATAACAATAACAATAGCGGTAACGCTACAGTAAACTCTGTAATGCTGTAATAATTAAGATGTAAATAAATTGTAGTTTTGCTTCAATACATTGCAAGTAGAACCGATATATAGGATACCGAAGCCTTTACAATCTGAAAGTATCATTTGATTATTATAAGAATATTATTGTAGAAATAATGAATATTTTAATTCAATATGAAAAGTTATTTATTTCCTACTTTGTTCGTTTTAATAATATGAACAATGAGAAATTGCAACAAATATTGTTTGTTTTTTAAGACAAATATACAAAAATATAAACATTTATTAGAAAATAAACGGTACACAACAAAAATTAATGAAAACTAATATTCTACTTATATTTTAAGAAAGAGATAACATTTTTTTTTATTCTAAATAATTATTGGCACAAAAGGGCAGAACAATCTTCAGTATAAAAGCGGTAAAATGTGTCACGTATAAGACAAAATCTGAGATAGACTCACACTTCCAAATCGGTCTAGAGACAGATTCATTATCTTTCCAATTGTAATGGTTAATTGATTTTGCGTCCTCATTATTAAAAACAATATAGTTTGACTGTGTCTGGAATTTGATTCGTACCAGAGAGAATCGTACGCAGCATCTCCAATGCTCTTGCTCTATTGAATAATGGATCTTGTAGCTTTTAGAAGCAATTACGTAATATATATATTTGGCTTATTTATCGTCTACAATATTCTCGACACAATGTCTAACCTTGTCGCTCAAGTGTTCTCCAGCGAAACAGAATATGAACGCTTCCAGATTCGTATTGAAGTAAAATAAGAGAGTCCTAAGTATAATTTTTGAAGCATTCGGTTGACCGATCGACTATATAGAATTTTAAGAAATATTATAAGAGCAAGAGAAAAATGATAAAATGATAAATAGTTAAAGGCACGAATTAATATCTACTTTTCTAATCTGCAGATTTAATAGAGCGAGTTCTATAATATATATTCCTCCGCAGAATTAATAAAAATTCCTTACCGCAACAATTGCAAAACCCAAGCAGCAGATAATCAAAGTATCCGATACGAATAATACCAACGCGATGTACGAGTATAGATCTTCGATATGCTCTGAAAAGATGATAACTTTCTGATGTTTTTTGATTATTTCTTTTACCACAGATCGACTCGGACTGCACTTTCCTTCCTTTGGAAAAATTTCCGTCACGCTCTTACGAAGAATATCGATTTGACCGCTTATGTGCAATATCTAAAATATACGTTTCTTTCAACTGCAGTACTTATAGAGGTAGCAAGAAAGAATATTAAATGTATAGATTAAATTTATGCAGCACAAAATCTTTTAAAACTTAACAGCGCAATTGCTAAAAAATTATTTCCATAAGCGCATGTAGTAGGCAATATGCACATGTACATTCTATTAATTCAATTAATAATATAGTTGATAAAATATCTAGAACTTAATATTTATATATAATAGAATTAATAAATAATACTTACAATAATATGATAATAATATCTTTTTGTGTAATAGGAACTCACCAGATTTATGAGAAGAGCATTTAATAAACCGATTGCTTCGGCACACAGTATCAAATGAAGAAATTGAACAATTATGACCGATTCATATACAAATCTTCGATTAACGTCAAATGGCAAATCCATCTCAAGAATGAGTATTGGTGTGGAAATGTTGGAGGCTATTTCATTATCCGCGCGTTTTACGAAGATATCACTGCTAAAAAAAATTATAGATATCAAATAGAGCATCACCGTCATGTTAGCAAAGCGCTGCGACAGTTTGGCATTGTACGTCGTCGCTGACATACTGAATTTCGTGTTGGATCTATTTTCCCAGTCGATCGCCATCATCGTTAATATACTGTTGAACGTTCTAAGAAAGATTTTCATTGATCATAATCGTGATAACGGCTGCAACGATGAGTTTTACGAACCATCGGTAAAAAATTGATTGTTGTGCATTAACTTTACCCATGCAAGTCCGCTCGTTTCTTTCTTATGTAAAATAATTAATTTATTACAGTATTTTGTCTCTGGTTTTGCTTTGTCACAATATTCACTTTTTCAATTTATTTTATCGACAAACGCATTAGCAAATATTGAAGTCTATTTTATCAAAAGTAATTGTTAAAATGTAATATTAAATGTATGTAACAAACTTAATGTTGTTGAATAATATAATTAAATATAATTAATTAAATAATACTTAAACCTAATTTTTCACCGATAGTGCGTATCACTATGTGTCGTTGTGTATCTCACCGTTGCTTATACCAAAAAATAACAAGTTTAATGAAAAATATCGTATACGCCATTGTTGAACTCAAAATTTTCATTATGTCAAAAATCTCGGATAATTCGAAATGCATTACGATATATCGATATTGATAGACTTGCTCGATTATGAGCATGACGGTCCAGAACAGTCTACGTAATAAAATGCACGATGTAGTCGGCCATATCCCAAAAATTCGTAAACAAATTTCTATCGCTTTGCTAACTGTATTCTCCACTTTCATATTTCACTTATTATTATTTTCCTATTGTTCTGCAAAGTTAACGTGTATATCGATTTTGATAAGACCACTTTAATCGGTGTTATGATCAGAACCTAATCGACTATACGATATGCACAATGTGGTATTTCTGTACAGACTGAAAGCTTCGTAAAGAGAGCAAGAGTGGGGTTCACTCCCTCTCCTCCTCCCCAGAAGCCGAAGCTTATTAAATATTTTGATCGCAACGTGCATAGAGATTGCGTGTACTATTGTCGATGAAGAGAAAAAAAGTTTCCGGATGGCTGACCTCTCCCTCTCGAATTCTTGGGCAAAACGATGGTGTAGCGCGCGCTGCATTATTTTCTTTAAAAATTCAAGCAACAGCAATAATGCGTGAATATACACAGGGCATTGAACCGTGTTCAATGACCGTAAAAGTTTTGTATTTGCGTGCGTAGAGGAGAATTTTTCGAGAAAGAGGGAAGATGGAAGAGGCGAAAGTTTCTCTTACCGAGAGTTTGTTTCCTTAATATCGAAAGATATTCTTTCTCGCGCATTACAGTGAGTGCGGAAAATTGTGCACGCGTTTACAACTTATCGAGCAACTTATTCTCTCGAAATATATAAATCGTGCAATTTTAAGTGAGAGTTCGGTGCACGTCAGATACAGGTTGTAGGCAATAATCGTCAAATAGAAAGCCAGAAGCAAGAGACGGGGAAACAAAGTGCTGAGTGAAGTATTCTATTCCAGTACCAAAGGCGTTCCTAACAAACGACAAGCATAAAATAAGCTTTGAAAAAACATCACAAAATACAAAAAGCTTTTCTTAATTTTTTAAATAGGACTGTTTCTTAGGCATCATAATATTGTTTGTACATTAACGAAAATCTAAAGGAATATCCGATTATGCGAGAAGGGCATTTGTTTTGTAATATTTTGTAGATATTTTATTTTACAGATGGAAGCAAAATAAATTGATGAAATTATTACAAACAAATATCAATATTATGTAAATATTAATAATAATAATATTTTTGATATTATTATTACTGTGATACTTTTATTATTCATTTAATAACTATATACTATTACCTCATGCTACTACTAAATCTTATCAGGATAATATTATACAATCATAATATTATAGAGATTGATCTTAATATTTAGTTCATCGGCGACATAAAAAACAATGATAAGTAATGCAGCAACGTTTTTACTTTAAATCATATGCAAATTTTGTTGCAACTAAACCAGCTGTTAATTCTCATTAAAATGTTGATGTAAATAGATGCAGTTTCGCTTTAATACATCGCAAGTAGAATCGATAAGTAAGAAGCCGAAGTCTTTATAATCTGAAACAGTATTATTTGGTTACTATAAGAATATTAATGCAGAATTTATAAATATTTAAATTTAATGTAAAAAGTATTTGTTATCTGACTCATTTTAATAATATAACAATATAACTTGACTTAATAATTTAGTAAGGTGAATATTGCAGCAAATATAATTTATCATTATGTAAAATAAATATATAAAAATACGAATATCGAATAAAGAAATATATAGTACATTACAAAAATTAATTGATAGTAATATTCTATATTTTAAGAAGAAATAACATATTTTCCATTTTTTATTAATTCTGAATAATTATGGCAAAATAATTTTAATATAAAATAAAATAATATAAAATCCGTAAAAAGTTTTGCGTACAAAACAAACCTAAGATAAAACTTACATTGCTAAATTGTTCTAGAGATAAATTCATTATCTTTCCAATTGTAATGGTTAATTGATTTTGCGACCTCAATATTAAGAGCAATATATTTCGACCGTCTCTGGAATCTGATTCGTACCAAAGAGAATCGTATGCAGCATCTCCAATGCTCTTGCTCTATTAAATAATGGATCTTGTATCTCTTAGAAACAATTACGTATTTTGTAATATTTATCATATACAATATTCGTCTCAATATCTAACCTTAGCGCTTAAGTATTCTCCAGCAAAACAGAATATAAATACCTCTATATTCACAGCGAGATAAAACAAGAAATTCCTGATTATACCATCTGAAGCATTGGGTCGCCCAATCGACTAGAATTTTAAGAAAGAGCCAAGAAAATGTAATAAAACGATGAATAATTAAAGTCACGAATTAATACTCTTCTAATCTGCAGAATTAACAGCGCGGTTCATATAGTAGGGGAGACCGGGGCAAAGTCGTCACCGGGGCGGAGTCGTCACTACAGTTATCTCGAAACCTGTATGGTGTGTGAACTCGCCATTAATATAGTAAACGTTACTTATGGTATTTCCCCCAATCGGGAAATATTGTCGTGTCCGATTTGTAATGTGCGCAATCGGGACTCACTCCTTATGGTACCCATGTGACCAACGGAGTTTAGTGAGATTATATGCCATGTTGTGATTTTCATTAAGGCAAACGTGTTTTCAGTGGTCAAAAGTAAAATTTTTTGCGCGTCGAAAATTTTAAATATTTTAAATATTATTTTCTCTCCGAATCTCGAGATAAGTGATTCTGAAGAGTAATGCATGCTGAACACGAATTCAGTAAAATTTTTTTATTTTTGTTAATTTATAATATTTCATGAGCGATCAAACTTAAAATCTGTGTCCGGAGCAAAGTCGTCACCAAGCCACCGGAGCGGACTCGTCACTGTGACGATTTTATCCCGGTGGTTTCACTCTATTTTTTGTTGCAAATGCATTATTGTATTTCTTAATTGCAACAATGCAATTTGAACAGAGCTGACAAGAAACAGTGCATTTCGTGTGAGCATAGAGCACACAAGTGCGTGCGTTTTTCTTGTAATGATTTTCCGCCATCGTGTTTTTAATTAATAAATGTTTCCATTTTTCTATTAAAAAATAATTTAAAATGTATCCTATTATTTTTCATGATCGGAATTATGTATTTTTATTTAAAATCTAGTCCGATAATGGAGTGACGACTCCGCCCTGGCAATTTTGACATTTCAATCTTTGCACCTTTGTCGTTTTTACTCTATACCGGTTGAACAAAGCGACGTAGACCAAAAATGGCCTTATAAATTTTGTAGCCAAGGGTTCACTCTTTACAACGGTACACCACATTTTACTAAAATTATTTGTCTTGTTGTTAAAAATCGGCACCGAAAAAATAGTGACGACTTCGCTCCGGTCTCCCCTATATATTCCTCTTAACCGTAGAATTAATCAAAATCGCTTACCGTGACCATTGTAAAACCCAAGCAGCAGATAAGCAAAGTATCCGATATGAAAAGCACCATTGAGATATACGAGTACAGATCTTCAATATGTTCTGAAAAAGTGATAATATTCTGGTGTTTCTTGATTACTCTTTTTACCATAGAACGATTCGTACTGCACTTATTTTCTTTCGGAAAAAGTTCCAACACACTTTTACGAAGAATATCAATTTGACCGCTTATATGCAATATCTGAAATAGACGTTTCTTTCAACAGCTGTACTAATAAAGGTCGCAAGAAAAAATATTATATGGCTTATGACATATTAAATTTACGCGCTGCACAGAATCTTTCAAAATCTGAAAAGCGCAATTGCTAATAAACTATTTTTGATAAAATAGGAAATTTGCACATGTACATTCCGTTAATCAATTAATATTATGGTTAATACAATATTAAAGAAATAATATTTATAAATAATTGATAATACTCATAATAATAATAATAATAATAATAATAATAATAATAATAATAATAATAATAATAATAATAATAATAATAATAATAATAATAATAATAATACTCATAATAATAATAATAATAATAATAATATCTTTTTGCGTAACAGGTAACAGCTAGGACTCACCAAATTTATAAGTAAAGCATTTATTAAACCCATTCCGTTAGCACATATCAGCATGTGAAGAAATTGAACAATTATGACCGATTCATATACGAATCTTCGATTAATGTCGAATGGCAAATCCATGTCTATAATGAGTGATCGTGTGGAAACGTTGGAAGTTATGACATCATCCATATTTTTTATGAAGATATTGCTGCTAAAAAGAGTTACATTTGTCAAATAGAGAATCACCGTTATGTTAGTGAAGCGCTGAGACAGTTTGGCATTGCACTTCGTTGTTAACATACTAAATTTTGAGTTGGTACATTTTTCCCAGTCGATCGCCATCATCGTTAATATTTTGTTGAACGTTCTAGGAAAGGTTTTCATTGGTCATAATTTTAATAACGGCCGCAAGGAGCCCTTGTACGAACCATCGATGAAAAATTAATTGTTGTGCAATCACTTTATCCATGCAATTATGCTTAAATCTTCTTCGTGTACAATAACTTATTTATTTCAGCAATTCGTATTTAATTCACATTATTATTATGTTTACATTCTTAATTGCCAAATAAATTATTTTATCAACCAAACCAGTTGCGAAAGGTGTATCCTAATGACTAAAGTAATAAATCAAGATAAAATACTAAATATATGTAACTAACATGTTGAATGTTGTTGAATAATATTGTTAAATATAATTAAGTTAAATAATACATAAAGCTAATTTTTCATTGACAGTGCGTATCACAACATGCCGTTATCTTACCGTTGCTTATACCAAAAAATGAGAAGTCTAGTTAAAAGTATCGAATATGCCATGGCTGAACCTAAAATTTTCATCCTATCGGAAAACTCGATCAAATAAAAATGCATTACAATATATCGATATTGAAAGACTTGCTCGATTACGAGCGTGACAATCCAGAAGAGTCTACGTAATAAAGCGCATGATGTATTCGGCCAGATGCCAAAAATTCGTAGACAAATTTCTATCGCTTTGCTAACTGTATTGTCTACTTTCATACTTGTGTTACTATTATTATTATCCTATTATTTTGCACCGTTAACATGCGTTGATTTGAAACGTTGTTACGAAGAAACCTGATCGATCGTACGATGTGCACTATGTGGTATCTTTGCACCATCTGAAAGAGAACAAGAGAGTGGGGCTCACCCCTCCAGGAGCCACAGCTTATTAAATATTTTGATCGCAACGTGCATAGATTGCGTGTACTATTGTCGATGAAGAGAAAAAAAGTTTCCGGATGGCTGACCTCTCCCTCTCGAATTCTTGGGCAAAACGATGGTGTAGCGCGCACTGCATTATTTTCTTTAAAAATTCAAGCAACAGCAACAATGCGTGAATGTACACAAGGCATTGAACCGTGTTCAATGACCGTAAAAGTTTTGTATTTGCGTGCGTAGGGGAGAATTTTTCGAGAAAGAGGGAAGATGGAAGAGGCGAAAGTTTCCCTTACCGAGATTTTGTTTCCTTAATATCGAAAGATATTCTTTCTCGCGCATTACAGTGAGTGCGGCGAATTGTGCACGCGTTCACAACTTATCGAGCAACTTATTCTCTCGAAATATATAAATCGTGCAATTTTAAGTGAGAGTTCGGTGCACGTCAGATACAGGTTGTAGGCAATAATCGTCAAATAGAAAGCCAGAAGCAAGAGACGTGGAAACGAAGTGCTGAGTGAAGTATTCTATTCCAGTACCAAAGGCGTTCCTAACAAACGATAAGCATAAAATAAGCTTTGAAAAAACATCACAAAATACAAAGAGCTTTTCTTAATTTTTTAAATAGGACTGTTTCTTAGGCATCATAATATTGTTTGTACATTAACGAAAATCTAAAGGAATATCCGATTATGCGAGAAGGGCATTTGTTTTGTAATATTTTTGTAGATATTTTATTTTACAGATGGAAGCAAAATAAATTGATGAAATTATTACAAACAAATATCAATATTATGTAAACTCATAAAATATTAATAATAATAATATTTTTAATATTGTTATTACTGTGATACTTTTATTATTCATTTAATAACTATATACTATTACCTCATGCTACTACTAAACCTTATCAAGATAATATTATACAATCATAATATTATAGAGATTGATCTTAATATTCAGTTCATCGCCGACATAAAAAACAATGATAAGTAATATAGCAACGTTTTTACTTTAAATCATATGCAAATTTTATTGCAACTAAACCAGCTGTTAATTTTCATTAAAATGTCGATGTAAATAGAATGCAGTTTCGCTTTAATACATCGCAAGTAGAATCGATAAGTAAGAAGCCGAAGTCTTTATAATCTGTAACAGTATTATTTGATTATTATAAGAATATTAATGCAGAATTTATAAATATTTAAATTCAATGTAAGAAGTATTTGTTATCTGACTCATTTTAATAATATAACAATATAACTCGACTTAATAATTTAGTAAGGTGAATATTGCAGCAAATATAATTTATCATTATGTAAAATAAATATATAAAAATACAAATATCGAATAAAGAAATATATAGTACATTACAAAAATTAATTGATAGTAATATTCTATATTTTAAGAAGAAATAACATATTTTCCATTTTTTATTAATTCTGAATAATTATGGCAAAATAATTTTAATATAAAATAAAATAATATAAAATCTGTAAAAAGTTTTGCGTACAAAACAAAAACCTAAGATAAAACTTACATTGCTAAATTGTTCTAGAGATAAATTCATTATCTTTCCAATTGTAATGGTTAATTGATTTTGCGACCTCATTATTAAGAGCAATATAATTCGATTATCTTTGGAATCTAATTCATACCAGAGGGAATCGTATGCAGCATCTCCAATGCTTTTACTCTATTGAATGATGGATCTTGTATCTTTTAGAAACTATTACGTAATGTTCTGCTTACTTATCGTTTATGTATATGTATAACATTAGTCCCAATGTCTAACCTTAGCGCTTAAATATTCTCCAGCGAAACAAAATACGAACGCTTCCGAATTCATGAGGAAGTAAAATAAGATAGTCTTGATTATACTGTTGAAAGCATCGGGTCGACCAATCGACTACAATTTTAAGAAACATTCTAAGAGCAAGGGAAAAGTCATAAAATGATGAATAATCAAAGGCACGCGAATAAATATCTTTTATTCTGCAGATTTATCAAAGCGGGTTCTGTGGTATGTATATATTTCTCTTAACCGCAGAATTAATCAAAATATCTTACCGCGACAATTGTAAAACCTAAGCAACAGATAACCAAAGTATCTGATACGAACAGCACCATCGCGATATACGAATATAGATCTTCGATATGCTGTGAAAAGGTGATAATTTTCTGGTGTTTTTTTATTATTCTGTTTATCATAAAATGACTCGGACTGAGCTTTTTTTCCTTTGGAAAAATTTCTATCAAACTTTTGCGAAGAATATCGATTTGTCCACTTATATGCAATATCTAAAATATATACTTCTCTCAACTGATGTATAGTAGCAAATAAAAATTTAAATGCCTAGATTAAATTTATGCTGCACAAAATCTTTTAAAACCTGAAAAGCTGTACAACTGCTAGTCAACTATATTTTATAATATAGAAAATAAGTACCTGTACATTTCGTCCATCAATTGATATTATGATATAATTAATAAAAAAATTAATTTCTATAAATAATATAAATAATAGAATAATATAATAAATAATAATCATGACAATCTTTTTTTGCAGGTGCAACAGGACTCACCAGAGTTATGAGGAAAGCATTTAATAAACCCACTGCGTTAGCAGACAACAGCAAATGAAAAAATTGCACAATTATGACGGATTCATATACGAATCTTCGATTAACGTCAAATGGCAGCTCCATGTCTAGAATTAGTAATTGTGTGGAAACGTTGAAGGTGATGCCATCATCCGCGGCTTTTACGAAGACATTGTAGCTAAAAAGAATTATAAATGTCGAATAAAGGATTATAGATGTCGAATAAAGAATCACCGTCATGTTAGCGAAGCGCTGCGACAGTTTGACATTGCTCGTTGTCGTGAACATGCTGAAATTCGTCCTAGAACACTTTTCCCAATCAATCGTCATCATCATTAATATCTTGTTGAACGTTCTACGAACGGTTATCATTGGTCATAGTCGTGATAACGAGCGCAATGAAGCGTTATACGAACCATCGGTGAAAAATTTTATGTTGTACATTGACTTATAACTCTTGCGAGTTCGATTATTTTCTCTTTGTGTTTGATATTTAATTTATTACAGCAATTCGTCCTGGTTTAGCTTTGTTACAATGTTCACGTTTTTATTTGCCAAATAATTTAATTTATCGACCAAAGCAATTGCCAAATAGTTTGCAATAATGTATCGACTAAAGTAATTGTTAAATCAAGATGTTATATGTATATGTATGTAACAAACTTAATGTGGTTAAATATTATAATAAAATATAAAAAAATTAAATGATACTTAAAACAAATTTTTCACTGATAGTTAGTATCACTACGTGCCGTTGCGTATCTCACCGCTGCTTATACCAAAAAATGACAAGTTTAAATAATAATATCGTGTACGCCATTGCTGTACTAAAAATAAACATTATCTCGGAAAACTCGATCAAATAAAAGTGGTTTACGATATATCGATATTGAAGAGCTTGCTCGATTACGAGCGTGAAGATCCAGAACAGTCGACGTAATAAAACGCACGATATATTCGGCCAGATGCCAAAAATTCGTAGACAAATTTCTATCACTTTGCTAACTGTATTCTGTACTTTCATATTCCTGTTAGTACCTATAATTATCTTATTATTTTGCACCGTCAACATGCGTTGATTCCGATAAGAAAATTTTAAAAACAAAAAACACTTGATCGACCGTATGATGTGCACAATGCGGTGTCTCCGTACAAACTGAATGCTCGAAAGAAAGCAAGAGTGGGGCTCACCCTCCCACGAACGACGGCTTATTAAATATTTTGATCGCAACGTTCGTAGAGTGCGTGTGCAATTGTCGATAAAAAAAGAAAGTTTCCGAGTGACCGACCTCTCCCTCTCGAATTCTCGGACAAAACGGTGGCGTGGCGCTCTGTACATTATTTTCTTTAAAAATTCAAGCAACATCAGATATCAACATGTGAATATACATAGGGCATTGAACCGTGTTCGACGACCGTAAGAAAAGTTTTGTATTTGCGTGCGTAGGGGAAAATATTTTAAGGAAGAGGGAAGATGGAGAAGTCGAAAGGTTCTTGATCCGTGATTTTGTTCTCTTATAATATCAAAAGATATTCTTTCTCGCCCACTACGTAAGTGCAGCGAGTGTGCACGCGATCGCAACTTATTCCCCTGAAATATGTAAATCGCACGATTTTGTATGAAACTCTGTTGCTCGTCAGATACAGGTACGCGTAATAATCGTCAAAAAGTAAGCTAGAAGCAAGAGGCAGAGAAACGTAGTGCTTAGTGAAGTTTTATATTCTAGTAACAAAGGCGTTTTTCACACAAACAATAAGCATAATATTAGCTCTAAAAAACATCACAAAATGCAAAGAGCTTGTTAATCTTTCGAAAAGGACTGTTTCTTAGGCATCATAATATTATATAAACATTAAGAAAATTTCTAAGGGAATATCTGATTATCCAAGAAGAGCATTTATGTTAATATACTTTCGATGTTTTATTTTACACATGGAAGCAAAAGTAATTAATTAAATTATTAGAAATAAATTCTATTATGTAAACATATAAAATAACAATAATAATATTTTTTATATTGTTATTACTGAGATACTTTTATAATTTATTTAATAATTATATACTATTACCTCATGCTACTGCCATACGCTATCACGATATTATCATTATATTATCATAATGTTTAGAGATTGAGCTTAATATTCAGTTCATCGCTAATAGGACAGAAATATATGATGCTGATGCCTTCATTGCACAACCTACAATATTGATCGATAATGTCGTATTATAAATTATATGAAATATTAATAATCAGTTAAACAAGACGAATTTATGATTTTTCTTTCGAATGTATCTTTAATTATGCTGTAAAAAACATATCTGTTCTAATATTAATTAAGAGAATTTTCAGATATTATTTTTGCATGTAGTATTTGTTAAAAATCTCGAAAATATATGTCACAAAAATCTTACGCTAGTAAACCGTTCCAAAGAGAGATCCATAATTTTTCCGATTGTGATGGTTAATCGGTTTTGCGATCTTAGAATAACAAATAATACAATTTGGCTCTTTTCAGTGGTGACATCGTACCAGAGAGAATCGTAAGCCGCATCTCCGATCATTTTACTCTACAAGGAAAAGATGGATTTTGGATTTTCGTGTATAATCGAAATCATCAGTGCCGCAGGATTGTCGGCGCTAACCTTGGCATTCAAGTATTCACCAGCGAAACAGTATACAAATGCTTCGAGGTTCATCACAATGTAAAATATAATACGGATCTCACTAAGATTGCCGGTCCGTCAGGTGTACCGATTGACCGTAGTAACACCGAACGTGGTAAGTTAGAAGCAATCTGTCCTTTTCTATGTGTGTTATCCAAAACTATGTACGTAAAGAATTGAAATATTTCAAATTATCAACGGTTGTTGATAAAATTTAAAACCCATAAAGTGACGCTTTCTGCCGACATTACTCACAGTGACAATTATGAATCCTAATAGACAGCATATAATGAGAGTATCCGACACGAATAGCATCAACGCGATGTATGTATAAAGATTCTCGATGTTCTCCGAAAACATGATAATTTGTTGGTGCTTTGATATCAACTGTCTTATCGTTATCCCGTCCACAGTGTGCATCAAATTTTTGGAGATAGCGTCCAATAGCCAGGCGCGAAGGATATCGATTTGACCACCGATGTGCAGTATCTAGGATTCACGTCTTAAATGATAAAGCCGCTGATCGTGTAATTCTGCGTCGTCAAGTGGCATCGCAAACTTACCAGAGTGACAATGAGCGAATTTACCATGGAAATTCCACACATCGCCAGATGAAGAAACTCGAGGATCGTAACAAGCACATAAATGAGAGACGTGTCTCACGTGTCAACCTGGAATGGCAGCTTCATCTTCAAGATGTGTTCCCGCGCGGACACGTTCATCCTTCGAACATCACCAGTGTTTACAGCAAGTACGCCGCAGCTATACAGAACTATGGCAGTCAGTTGAAGACCGATAAGCCAGTTTGTAAAACGATGGGAGAGTTTAGCGCTGTTGATCGTGTAGACTGCAGTCAGTCAAGACGCGGTTCTTCCAGTCTCTGGCCATCATTTACAATATGTCGAAAAACGTTCTAAAAGGAATTACATATGTCAATAGTGCATATAATATTATTATCTACTTCTTTCAAGTAAGTAATCATTATAACAAATTAAATATAAAAATAACGTGCCAAGTCACATGTTTGTTACGCAAAAAATGAAGCATTTAATAGTTTAAAATAAAGTCTATATCCACATATGTTATCACAGCATATGTAATCCTGTAATATTTCTAATCACTCATAAAAATATAATATTTTATTTTATAAGCTATAAGCCATAATACAAAATATTACGTATATGTCTTACCGTTGATTTACCCATAAAATACTGAATTTGATGAACAACAGACTATACGCCATGGCGCTGCTTACACAATCCATTAAATCGGAAAAATTATCAGTGTAAAAGTGTATCGCCACATATTGACACTGAAAAAATTGAGCTGTGCCCATCATCACAATCCAAAACAAAGCATTACAACGGGTTGACGGTATTAGGTACGGCCAGATTCCGCAGGCGCGAAGACCAAACTCACCACGCGACTGAGCGTACTCATCTCCATGTTTTCCGAAAGAAAATAGACTGCGGATTGCTCAAGGTGTACGTATGCTACCAAACAATTTTGCACGCTGAAACATCCGGGGTATTCAAGAAAAACTTAGCCCCGTGTGGTGGCCCCGTCCACCAATCGAACAACCTTTCGTTAAATATTCCTATACACTGAGAAACCCATTTGGTTGAATAAAACGAAATTCTTTGGTTAAACCATTTTGTTGACTGAATATGTAATTTTTGTATATTCACTTAAAAAACCATATTACGGGAAGCAAGTGAAATGTTACACGAACCAAATTTTATGTTTGAATCAATTTATTTGTTCCACTTTTAAAAAAGGCGTGTTAACTGAGTGAATTTTGTTTGTATCGAAAAATTGAAGCCTCTTTTCCGCGATGCCGATTGGTTATCTCGATGCGTTGTGCGAGTTATTTGCAGCTGTCATTGTATATTTTGACAGTTGTGTGTATCAAGGGTTAATAGTGTAATAGTAATAGCATAATGTTAAAGCTAAATGGCGCGCGCGAAGCGCGCGCGTCTGTAATGTCTAGTACAATAAAATTTGATTGTT
This sequence comes from Temnothorax nylanderi, assembly GCF_030848795.1. Lineage (NCBI taxonomy): Eukaryota > Metazoa > Arthropoda > Insecta > Hymenoptera > Formicidae > Temnothorax > Temnothorax nylanderi. The sequence goes on along the minus strand of NW_027249178.1, from coordinate 444,117 downwards.
ACGGTAACAAACTTGCCCATCTCATCGTATCTTAAATAACTGTGTTTGTTGCTTGAACAAAATCGTTTACTTGAAAATCATAGATTGAAGTCTATGTGCTGTCGCTGCTGCGCCGTACGTTTCTGCGCAACGTAGTGTAGTACACGGTGAAGACATGGCGGACACGGACAAGGACGACAAGGCCCATTCTACAATACTAATAGTCGTATAAAAGTAGATATAAGATGTAAGCCAGTAAGTTATTGATTAATAGAATTTTTACTGTCCAAGAATAATCGACTTTGGTGTCAATTTTTACTACATACTCTTACGGCTATTGTAGAATGGGCTTGCGTACAAGTATGGTGGATCAGTTGGTGCAAGACATATTAGTTGCATTGTAGTGAGTTGAGCTTCTTACAGCGTGGCGGTCAATATGCGTATCAGAATACATGAAATCGTGCATCGTATAATAACTGTTTTAGGGGCATATTATTTATGGATATGTGCCTTGTGCAAACCTAAATATGTGACACGTGCATAAAGTTTAGTGTTACACAGTGAACGATTTCCTGGATTTTTACATGCATGCTGACCAGCACGCTGTAAGAAGCTACATTCACTGCAGAGATGACTACCGTGTATTTTTCCTTATGCTGTACATTGAAAGAAATTGGATTGGATTGAATAAATTGTACTGAAATTAACTAAATCTGTGTTATTTAGATATGACTACAAAAATAATTGGTTGACGCAACAAAAAACCAGCCATAAATTTAGTTTCATACAAACACTATTTTTTGTTCAGTGAACTATATTTGTGTATTGGTATTACTAAATTTTCCAACTAAATTTTTGTGTTGCACCAACCACAATTCTTGTTTGACCATATACAAACAAGAGATTTAGTTGATTCAACCAAATTTTAATTCATTCAACTAAATGGGTTTCTCAGTGTAGCCATGTATCGCAAACTTTGACAGACTTTGGACCACGTGCGACGATCTCATCGATAATTGCAGGTAATACGTAAAAAAAAAAGATGAGGGGGGTACCGTTTCTCCCTCCGCGAAGTCAAGTTTCCGACCACGGACAATATGACCTCGTGCTTTCTTTAAAATGCAACAACCTCGGGGGTGCAGCTTTCACGATCCGCACAACGCGTAGGTGAAATTTCGCTGTTGGAGGCGCGTCGACAAAGGGAAAAGGACGAGCGAAAATATCGCTGGGGATATGTTTCTCCGGAACGGGCTTCGCGCTGAGCTTATAGCTCGTGTTGCAAAAGTAGTCGCAAATTGAAAGAAACGTGACGGAGACGGCAGTACATACCAGAATACTCAGCGAAGACGCACAGAATTTATTAGTTTTGAGTGATTATTTTGTTTCATTGTCACATGAACTTTGTATAAAACATTGTCTTATGTCTACTATAATACTTATTTTGTGTTGTATCATCAAGATCAAACGTCGTTCTGGTAAAATAGTGGGGATAAATTCAAGATTATACAGTAAAGAACAAAAATTCCGTTTTATGAACCGCGATTGTCAGAATTGAAGATGGGGATCGGAAGTGCCAAGAGAAAGCGAAATTGCGAAAGTTTGTATTACAGTACTGCCTTTGCATCGTAGATGAACAAACTGAAAGGACTAGGAAAAAAGGATTCGAGTGGATTTTGTTTTATCAATAGTATCATGAAGTATATCCAAAACAAGAAAGTTTTTTGTCGTATTTTTTTATTTCGCATTAACGACTATATATAATATCTCTTTTCTTGTGCGAGAGGAGATGCAAATAATAAAATAGTTCAAACTACTCGCAACTTGTGGGAGATGAAGAAGTAGTAATATTTACCCTATTTTCTATTCACTATTGTTTCATGTTATTGTTACAACTATTATCAATACATCACTCGTTTTCAGTACATCGCCAAGAGTACAGATATATACGACAACGATGCCTTTACTACCTAAAATATTATTATTTGTGATCTATAATCTATATCATATAAGTATGGAATATTCAGAAATTATAAATAATACAATAATATGAAAAATATATATATAATTAAATAACAAATAATAACGAACAAAGTTTATATAAAGCTGTTTGTAATTTAATGTGATGTAAACATTGCCATGTTAATTATTTCGATAATTAATAGTAAATTTCGTTAATAATTAAAAGGTAAGAATAATGAATTTTGTTTCAATCTGTATATTGTTACTGTAAAAAAATAAAAAAAATTTTTTTTAATTAAAACCTTTAAGACATAATTATCATGATAAAGCTTGTTAAAAATATTCGAGTTTCACGTTACAAGGCAAACAAATGTAAGTAAAATCTTACGCTGGTAAATCTCTCCAAAGAGAGGTCGAGGATTTTTCCGCTTGTGAGTATCAATCTTTTCTGCGATCTGACAATGAGGAACAATATAGTTCGACTTTCTTTGGCTGAAAAATCGTACCAGAGAGAATCGTACGCCGCACTTCCAATCATTTTACTCTGAAAAGAGGAAAATACAAGATCGAGATATCTGCGAATTAATAAAGCTGCCATTTTTCTCTTGGCGCTGACCTTGGCGCTCAGATGTTCACCGCAAAAACAGTATATGAATGCCTCGGCGTTCATGGAGATGTAGTATATCAATGTCTTTACCAAAATTGCTGCGACATTAGGTGAGTTGAGCGACTAAAATTTCCATGTACGCGAACAGTAATTTAGTACGAGTTAATTACACATACACTCCGAGAAAAAATAATCATATATCTATATATCTATACTATTATCTATACTATTATATAAAATCCTTACGGGTGGTGTATGTTTGTGGGTTTTTAACTTAAAAACTATTGGACCGAATTTTTACCACAAGTATATAAAATAGGGGTAGAATTTCCCGGGGAGTGTCATGATATGTAAAGTTTTTTGTTACCGATTTTCTGGAAATTGGTTTTTTTAATTCTTCTAATTTTTCGAGAAATAATTGACCGAATCTTAAAGTATTATGTCAAAACAGGGGTAGAATTTCCCGGGGAGTGCCATAAAGTGTATAATTTTTTGTTACCGATCTTTTTGGAAACCGGTATCAGAAGTTTTTCAAATTTTTCGGGAAATAATTGATCGAATTTTAAAGATTTGTATATAAAACAGGGGTAGAATTTCCCGGGGAGTGCTATAAACTGTATAGTTTTTCGTTACCGATCTTTTTGGAAACCGGTATCTTTTTGAAAATCGGTTACGAAATTTTTAAAATTTTTTAGGAAATAATTGAGTGAATCTTAAAGAATTTAAGAAGGGAGAGAGGGGGAGAGAGAGAGAGAGAGAGAGAGAGAGAGAGAGAGAGAGGGGAGAGAGAGAGAGAGGGAAAGAGGGGGGAAGGGAGGGGAGGGAAGGAGGAGGGAGGGAGGGAGGGAGGGAGAGAGGGAGGGAGGGAGGGAGGGAGGGGAGGGAGGGAGGGAAAGAGGGAGGGAGGGAGGGAGGGAGGGAGGGGAGGGAGGGAAGGAGGGAGGGAGGGGAGGGGAGGGAGGGAGACTAGAGTCAAGCTCAACAGGGTCTTCTTTCCCCGCTAATTTTTCCAAGCCCGTTCCCTTGGCAGTGGTTTCGCTAGATAGTAGATAGGCGGAGAGAGAGAGAGAGAGAGAGAGAGAGAGAGAGAGAGACGGAGAGAGGGAGGGAGAGACGGAGAGAGAGAGAGAGAGAGAGAGAGAGAGAGAGAGAGAGAGAGAGAGAGAGAGAGAGAGAGAGAGAGAGAGAGAGAGAGAGAGAGAGAGAGAGAGAGAGAGAGAGAGAGAGAGAGAGAGAGAGAGAGAGTAGAGAGAGAGAGAGAGAGAGAGAGAGAGAGAGAGAGAGAGAGAGAGGGAGGGAGAGACGGAGAGAGAGAGAGAGACTATTTTCGTGTCTTATTACATATGTCCTCCGGGGCGAAGCCCGGGTAACCAGCTAGTTTTATAAATTTCGGATATAGTTCCGAATGACCTCCGCTTCCGATCGACTTAAAACTTTAAGGATAAGTTGTTTTCGATGTGAAAAATGAATTCCGCGTGGTCCCAACTTCGGGAAATAAAAATTTTTTTTTTAATAATAGCATTTATCGACTAAAATCGATTCTATATGATATATATGTTACTGTAAAAGTGATAAATTTGATAATTATACATAATTACCGGTTATTATGCATAATTTTCAACATACGGTGATAAATTTAAACACTTAAATACTTTTAAAGCGCGTCATTTAACCTATGTAAGTTAGTGACGCGGTTTAAACACTTAAATACTTTTAAAGCGCGTCACTCTATATATAATGTTTCATTATGTATATATATAAACGATGAGCTTGTAAAGCGCGCCACGAACCCATGTGACAACTCGTCTCGCGTGAAAAGTGTATGCGTGAACTATTTCGACATATATATTAGTCATTTATGCCTTCCAATACTTAAAATAGCTGCTGTATTTTTCAAACTTTTTTTGTTTATAACTTTTTAACGAACAATGACCGCCGACTAAAACCTTCTGAAGGTCACTCAGGAGGGTGACCTTGATAACATATGTCAAGGTCAAGGTCATCGGGGAGGATGTTCCTTTTGTAAATAATTACCAAAAAAATTTTTATTTCCCGAAGTTGGGACCACGCGGAATTTATTTTTCACATCGAAAACAACCTTATCTGTAAAGTTTTAAGTCGATCGGGAGCGGGGGTCATTCGGAACTACACCCCAAATTTCATATACAATCACATATAATCATATATATTTATATATAATTATATATAATCTTTTTTTCCTGGGTCGCCATTAAAAATATAATATAGATTTTCTGTTATAAGGGTCATCTAATCATGTACGGAACCATAGTAAGCCACATGAATATTGCTGGCTATATGTAATTGAATAAATAATATTGTAATATATATAATTGTATATGGGCTGGACTAGCCACACAGGATTATGGCTACGGTCAACGTGACGCTACAAATGCTTCGAAGCATTCCTCTTCTCTTTTCTTTCAATGAAGAAAGAAGGAGAAGAAGAACGCTCCAAAGCATTTGTAGCGTCACGTTGACCATAGCCTATATCTGTTGACTTGCGAATCTATATCTATACAGATATAATGCTATATCTGGTTGTATATAGGTCCAGATTAGTCACATACATCTGGCTATATGTGACTGTATATATAGTTGTATATAATACTGTATTTAGTTATATATAGGGTGCACTACTCACATATTATTATATTTGGCTTCACATACATTTATATACAATTAGATATAGTGCTATATCTGGTTGTATATCGATCCAGATTAGTCACATGAATACATTTGCCCACACAGAACATAATATTTAATAGATATCCAATGGATATCTACATATCCATATAACGTCCATATCTATTATGGATATTTAATAAATATCTAATAAATGTAAAAATATCCATATCCACAAAATAGCTACCAAAGATATCCACACGTTATCCACACATATCCATGTCCACAAAATATCTACCAAAAATATCCATTAGATCCATTAAATATCCACGTGTTATCCACATATCCATGTCTACTAAATATCTACCACATGTCTATCATAGATATTTACTAGTTCGTAACGACGCCGCTAAGCGGCGCATAATGGTAAGACCAACTCGTAAGTAAATTTCTGTTGGAAGCAAATATAAGCAGGTCCCCGGCAAAGCCTCTTTTAAATCTAGAGAAATAATATTTTTGAGATGTTGATTCAACGTTTATGTGCTTTATGGGGTTCTATTTGTATATAATAGACATATATAAAAATAAAAACGTCGAATAAATATCCACGCAAATATCTAATCAATATCCACTAGACGTGCAATTATTTATATAAATATCCACCGGATATTTAATAGATATCTATTAGATCTCGTATTGCAGACATTTGGATATTTATTGGATATCTTGTAGATATCATGGATATACATTGGGGATATTTAATAGATATCTATTAAATATTATGTTCTATGTGGGTGGCTATATGTGACTGCATATATAGTTGTCTATGATACAATATTTAGTTATATAGGGTGCACTACTCACATATTATTATAACTGGCTTCACATTATACAATTAGATATGGTGCTATATCTGGTTGTACATGGGTCCACTAATTGCACATGAGGCCATGTATAATTAGATATGACCCCATATAAAAACATATACAATTATATATAATTATATATTTATACCAAATATAATCATATATGATTATATCTACTCATTTTTTCTTGGGACGATACTTCCACATACATTTTTATTGTTAATAATTATCAACAGTCTTTTAATCCGGTACGCAATATTTATATTTATAAAAAACCAAACGTCACTTTGGACTTGTTACTTACGGTAACGATAATATATCCTAAACAGCATATGATGAGCGTGTCTGATAAAAGCATCATAAATGCGATGTACGTGAAAAGAGTCTCAATATTTTCCGCAAATATAATAATACGCTGGTGCTTAATAATCAACGATCGCAACGTAATTTCGTCCATCGAATCCGCTGAACATTTGGAGATTTTTGTCAACGATTCTCGTAGAATGTCGATTTGACCACAGACGTGAATTATCTAAGGTTTATAGCTTCATGATCTTTCTCTCTCAGTAAAATAAAAGTTATATCTTGAGTCATTTTTTAAGATATCGGAAAAAAATGTAAAAAATAATTTAGCAATTAATTTACATAACATAAAATATTACTAATGTATATACGTAACATATTCAATTTAAATTATGGACAATCTTATCAGATATGAGATAAAATTGAAAAAAATAAAGAAAATGGAATTAGTCTCATTTTAACTTTGAGAAAGCATAACACGCAATTTAAGCTTACCAGAGTGACGAGAAGTGAATTGATAGTCGTAATACCGCAGGCGACGATAAAAAGCAGATAACAAAATTGAACGGATTGAACTGTTGTGTAAATAAAATTTGTGCTAATGTTGAATGGCAGCTCCATCTTCAGAATGAGATCTCGCGCGTACGGTTCTAATTTCTCGGGACTGTTTGCGTTACCAGCCAGTACACCGAGACTGTAAAAAGATACGGAGCCAACATACATGCCGACGATCCACCTCGAGGCACGACGTGAAAGATTTGCCCCGTCTATCATTACGCGCGAGCTACAGCGGCTCGAAATGCAATCTTTCCAATCCACAGACATCATTTGCACTAGATCGTAAAATATTCTACGGAAGATCAAGTGCACCATTCACATTAATGTTTCTTTTCACACTCGTCTATCATAAATTAGATTAATTCTGAATATGATGCTAACATTTTATTAAAGTATTAAAGTATCAAAAATAACAGGCAACTGACAATATGCAGTCATGCGTGTACTCTCAGTTCTTATAATCAAACTGATTGAATAAAATCGAGGACCGATCAATTATTATTCGATACTTTTCTGATCGGTAGTTTTGACAAGTGCTAATAATGGGACGAGAGTAACATGATGTGCATATTATTCCGCCTTAATATAATAAGTTTGCATTACCGTTGATAGAACCAAAGGATAATGAGCTTAATGTAGAGTAAAGAAGACGTCATTGCGCAGCTAACACCATCCATATAATCGGAGAAGTCGTCCACATGAAAGTTCATCACTACGTATCGATATTGAAAGACTTGAGCCGTGCTCAACGCTACGATCCAGTATAATCTGAACACCACAGTCGACGGTAAATACGGCCATATACCGCAAACATGAAGGCCGAAACTGACCAGACGGCTGAGCGTGGTCCTCCCCATATTTCTCTTCAGCGACGACGAGAAACGCCTCGCCGACCAATCGCGGTCGTCGAATAACTTTATTCATACTAAAACTTGCTCGCAGGTCGACAGCAAAACGCGCGACCCATGTCATCGACCATTGATCAATCACAACTTGTTAAATATTTCTGCTGCATTGCACAAAAAAAAGAAAAAAAATAACTGCAACTATAATTTTATAAATAATAAATACATAGACGATATACTTCCAGGAAGGGTCCCCTTCTTTTCCAACTTTCGACTACAATACAACTGTATGTCCTCTTTAAAAATGTAACAGATAAAGGAAAGGTAGAGCACAGCTTCTACGAACTGCTGCCGTGAGGTTGAAATATTCCGCTGCTGGGGAGGGGGGCGAAGCGTAACTGAGGATTCTTTCCGTGCTGAGGGATCATGAGGGAGGAAGACTAAGACGTATCGTAGGAGTTCGTCACGATGGAAACACGAGTGTAAAGATCACAGTTGGCGCCCGCCAACTGTGCTTGCAAGAAAGCTCGGGCAGTTTGACAACGACGGTGCAGGCATACAGAGCTACAAAACGACGGTATAAGCGAAGAAAAATGCAGTCAGAGTGAGAAATTGTTCCTTGTATAACCGAGGTGAGTACTTCACAATACTATATTACACTATTTGTGTTTATTATTTTTACACTACACTTTTAACATAATAAGTTTTATTTCATATAGTGTCATTTAGTTATTTTAAGAATCTTCCAAATCAATTTTCGATTTTAATACAAAAACGCTGATTAAATTAATCTCTCTTAATTGAACACGTTTATTTTGGTCATCATTTTGTTGTCTCGGTAAAATACATCGATCTAAAACATCAGCGATGTATTTACAGCACTGCCCTTATAAACTACAGGCTAAATAAAGCCATCGCGAAAAGGTACCTCGGTAAATCGATGCTTCGTTACCCCTGCTTGTCTACACTCGTACACTTGATGCGAAACTCCGCCTCTTTGAATAGAAAAAATGATAATCGTGTAAACGACTGACGGTGGTGAAAGTACTATATCTTTCTCACACGAAGATATAAGTGGCTTGCGGTAAGGCATCAATAGATTGTGTGTAACACAGACATGCATGACGCCGAAGCTTTCACGATTTGCAATATGATAGAAGCAATTTCTGCCGTGACGCGAATATCATGCCGCAACGAAACGATTAGAGAACTGATAAAGAGCTACATGCTGTACGCCAAAGAGCAGTTTAAATTGTCCGTCAAATCCATTTCTCTCAGCCCCTCTAGTAGTGCACTAAGATGTAAGCATACTGACAAATTTGAACGACGATTAATGTCGTGAACCAGTACAATCTGCGCAAAACTGTGCACGACACGTTGGATCAAATGCTAAAGATACGAAGAACAAATTTTGTAGAGAAACATACTGTACTCGTAGCAGTTATTTTCATAGCAGCGAAAAAGAAGCTTTTCTATCAACAATTTATAATTTTTATAAAGCATGGAACATCAGTGCTCTTTCTTTAATCGAGAAGTATCGCAAATATTGGAGAAGTATCGCTGAAGATTGGGACGCGAAAGCGCCTCACAAGCAATCGACCATACACGATTAATCAATACAGTAATAAAAAAAAAAGCACATGCGAATGTCAGATGAGAAGTTGTGCACAACAGCCATGCTAAGTAATTCAAGACTTGAAGATGCGGGCCGGAAATGTCAAGAGAAAGCGAAACTGCAAAAGTTTGTTTTACAATACTGCCTTTGCACCGTAGATGAACCAACTGAAAGACCTAGAAAAGAAGAATTCGAGTGGATTTTGTTTTATCAATAGTATCACGAAGTATATCCGTCCAAAACAAGAAAGTTTTCGTCGTAATTTTTTGTTTCGCATTAACGACTATAATATTCCTTTTTTTGTGCGAGAGGAGATGCAAATAGTAAAATAGTTCAAACTCGCAACTCGTGGGAGATGAAGAAGTAGTAATATTTACCCTATTTTCTATTCACTATTGTTTCATGTTATTGTTACAACTGTTACGAATATAAGTTTTATTTCTAATTTTTATATATCTTTTCTATATATCATTTCGTTTATTATTTTTTGTATCTCGCGCTCTTATATTCTAGTTAGTTAAGTTGAGTTGAAGTGCACTTGCACATTATACACTTGTGTACACTATTCCCTATTAAAGACCGCTGTAACACGCACCAGTCCCACGAGTCCCGGCAAGACAAGATACTGATATATCGCCATTTGCAATAAAATAACGTTCGTGTGTGCAATAAAAAGGACAAGCTTTATTCCATTTCCCAGACCTCCAAAATAGTTAACCACGTAACAACAACCATTATCAACACATGGCATCACTCATCTTCAGTACATCGCCAAAAGTACAGATATATACGACAACGAAGCTTTTACAACCTGAAATATTATTGTTTGTGATCTATAATCCATATTACTGTATGGAATATTCAGAAATTAAATAATACAGTAATATGAAAAGAAATATAACTAAATTACAATATAATAACCAACGGAAATTATATGAAACTGTTTGTAATTTAATGCAATGTGAACATTGCCATGTTAATTTTTGCAACTTAAGTTATTTCGATATTTAATATATAAGAATAGTGAATTTGGTTTCAATCTGTATACTCTTACTATAAAAAAAACAGAAGATTTTTGTTTTAATAGTAATTAAAACCTTTAAAAAATAATTATCATGATAAAGCTTGTTAAAAATATTTGAATTTTACGTAACGTTACAAGGCAAACAAATGCAAAAATATGTATAAGTGAAAACTTACGCTAGTAAATCTCTCCAAAGAGAGGTCGAAGATCCTTCCGCTCGTGATCGTCAATCTTTTCTGCGATCTGACAATGAGGAACAATATAGTTCGACTTTCTTTAGCTGGAAAATCGTACCAGAGAGAATCGTATGCCGCACTTCCAATCATTTTACTCTGAAAAGAGAAAAATACAAGATCGAGATATTTGCGAATTAATGAATCTGCCAATTTTTTCTCTTAGAGCTAACCTTGGCGCTCAGATGTTCACCGCAAAAACAGTATATGAATGCCTCGACGTTCATCGAAATGTAGTATATCAATGTCTTTACCAAAATTGCTGCAGCATTAGGTGTGTTGAGCGACTGAAATTTCCATGTACGCGAACAGTAATTTATAGTATGAGTTAATTACACATACACGATACTTCCACAGACATCTTTAGTGTTAATAATTATCAACAGTCTTTTAATCCGTTACGCAATATTTATATATTTATAAATAAGCAAACTTTGGACTTGTTACTTACGGTAACGATAATAAATCCTAAACAGCATATGATGATCGTGTCTGATAAAAGCATCATAAATGCGATGTACGTGAAAAGAGTCTCAATATTTTCCGCAAATATAATAATGCGCTGGTGCTTAATAATCAACGATCGCAATGTAAATTCGTCCATCGAATCCGCTGTACATTTGGAGATTTTTGTCAACGATTCTCGAAGAATATCGATTTGACCACAGACGTGAATTATCTAAAGTTTATAGCTTCATAATCTTTCTCTCTCAGGAAATTAAAAATTATCTCTTGAGTAATTTTTATATAAAGATATCGGAGAAAAATATAAAAAATAATTTAGCAAATCATTTACATAAAGTATAAAATATTACTAATGCATATACGTAATATATTTAATTTAAAATTTAAATTATGGACGATCTTATCAGATATAAGATCAAATTAAAATATATAAATTAAAAATGGAATTTGTCTCATTTTAACTTTGAAAAAGCGTAACACACAATTTAAGCTTACCAAAGTGACGAGAAGGGAATTAATAATCGTAATGCCGCAAGCGACTAAAAACAGGTGATAAAATTGAACGGATTGAACTGTCGTGTAAATAAAATCTGTGCTAATGTTGAATGGCAGCTCCATCTTTAGAATGAGCTCTCGCGCGTACGGCTCTAATGTCTCGGGACTGTTTGCGTTAGCAGCCAGTACACCGACACCGTAAAAAGATGCGGAGCCGATTTGCATGCCGACGATCCATCTCGAGGTACGACGTGCAAGATGTGCCCCGTCTGTCATTACGCGCGAGCTACAGCGGTTCAAAGTGCTATCTTGCCAATCCGCAGACATCATTTGCAATAGATCGTAAAATATTCTACGGAAGATTGGACGCACCATTCACGTTAATGTTCTTTTTCACACTCGTCTATCATAAATTAAATTAATTCTGAATTTGACGCCAATATTTTATTAAAGTATCATAAATAACAGACAACTCATAACACGCAGTCATGTGTATACTCTCAGTTCTTATAATGAAACTGATTGAATAAAATCGAGGACCGATTAATTATGCAACGTCTCGTCCGGATGGATATATGTGTAGTGCGCCCCCTGCGCAGTTACCAACAGGCGATTTTAAAGACTCTAAAACGCGCGTTTTTCTCGGTCCGCGCGCGAGTCGAGCGTCCCTTCCCCGCCGTAGCGCTTCATTGTTTTTCCTGTTTTGCGATTATCAACAGCGTGATTATTATCCTTGCTAGATTTCCGTCATTTATCGAGTATAAATGGACAAATCTACGCATAAATCAAGGAAGAGGAAGAAGTCATCGTCGTCCAGTCATCGTGATCGCATCGAGGATCTGGAAAACTAGTTTATCGCAGCTGATCGAGGTATTATCGAGGAGAGAGGTTAGATATCCACATGTCGCCTCTTTATCGCCGACCGTGTCCTCTGCTCTCGCATGTCACACTGACCGAGAGTCGGATGCGGAGAGAAAAATTCTGACGACATCATTAGAGAGGACAGCCCTGGTCGAGCGAGATCTGCCTCTCAGGTGGCAGAAATGGCAAGTCCTGCTAGACAGGTTAGGCCAAGGGATCCGCACGTTACAGGTGTGTACGCTCATCCCAGTTCTGTGGCACAGACAGAGGAGTCGACACAACCTTTTCCGATTAATCGGAATACCTTTTCTTCGGCTGTAGCGGTGGTAAATAACCATTCAGATGATGGCTTGCCCACGTTCCCTCCCCGAGCTAGACAATAGTTTTGGCGGAGCCCGCTGCAGCTGAGAATTCGGCGGATACCCTAACTAGATAGTTTTTCGCTGCCGTATGTCAAACAGCAGATATTCCTGGAACGACCTTGTCTTTCAGCAGTGGCGTGAGCTGGTTTGGAAGAGCCTTCCCGCGGATTAGCGAGAAGCTCTACTTAAAGAAGCACTCTTCCTCGGAGGAATTAGCCTTCATCAAGGCTCCTAAGCTAAACCCAGAGTGCAAATCGGCTTTAAAAAATAGGGCTATAGGCAAGAGAGACGAGTACTGTTGTATCAACCAGGATCAGGTCGGCTTCGCCCTCCTTGCTTTCGGAGAGGCATTGTCGGACCTTCTCAGACGAGAGACGCAAAGGTCCCTCATCGTCGAGGTTTGTGCTGCAGTCGGTAAACTCAACAAGGGAGTAAAGAATATAGCAGATTTATACTATCGCCGTTCCTTGTCTAGACGGGCTCATATCAAGCCGGACTTTAATACTTTGGCCAAGACCACAACCGATACCGTTTCGGCAGATAATTTATTAATTAGTAATTCTTTCAGTAAGCAAATTAAGAACAGTCTCGAGGGGAAGTCCTCCAAGGACATTGTCAATGCTTCCTTGACGCTCTCGAAGGAGACTCAGCAGCGAATTAAGTACCCACGAGCAGCAGTAGCCAGTCGTCACACCGCTACAGGTCCCGCTCCAGAAGGTGTTAGAATAAAATCAGGTAACCAGAGCCGGCAGACTATCCGGTTTATTGATCCAAATGGACGGAAAATACATCCGATCCAGTGAATCTTCAAGCGGTTACAGATTATAAGTTACCCTTTAAGCACCATCCACCTCATTAGGAGTTTGAACCCTCCATTCATTTATCAGACAAGGAGATGCAAAGTACTATATGAGTCAATATAAAGCCTAAATTTGATTTTAAGGAAAACAATTTTTTATGGATATAATTTAGACATTTGTATAATTACTGGTTATATAATGTAACTTTTCATTTGATTATGTATTAATTTATCTACTGATAAATGTAAACAGTTCAAGATTTGACTTTAGTTGACATTCGTACAAGAGAAATGTCGTGACATTGCATTTCTCGGCTGTAAACAGCTATCATGCCAGTGCCAACGGCACGGCGCTGCCACATATTCACGTCGCGTACAGCTGATCGAAAGGCCGTCAAGAAACGCGACAATTCATCAACTTTGATTGAATTTTTGGCCTTATTACACGTCAACGTCGTTTTGTCTTATACCTAACAAGTGCTAGAATGATAGAGCAGATATCCTGGTTGCCGATGTTCACGCTTATCGTCTACATTGCTACGTACAGCGTAGGCTGGAATCCGATTCCGTGGGCATTGATGGGTGAGATGTTCGCTTCGAACATCAAGGCTAGAACTTCTACTATAACTGTTTTCTTTAGCAAAGTTTTGAACTTTATCATAGCCAAGTTCTCCATCAATCTTGAAGAAGCGTTCAATGGCAAGTACGTGATCTTCTGGATATCCGAAGATTTCTGCATCATTAGTATCTTTTTCACGGTATTACTGTTGCCCGAAACAAAAGGCAAGACTCTTCAGCAAATCCAAGATGAACTCAATGGAGTGACTTCAACTATAAACGTCGAAAATAGGACAAAGACGTGAAGAGAGAACGCTCACGTTCGATCATCCTGACGAATGGTATATGTTGTATACCTGATGAATTCGCGAGACACTTTGAAGTGATTAGATATTTGTAAAAAATGAGTAAGGTAAAGTTTTATAACATATCTAGGGATTTGCTATCATTATACACTGTAGAAGAATCAAGCAGAGTACCAGAAATGCGGATAACATATGTGCCTATACCACTGCCAAATTTATACAGATATAATCATATCTAAATATAGGTAAAAAAGGAATGTTTTCGATGAGCTTGGACCACTGTTTAGTCTTCTGTTACTAATATTGGTTTAATCACAAAAAAAAAAAAAAAAACACGGAAAACGGAAAATGGATCAATTAACGAACAATGGTTCGATGATTTAAACGAAGTAAACGATAAATGAAAATTTAGAAAGAGTAAAACGGAGATTTTATTCTATTTTTGTTTAGATTTCATATGTACGCAGAGATATTTTTTTTTTTATTTTTTCTACATGGAACCAAAAATACTTGTTTTCCAAAAACCTTTACACAATGACTAATACGGTTCATAGCAATTATATAATGCAACTGTATATAATGCAAGTCATACCATGCATATTTATAAATATCCTTGCGATATTTCGTTACGTATTATTGTATGCACATATATGTAATTTTCGTTTTCTAGCGTAAAAAGAAGAAGTGCCAGTAAACGTTACTACGTTTTCAAGCAAGTTCCTATCTGATCCGTTATTAGGAAACGTGGAGCAACAATAAGACTCTTTTGCTTGTATTTTATCAAGATTTAGTATTGCGTATGTTGGACGTGGAGTGTAAAAGTAAAGTGAAAAACAGAAAAGATTAATTTTGCGACGTATTTTTTATTGACGGATTAGAGACCAGTCATTTTGTAATACGTCCAAAAAAAAAAAAAAAAAAACGTAATTATTTACGACGACAAAGATATCGAAATTTAAAAGGAAGTCGTTTAAATTTGATATCTTTAAAAGGCCAATAAATTGATGAAATTACGTGCAAAAAGAGAAATAGAGAGGGAGGAATATAAAGTAACTTTATTATGACTAATATTTTTTAACAAAATTTTGACAACAACAAGACAGTTATCGATATATTTAACCATCTAGAGAAGACAATCAAAATATTTAACTATCTAGAGAAGACAATCAAATAATGTTATTTTCAGTTTTTTGAACTTGTTTCTTTACAAATAGTGAGTGAAATTCTCGAAAATTGTATGTTTCGGTACAATTTCCCATAAAATCTATGTTAAAAATGCCAACTTTGAGATTTAATATCTCAATAACTAAACGTCAAATCACCTTAACGAACGGAAAAGTGTGTTTTCTTCTTACACACCCTATCATTTCTTAGGGTTCATATTTGGCTCTATATATTTTTCAGTTTCTATTCCTCCAGAGAAAAGGGAAAAATTGACGAGATTAACTCTGAACGTATCGCCAAGCCTTTTTTCTGCTTTCTGCAGAAGAAATAGGCTCACACCCGTTGGTGAGAAGAATTTTTTAAGAGGTAGCGGCGCTGAAACCACAGCGTCCTAGATACATTTTTATTTGGGATTCCGGCGCAGGTAATCACCTATTGATCTACTTTATACCCCCACGAGGATCTCTCGCTGGAAGTCCTCTCTAGAAAGTTGGTGACGCTTCTCGCGCTCACAATTGCTCAAGGGTTGCAAACGCTAGCAGCTATATAACTTTCAAACATCACAATTACCGAAACCTTGGTCATCAAAATTCCAGCCAGTCTCAAGACTTCGAAGATTGGAAGACCGCAATCCTTGCTCATCTTTAAACCTTTTGCAGACCAAACCATTCTTAATACCGGTTAACATATTGATCTTCTCTGTATTGCACAGTGCATGATTGGGATTCTGTATCGCAAACAGGATCTCGGGTGCAAATCTGGGCTTTAAATATCTACACATATATCCATCCGGACGAGACGTTGCATAATTTAGAAGTTGAACGAACTTACCTTAAGTGAAGTTCGACTATAATTATGCTGTCTCGTCCGGATGGATAGTCCCACCCTCCCAATCCCCAATTTCAGATTTGCAGCTTTAAAAGTATGAAGCGCTACGGCGGGGAAGGGACGCTCGACTCGCGCGCGGACCGAGAAAAACGCGCGTTTTAGAGTCTTTAAAATCGCCTGTTGGTAACTGCGCAGGGGGCGCACTACACATATATCCATCCGGACGAGACAGCATAATTATAGTCGAACTTCACTTAAGGTAAGTTCGTTCAACTTCTAAATTATTATTCGATACTTTTCTGATCGGTAGTTTCGGCAAGTGCTAATAATGAGACGAGTAACATGATTTGCATATTATTCCACAAGTACGCCTTACCGTTGATAGATCCAAAGAATAATAAGCTTAATGTAGAGTAAAGAAGACGTCATTGCGCTGCTCACTCCATCCATATACTCGGAGAAGTCGTCCATATGAATGTTCATCACTACGTATCGATATTGAAAGACTTGAGCCGTGCTCAGCGCTATAATCCAGTACAATCTGAACACCACAGTCGACGGTACGTACGGCCATATACCGTAAATATGAAGGCCGAACCTGACCAGTCGGCTGAGCGTGGTCCTCCCCATATTTCTCTTCAGCGACGACGAGAAACGCCTCGCCGACCAATCGCGATCGTCGAATAACTTTATTCATACTAAAACTTGCTCGCAGGTCGACAGAAAAACGCGCGACCCATGGTCATCGACCATTGACCAATCACAACTTGTTAAATATTTCTGCTGCATTGCATAAAGAAAAAGAAAAAAATAACTGCAACTGTAATTTTAGAAATAATGAATGCATAGACGATATACTTATATATAGGAAAGGTCCCCTTCTCTCTCTTTTCCAACTTTCAACTACAATACAACTGTATGCTCTCTTTAAAAATGCAACAGGTAAAGGAAAGGTAGAGCGCAGCTTCCACGAACTGCTGCCGTAAGGTTGAAATATTCCGCTGCTGGGGAGAGGGGCGAAGCATAACTGGGGATTCCCTCCGTGCTGAGGGATCATGAGGGAGGAAGACTAAGACGTATCGTAGGAGTTCGTCACGATGAAAACACGAGTGTAAAGATTACAGTTGGCGCGCGCCAACTGTGCTTGCAAAAAAGCTCGGGGAGTTCGACAACGACGGTGCAGGCATACAGAGTTACAGAATGACGGTATAAGCGAAGAAAAATGCAGTCAGAGCGAGAAATTGTTCTTTGTAACCGAGGCGAGTACTTCACAATACTATATTACACTATTTGTGTTTATTTTTACACTACACTTTTAACGTAATAAGTTTTATTTCATATAATGTCGTTTAGTTACTTTAAGAATCTTACTAATTCCAAATCAATTTTCGATTTTAATATAAAAACGCTGATTAAATTAATCTCTCTTAATTAAACACGTGTATTTTGGTCATTATTTTGTTGTCTCGGTAAAATACATCGTTCTAAAATATCAGCGATGTATTAATTTATAGCACTGGCTTATACACTACAAGCTAAATAAAGTCATCGCGAACAGGTATCTCGGTAAATCGATGCTTCGTTACCCCTGCTTGTCTACACTTGTACACTTGATGCGAAACTCCGTCTCTTTGAATAGAAAAATTGTTAATCGTGTAAACGACTGACGGTGGTGAAAATACTATATCTTTCTGCACGCGAAGGTGTTAGTGGCATACGGTAAGGCACACGGAGAAAAAGTTACGGTTGCTACAACAGAATAATAATGTTAATTTTCGCCCATCCATACAAAAAGGTTATGGAAACCATAGTACTCTGGAAGTGACCTATATGGTTGCCCTAACCTTAGTGAGGGTAGCTACTATATGGATGTTGCAACCATAATATATGGATGTTACAACCATAATAAACAAATATTCACCCGACAAAAAAAATTATTTATTTCGAAATTTTATTACTATTTTTTAACTAAATTTGTTTCTTAAGATGCAGTCTATGATTATAAATATTTTCTCGTATTTGAAAAAAACACTTACCTTGGTGGGATTCGAACTCGGGACCTCTGGATCGTGAGCCAACTGCCTTACGTGGTAGACTACTTCTTAATTTAATGTAAGTGTTATATTATAGTCTACATATGGCATAACCAGCGCAAATATATAATTTTTCAAAAATCATCTTAAGAAACAAATTTAGTTTAAAAAGAGTAATAAAATTTTGAATTGGACATATAATATAATATTTCTTAATGTCGGGTGAATATCAGAAACCAGTGTCGGCTCATTACGAAATTTTGTGTTCGTAAATATATTTATGAAAAAAGTATATTTATAAAGTTAAAACATCCTTATCAAATCCACTTTATTCTATGCAGAAATTCTTTTGCGCGCGCAATGGAACTAACCTCTCAATCATGCAGTGATTCAGTGCTGTACCGTGCAGCTATATCTTATGGATCTCTCAACCATAATATTTGTGCTGCAGACCACATAAGAGAGATAGCAATAATTCTTTGGTTGAGGCAACCATATACGAGGGTATTGTAACCGAATGTCACGTATCGTAAGAACTACGGTTATGAAAACTGTATAAATGAGCATATCTTAACAGCTACATTCAATGTAATATCAATTTAACTTGAATTCACATACATTTCTTTTTCAATCATAGAGAATGTTGTTGTAACAACCGTAGCAATTTTCTCCGTGCATCAATAGATTGTGTGTAACACAGACATGCATGACGCCGAAGCTTTCACGATTTGCAATATGATAGAAGCAATTTCTGCCGTCATACACGAATATCATGCCGTAACGAAACGATTAGAGAACTGATAAAGAGCAACAAGCTGTACGCCAAAGAGCAGTTTAAATTGTCTATCAAATCTATTTCTCTCAGTCCCTCGGTATAGTAGTGCACTACGATTTAAGCATACTGACAAATTTAAACAACGATTAATGTTGTCGTGAACCAGTAAAATCTGCGCAAAACGGGGCACGACACGTTGGATCAAATGCTATAAAGATACGAAAAACAAATTTTATAGAGAAACATACTGTACTCGTTATTTTCACAGCAGCGAGAAAGAAGCTTTCCTATCAATGATTCATAAAGCATCGAACATCAGTGCTCTTTCTTTGATCGAGAAGTATCGCAAATATTGAAAAAGTAGGTATCGCTGATGATTGGAACGCAAAAGCGCCTCGCAAGAAATTGACCATACACGATTAATCAATACAATATCAATACAGTATAATAAAAAAAAGCACATGCGAATGTCAGATCAGAAGTTGTGCACAAAAGCCATGTTAAGTAATGCAAGACTTGAAGATGGGCCGGAAATGTCAAGAGAAAGCGAAATTGCAAAAGTTTGTTTTACAGTACTGCCTTTGCACCGTAGATGAATCAACTGAAAGCACGGGAAAAAAGGATTCGAGTGGATTTTGTTTTATCAATAGTATCATGAAGTTCAAAACAAGAAAGTGTTTCGTCGTAATTTTTTATTTCGCATTAACACCAATAATATCCCTTTTTTTGTGCAAGAAAAAATTTAAATAGTAAAATAGTTCAAACTAGTCGCAACTCGTGGGAGATGAAAATGTAGTAATATTTGCCATATTTTTCATTTACTATTGTTTTATGTTATTGTTACAACTATTATCAATACATCACTCACTTGTCTTTAGTACATCGCCAAGAGTACAGATATATACGACAACGATGCTTTTACTACCTGAAATATTATTATTTGTGATCTATAATCCATATCACATATATGTATGGAATATTCAGAAATTAAATAATACAGTAATATGAAAAGAAATATAACTAAATTACAATATAATAACCAACGGAAATTATATGAAGCTGTTTGTAATTTAATGTGGAGTAAACAAAGCCATGTTAATTTTTGCAACTTAAGTTATTTCGATAATTAATATATAAGAATAGTGAATTTCGTTAATAATTAAAAAATAAGAATAATGAATTTTGTTTTAATTTGTCTATTGTTACTATAAAAAAAAAATTATTTTAATATTAATTAAAACCTTTAAAAAATAATTATCATAATAAAACATGTTAAAAATATTTAAATTTTACGTAAAGTTACAAGGCAAACAAATGCAAAAAATATGTATAAGTGAAATCTTACGCTAGTAAATCTCTCCAAAGAGAGGTCGAAAATCCTTCCGCTCGTGATCGTCAAACTTTTCTGCGATCTGACAATGAGGAACAATATAGTTCGACTTTCTTTTACTGGAAAATTGTACCAGAGAGAATCGTACGCCGCACTTCCAATCATTTTACTCTGAAAAGAGAAAAATACAGGATCGAGATATCTGCAAATTAATGAAACTGCCATTTTTTTCTCTTGGAGCTAACCTTGGCGCTCAGATGTTCACCACTAAAACAGTATATGAATGCCTCAACGTTCATCGTGATGTAGTATAACACAGACTTTACCAAAATTGCTGCGACATTAGGCGAGTTGAGCGACTGAAATTTCCATGTACGCGAACAGTAATTTAGTATGAGTTAATATTCCGCAGCAATTACACATACGCGATACTTCCACAGACATCTTTAGTGTTAATAATTATCAACAGTCTTTTAATCCGTTACGCAATATTTATATATTTATAAGTAAGCAAACTTTCGACTTGTTACTTACGGTAACGATAATAAATCCTAAACAGCATATGATGATCGTGTCTGATAAAAGCATCATAAATGCGATGTACGTGTAAAGAGTCTCAATACTTTCCGCAAATATAATAATGCGCTGGTGCTTAATAATCAACGATCTCAATGTAAATTCGTCCATCGAATCCGCTGTACATTTGGAGATTTTTGTCAACGATTCTCGAAGAATATCGATTTGACCACAGACGTGAATTATCTAAAGTTTATAGCTTCTTAATCTTTCTCTCTCAGGAAATGAAAAATTATCTCTTGAGTAATTTTTAAAGATATCGGAAAAAAATATAAAAAATAATTTAGCAAATTATTTACATAAAGTATAAAATATTACTAATACGTACATATACGTAATATATTTAATTTAAAATTTAAATTATGGACGATCTTATCAGATATAAGATCAAATTGAAATAAATTAAAAATGGATTTCGTCTCATTTTAACTTTGAGTAAGCGTAACACGCAATTTAAGCTTACCAAAGTAACGAGAAGGGAATTAATATTCGTAATGCCGCAGGCGACTAAAAACAGGTGATAAAATTGAACGGATTGAACTGTCGTGTAAATGAAATTTGTGCTAATGTTGAATGGCAGCTCCATCGTCAGAATGAGATCTCGCGCGTACGGCTCTAATGTCTCGGGACTGTTTGCGTTAGCGGCGAGTACACCGGCGCTGTATAAAAATACGGCGACTACTTGCATGCCGATAATCCACCTCGAGGTACGACGTGCAAGATTTGCCCCGTCTATCATTACGCGCGAGCTACAGCGGTTCAAAGTGCTATCTTGCCAATCCGCAGACATCATTTGCAATAGATCGTAAAATATTCTACGGAAGATTGGGTGCACCATTCACGTTAATGTTCTTTTTCACACTCGTCTAACATAAATTAAATTAATTCTGAATTTTTGACGCCAATATTTTATTAAAGTATCATAAATAATAGACAACTCATAATACGCAGTCATGTGTGTACTCTCAGTTCTCATAATGAAACTGATTGAATAAAATCGAGGACCGATTAATTATTATTCGATACTTTTCTGATCGGTAGTTTTGGCAAGTGCTAATAATGAGACGAGTAACATGATTATTCCATAAAATACGCCTTACCGTTGATAAATCCAAAGGATAATGAGCTTAATGTAGAATAAAGAAGACGTCATTGCGCTGCTCACTCCATCCATATACTTGGAAAAATCGTCCATATGAATGTTCATCACTACGTATCGATATTGAAATACTTGAGCCATGCTCAGCGCTATGATCCAGTACAATCTGAACACCACAGTCGACGGTACATACGGCCATATACCGTAAATATGAAGGCTGAACCTGACCAGTCGGCTGAGCGTGGTCCTCCCCATATTTCTCTTTGGCGACGACGAGAAACGCCTCGCCGACCAATCGCGATCGTCGAATAACTTTATTCATGCTAAAATTTGCTCGCAGGTCGACAGCAAAACGCGCGACCCATGGTCATCGACCGTTGACCAATCACAACTTGTTAAATATTTCTGCTGCATTGCATAAAGAAAAAGGAAAAAATAACTGCAACTGTAATTTTAGAAATAATGAATGCATGGACGATATACTTATAGGAAAGGTCCCCTTCTTTTCCAACTTTCGACTACAATACAACTGTATGCTCTCTTTAAAAATGCAACAGGTAAATGAAAGGTGGAGCGCAGCTTCCACGAACTGCTGCCGTGAGGTTGAAATATTCCACTGTTGGGGAGGGGGGCGAAGCGTAACTGGGGATTCCCTTCGTGCTGAGGGATCATGAGGGAGGAAGACTAAGACGTATCGTAGGAGTTCGTCACGATGGAAACACGAGTGTAAAGATCAGTTGGCGGGCGCCAACTGTACTTGCAAGAAAGCTCGGGCAGTTCGACAACGACGGTGCAGGCATACAGTCACGGAACGAAGGAATATAAGCGAAGAAAAATGTCGAGTCAACGAGAAATTGTTCCTTGTAACCGAGGCGAGTACTTCACAATACTATATTACACTATTTGTGTTTATTATTTTTACACTACACTTTTAACTTAATAAGTTTTATTTCATATAATGTCGTTTAGTTATTTTAAGAATCTTCCAAATCGATTTTCGATTTTATTATGAAAACGCTAGTAGTTGATTAGATTAATCTCTCTTAATTGAACACGTTTATTTTGATCATTTTGTTGTCTCGGTAAAATACATCGATCTAAAATATAAGCGATATGTATTTATAGCTCTGTCCTTATGTACACTATACAGGCTAAATAAAGCCATCGCAAACAGGTACCTCGGTCAATCGTTGCTTCGTTACCCCTGCTTGTCTACACTCGTAAACTTGATGCGAAACTCCGCCTCTTTGAATAGAAAAATTGTTAATCGTGTAAACGACTGACAGTGGTGAAAATACTATATCCTTCTACAAGCGATGATATAAGTGGCATGTAGTAAGGCATCAATACATTTTGTGTAACACAGACATGCATGACGCGGAAGCTTTCACGATTTGCAATATAATAAAAGCAATTTCTGCCGTCATGCACGAATATCATGCCGTAACGAAACGATTAGAGAACTGATAAAGAGCAACAAGCTGTACGCCAAAGAGCAGTTTAAATTGTCCATCAAATCCATTTCTCTCAGTCCCTCGGTATAGTAGTGCATTACGATGTAAGCATATTGACAAATTTAAACGACGATTAATGTTGTCGTGAACCAGTAAAATCTGCGCAAAACGGGGCACGACACGTTGGATCAAATGCTAAAGATACGAACAACAATTTTTATAGAGGAACATACTGTACTCGTTATTTTCACAGCAGCGAGAAAGAAGCTTTTCTATCAATGATTCATAAAGTATCGAACATCAGTGCTCTCTCTTTGATCGAGAAATATCGCGAATATTGGAGGAGTATCGCTGAAGATTGGGACGCGAAAGCGCCTCGCAAGCAATCGACCATACCGATTAATCAGTGCATCAGTAATAAAAAAAGCACATGCGAATGTCACATGAGAAGTTGTGCACAACAGCCATATTAATTAAGTAATTCAAGACTTGAAGATGCGGGCTGGAAATGTCAAGAGAAAGCGAAATTGCAAACGTTTGTTTTACAGTACTGCTTTTGTACCGTAGATGAATCAACTGAAAGCACTGGGAAAAAAGGATTCGAGTGGATTTTGTTTTATCAATGGTAACGTCCAAAACAAGAAAGTTGTTCGTCGGATTTTTTTTTATTTCACATTAACGCTTATAATATCTCTTTTTTTGTGCAAGAGGAGATGTAAATAGTAAAATAGTTCAAACTAGTCGCAACTCGTGGGAGATGAAGATGTAGTAATATTTACCATATTTTTTATTTACTTTTGTTTTATGTTATTGTTACAACTATTATCAATACATCACTCGTCTTCAGTACATCGCCAAAAGTACAGATATATACGACAACGATGCCTTTACTACCTGAAATATTATTATTTGTGATCAATAATCCATATCACATATGTGCACGGAGAGAATTTTTTGTTATATTTTACCCTTAAATTCACTACAAACTTGGGACAACTTGGCAACCAAGGAATTTTTAAAATATACAAAAGACATTTTACAAACAACGTGGTAAAAATTACCAAGCAGATTGGTAAATTTTGAAAAATTATTGAAATTTTCTAGATATATTTTAGTAAAATTAATCAAACATATTTCATATTTGAATGTAATAGATATTAATATTTTTTATTATGGTGGATATTAATCAGAATAGCTCGCATAAAATTCTTGGTGGTACATGTTGTCCCACAACTACCATGATTTCAGGGTAAATTTTAAGAGAAAATTCTCTTCGTGTGTATGGAATATTCAGAAATTAAATAATACAGTAATATGAAAAGAAATATAACTAAATTACAATATAATAACCAACGGAAATTATATGAAGCTCTTTGTAATTTAATGCGGTAAACATTGCCATGTTAATTTTTGCAACTTAAGTTATTTCGATAATTAATATATAAGAATAGTGAATTTTGTTAATAATTAAAAAATAAGAATAATGAATTTTGTTTTAATCTGTATATTGTTACTATAAAAAAATTGAAAATTTTTGTTTTAATATTAATTAAAACCTTTAAAAAATAATTATCATGATAAAGCTTGTTAAAAATATTTGAATTTTACTTAACGTTACAAGGCAAACAAATGCAAAAAGTATGTATAAGTGAAATCTTACGCTAGTAAATCTCTCCAAAGAGAGGTCGAAGACCCTTCCGCTCGTGATCGTCAAACTATTCTGCGATCTGACAATGAGGAACAATATAGTTCGACTTTCTTTTGCTGGAAAATCGTACCAGAGAGAATCGTACGCCGCACTTCCAATCATTTTACTCTGAAAAGAGAAAAATACAAGATCGAGATATCTGCGAATTAATGAAACTGCCATTTTTCTCTTGGAGCTAACCTTGGCGCTCAAATGTTCACCACTAAAACAGTATATGAATGCCTCAAGGTTCATCGAGATGTAGTATATCAATGTCTTTACCAAAATTGCTGCGACATTAGGTGAGTTGAGCGACTGAAATTTCCATGTACGTGAACAGTAATTTAGTATGAGTTAATTACACATACACGATACTTCCACAGACATCTTTAGTGTTAATAATTATCAGCAGTCTTTTAATCCGGTACGCAATATTTTTAATTTTTTAATTTAATTTAATTTAATTTAATTTATTGCAATGATTAGTGAAGGATACAGTTATAGAGAATATATAAATAATGAGTGCACTCAAATGGTGAGGCATCAACATGATGTTGTTACTAAGCCTACCAGTGGAGACAGTGTAAGTTAATATGTAAAACATATAATATAAAAAAAAACATATAATATAAAAAACAATGGATTCGCTCACGAGAGTAATATTTTGTCGAACAACACATTCGTCGCAGAACTTACAATACGCACAGTAACACATAGATATATACGCACGCACACACACTCGCAAGTGTGCGCGTTAGCAGACACGACATATCGTGCAAGCAATCAGTGATGCGCAGGTTGAGATGCATTTCTGGCAGGAAATGCAGTCGATGAAATGAAGGTGGATGCAGCTGTACCAAAAGAAGACAAAGAGGTTAAGGATCTTATGGTAGAAGGAAGGTCGTTGAAAAATTTGACTGCACAGTAGGAGAAAAAAGCGCGAAACTTGGCAGAGTGATGCGATGAAAAGGAAAGAAGGTCAGGGTAACGAGTATTTGGGGCGTTAACGACATGGAGCTCGGAGTTCATATGCAAGAGACGTCGAAGGTAAGGAGGAGTATTAGAGTGAAGACGGAAAACCAGGCAACATAGGTGAAGCACAAAACGTATTTATATTTATAAGTAACCAAACGTCACTTTGGACTTGTTACTTACGGTAACGATAATAAATCCTAAACAGCATATGATAATCGTGTCTGATAAAAGCATCATAAATGCGATGTACGTGAAAAGAGTCTCAATACTTTCCGCAAATATAATAATACGCTGGTGCTTAATAATCAACGATGGCAATGTAAATTCGTCCATCGAATCCGCAGAACATTTGGAGATATTTGTCAACGATTCTCGAAGAATATCGATTTGACCACAGACGTGAATTATCTAAGGTTTATAGCTTCATAATCTTTCTCTCTCAAAAAATTAAAAATTATCTCTCAAGTAATTTTTAAAGATATCGGAGAAAAATATAAAAAATAATTTAGCAAATAATTTACATAAAATATAAAATATTACTAATGCATATACGTAATATATTTAATTCAAAATTTAAATTATGGACGATCTTTTATCAGTTATAAGATCAAATTGAAATAGGTAAATTAAAAATGGAATTCGTTTCATTTTAACATTGAGCACGCGTAACATGCAATTTAAGCTTACCAAAGTGACGAGAAGGCAATTAATAATATGAATGCCGCAGGCGAATAAAAATAGGTGATAAAATTGAACGGATTGAACTGTCGTGTAAATAAAATCTGTGCTAATGTTGAATGGCAGCTCCATCGCCAGAATGAGCTCTCGCGCGTATGGTTCTAATGTCTCGGGACTGTTTGCGTTAGCTGCAAGTACACCGGCGCTGTATAAACATACGGCGCCTACTTGCATGCCGATAATCCACCTCGAGGTACGACGTGCAAGATTTGCCCCGTCTATCATTACGCGCGAGCTACAGCGATTCGAAGTGTTATCTTGCCAATCCGCAGACATCATTTGCAATAGATCGTAAAATATTCTACGGAAGATTGGGCGCACCATTCACGTTAATGTTCTTTTTCACACTCGTCTATCATAAATTAAATTAATTCTGAATTTGACGCCAATATTTTATTAAAGTATCATAAATAACAGACAACTCATAACACGCAGTCATGTGTGTACTCTCAGTTCTCATAATCAAACTGATTGAATAAAATCGAGAACCGATTAATTTTTATTCGATACTTTTCTGATCGGTAGTTTCGGCAAGTGCTAATAATGAGACGAGTAACATGATTATTCCATAAATACGCCTTACCGTTGATAAATCCAAAGGATAATGAGCTTAATGTAGAATAAAGAAGACACCATTGCGCTGCTCACTCCATCCATATACTTGGAGAAGTCGTCTATATGAATGTTCATCACTACGTATCGATATTGAAAGACTTGAGCCGTGCTCAGCGCTATGATCCAGTACAATCTGAACACCACAGTCGACGGTACATACGGCCATATACCGTAAATATGAAGGCCGAACCTGACCAGTCGGCTGAGCGTGGTCCTCCCCATATTTCTCTTCAGCGACGACGAGAAACGCCTCGCCGACCAATCGCGATCGTCGAATAACTTTATTCATACTAAAACTTGCTCGCAGGTCGACAGAAAAACGCGCGACCCATGGTCATCGACCATTGACCAATCACAACTTGTTAAATATTTCTGCTGCATTGCATAAAGAAAAAGAAAAAAATTACTGCAACTGTAATTTTAGAAATAATGAATGCATAGACGATATACTTATAGGAAAGGTCCCCTTCTTTTCCAACTTTCGACTACAATACAACTGTATGCTCTCTTTAAAAATGCAACAGGTAAAGGAAAGGTGGAGCGCAGCTTCCACGAACTGCTGCCATGAGGTTGAAATATTCCCCTGCTGGGGAGGGGGGCGAAGCGTAACTGAGGATTCCCACCGTGCTGAGGGATCATGAGGGAGGAAGACTAAGACGTATCGTAGGAGTTCGTCACGATGGAAACACGAGTGTAAAGCTCACAGTTGGCGCCCGCCAACCGTGCTTGCAAGAAAGCTCGGGCAGTTCGACAACGACGGTGCAGGCATACAGAGTTACAGAACGACGGTATAAGCGAAGAAAAATGCAGTCAGAGCGAGAAATTGTTCCTTGTAACCGAGGCGAGTTCTTCACAACACTATATTACACTATTTGTGTTTATTTTTACACTACACTTTTAACGTAATAAGTTTTATTTCATATAATGTCGTTTAGTTACTTTAAGAATCTTAATTCCAAATTAATTTTCGATTTTAATATAAAAACGCTGATTAAATTAATCTCTCTTAATTGAACACGTGTATTTTGGTCATTATTTTGTTGTCTCGGTAAAATACATCGTTCTAAAATATCAGCGATGTATTAATTTATAGCACTGGCCTTATACACTACAAGCTAAATAAAGTCATCGCGAACAGGTATCTCGGTAAATCGATGCTTCGTTACCCCTGCTTGTCTACACTCGTACACTTGATGCGAAACTCCGCCTCTTTGAATAGAAAAATTGTTAATCGTGTAAACGACTGACGGTGGTGAAAATACTATATCTTTCTGCACGCGAAGGTGTTAGTGGCATACGGTAAGGCATCAATAGATTGTGTGTAACACAAACATGCATGACGCCGAAGCTTTCACGATTTGCAATATGATAGAAGCAATTTCTGCCGTCATACACGAATATCATGCCGTATCGAAACGATTAAAGAACTGATAAAGAGCAACAAGCTGTACGCCAAAGAGCAGTTTAAATTGTCCATCAAATCCATTTCTCTCAGTCCCTCGGTATAGTAGTGCACTACGATTTAAGCATACTGACAAATTTAAACAACAATTAATGTTGTCGTGAACCAGTAAAATCTGCGCAAACGGGGCACGACACGTTGGATCAAATGCTAAAGATACGAAGAACAAATTTTATAGAGGAACATACTGTACTCGTTATTTTCACAGCAGCGAAAAAGAAGCTTTTCTATCAATGATTCATAAAGCATCGAACATCAGTGCTCTTTCTTTGATCGAGAAGTATCGCGAATATTGAAAAAGTAGGTATCGCTGATGATTGGAACGCAAAAGCACCTCGCAAGCAATTGACCATACACGATTAATCAATACAATATCAATACAGTATAATAAAAAAAAGCACATGCGAATGTCAGATGAGAAGTTGTGCACAACAGCCATGTTAAGTAATGCAAGACTTGAAGATGCGGGCCGGAAATGTCAAGAGAAAGCGAAATTACAAAAGTTTGTTTTACAGTACTGCCTTTGCACCGTAGATGAATCAACTGAAAGCACTGGGAAAAAAGGATTCGAGTGGATTTTGTTTTATCAATAGTATCATGAAGTTCAAAACAAGAAAGTGTTTCGTTGTAATTTTTTATTTCGCATTAACGCCTATAATATCCCTTTTTTTGTGCAAGAGAAGATTTAAATAGTAAAATAGTTCAAACTAGTTGCAACTCGTGGGAGATGAAAATGTAGTAATATTTACCCTATTTTCTATTCACTATTGTTTCATGTTATTGTTACAACTATTATCAATACATCACTCGTCTTCAGTACATCGCCAAGAGTACAGATATATACGACAACGATGCCTTTATTACCTAAAATATTATTATTTGTGATCTATAATCCATATCACATATATGTATGGAATATTCAGAAATTAAATAATATAGTAATATGAAGAGAAATATAACTAAATTACAATATAATAACCAATGGAAATTATATGAAGCTGTTTGTAATTTGATGTGATGTAAACATTGCAATGTTAATTTTTGCAACTCAAGTTATTTCGATAATTAATATATAAGAATAGTGAATTTCGTTAATAATTAAAAAATAAGAATAATGAATTTTGTTTTAATTTGTCTATTGTTATTATAAAAAAAATAGAAAATTATTTTAATATTTATTAAAACCTTTAAAAAATAATTATCATGATAAAACTTGTTAAAAATATTTGAATTTTACGTAAAGTTACAAGGCAAACAAATGCAAAAAATATGTATAAGTGAAATCTTACGCTAGTAAATCTCTCCAAAGAGAGGTCGAAAATCCTTCCGCTCGTGATCGTCAAACTTTTCTGCGATCTGACAATGAGGAACAATATAGTTCGACTTTCTTTTACTGGAAAATTGTACCAGAGAGAATCGTACGCCGCACTTCCAATCATTTCACTCTGAAAAGAGAAAAATACAGGATCGAGATATCTGCGAATTAATGAAACTGCCATTTTTCTCTTGGAGCTAACCTTGGCGCTCAGATGTTCACCACTAAAACAGTATATGAATGCCTCGACGTTTATCGTGATGTAGAATAACACAGACTTTACCAAAATTGCTGCGACATTAGGCGAGTTGAGCGACTGAAATTTCCATGTACGCGAACAGTAATTTATAGTATGAGTAAATTACACATACACGATACTTCCACAGACATCTTTAGTGTTAATAATTATCAACAGTCTTTTAATCCGTTACGCAATATTTATATATTTATAAGTAAGCAAACTTTGGACTTGTTACTTACGGTAACGATAACAAATCCTAAACAGCATATGATGATCGTGTCTGATAAAAGCATCATAAATGCGATGTACGTGAAAAGAGTCTCAATACTTTCCGCAAATATAATAATGCGCTGGTGCTTAATAATCAACGATCGCAATGTAAATTCGTCCATCGAATCCGCTGTACATTTGGAGATTTTTGTCAACGATTCTCGAAGAATATCGATTTGACCACAGACGTGAATTATCTGAAGTTTATAGCTTCATAATCTTTCTCTCTCAGGAAATTAAAAATTATCTCTTGAGTAATTTTTATATAAAGATATCGGAGAAAAATATAAAAAATAATTTAGCAAATCATTTACATAAAGTATAAAATATTACTAATGCATATACGTAATATATTTAATTTAAAATTTAAATTATGGACGATCTTATCAGATATAAGATCAAATTGAAATAAATTAAAAATGGATTTCGTCTCATTTTAACTTTTAGTAAGCGTAACACGCAATTTAAACTTACCAAAGTGACGAGAAGGGAATTAATATTCGTAATGCCGGCGGCGACTAAAATCAGGTGATAAAATTGAACGGATTGAACTGTCGTGTAAATAAAATCTGTGCTAATGTTGAATGGCAGCTCCATCGCCAGAATGAGATCTCGCGCGTACGGCTCTAATGTCTCGGGACTGTTTGCGTTAGCGGCGAGTACACCGGCGCTGTATAAAAATACGGAGACTACTTGCATGCCGATAATCCACCTCGAGGTACGACGTGAAAGATTTGCCCCGTCTGTCATTACGTGCGAGCTACAGCAGTTCAAAGTGCTATCTTGCCAATCCGCAGACATCATTTGCAATAGATCGTAAATTATTCTACGGAAGATTGGGCGCACCATTCACGTTAATGTTCTTTTTCACACTCGCCTATCATAAATTAAATTAATTCTGAATTTTTGACGCCAATATTTTATTAAAGTATCATAAATAATAGACAACTCATAACACGCAGTCATGTGTGTACTCTCAGTTCTCATAATCAAACTGACTGAATAAAATCGAGGACCGATTAATTATTATTCGATACTTTTCTGATCGGTAGTTTTGGCAAGTGTTAATAATGAGACGAGTAACATGATTATTCCATAAATACGCCTTACCGTTGATAAATCCAAAGGATAATGAGCTTAATGTAGAATAAAGAAGACGTCATTGCGCTGCTCACTCCATCCATATACTTGGAAAAGTCGTCCATATGAATGTTCATCACTACGTATCGATATTGAAAGACTTGAGCCATGCTCAGCGCTATGATCCAGTACAATCTGAACACCACAGTCGACGGTACATACGGCCATATACCGTAAATATGAAGGCTGAACCTGACCAGTCGGCTGAGCGTGGTCCTCCCCATATTTCTCTTTAGCGACGACGAGAAACGCCTCGCCGACCAATCGCGATCGTCGAATAACTTTATTCATGCTAAAATTTGCTCGCAGGTCGACAGCAAAACGCGCGACCCATTGTCATCGACCGTTGACCAATCACAACTTGTTAAATATTTCTGCTGCATTGCATTAAAAAAAAGGAAAAAATAACTGCAACTGTAATTTTAGAAATAATGAATGCATAGACGATATACTTATAGGAAAGGTCCCCTTCTCTTTTCCAACTTTCGACTACAATACAACTGTATGCTCTCTTTAAAAATGCAACAGGTAAAGGAAAGGTGGAGCGCAACTTCCACGAACTGCTGCCGTGAGGTTGAAATATTCCGCTGCTGGGGAGGGGGGCGAAGCGTAACTGGGGATTCCCTCCGTGCTGAGGGATCATGAGGGAGGAAGACTAAGACGTATCGTAGGAGTTCGTCACGATAGAAAGATCGTCAAAGCTATACCTTTGTCGGCAACTTTGTCGCTGTCGCTATCGCTATCGCTATCGCCTATTGTGCGAGGGGCCTAAGTGCCAATAGCATTTCGTGCCTCACCTCGAAAATAATAGCGAAAATAGCGCGAGTGATGACGTCACGCTGCCTT
Organism: Temnothorax nylanderi; assembly: GCF_030848795.1. Taxonomy (NCBI): domain Eukaryota; kingdom Metazoa; phylum Arthropoda; class Insecta; order Hymenoptera; family Formicidae; genus Temnothorax; species Temnothorax nylanderi. The sequence continues at coordinate 411,092 of NW_027249178.1, read as the reverse complement.
TACAGTGACGTCATCATCGTATATCACAGCGCCACAAAGCGTCTCCTCGAACAGTTTTGGACGATAATTGTGCTAATAGCGTGCTCCCCGAATGCACCCCAAATATACGAGCTAAGGCGAGAGGTGTTTTCCCGCGGGACGCGACGTTGCCGAAGTTCCGCCATAACGGTCATCGACCGTTCGCGTAATGGATTTTCGAGCGACGTGTCTCGTGGAATACGCGTTTCAGGAAAAAGTCGACGCGCCAGAGCCCAATGTGCTCTGTATGGCCAACAAAGTGCGAAATAGAGGATTAATTGGTGTTATATTTACTGATTAGACGGATACCGCGCCGCCGCTCGTCCCGGTCGTCCCGGAGCCTGGAGTCGATCCGTTGCGTGCCGCGTCGCTGCACTCGCTGCATCGTTCTTCTGAAAACCACCGAAAAGTAGCAAGCGACAACTTCACAGCGCGACACGATGCGAGTTGCGAGTCATAGCAAATTCGGGCGCTTGCACTAGTGCAAGCTGAATGCGCACTAACAATAAGGCTTATTTATAATCCGTTTTTATATTTAAAGTCGCTTAAATACACGTTCACAAACTTTTTAGTAAATAAAACAATCCGTGTTGATGCTTACAGATCATTTTACTGGGTAAAGTATTTAAAGGAGATATTTAAGATAATCTGTAAATAAGAATTGCCTAAGGAATAAGCCTTAGGGCGTACTCGGTGTGCACCAGCGCAAGCGGCCGAATTCGCTATCAAATTAATGATCGAAGAACAATGAAATACCCAAAAATATACAGCCGAAATTCAGAACGCATAAACTCTGCGAAATATAATTAATTAACTTATTGATCGCGTTGTTACTCTTTAATCTATTAATATCATTAATACAGTCTATACGTTATGCCTTTCCGTTGCATGGAGAATCACTTGTCCCGGCAAATCGTGCACTTCGTATCCTCGATTTGAAAAACGATAGACAGATTACCTTCTAAAAGACGGCGGTACGTGCGGAGCGTGAGATACATTTGAAATTTCGAATCTGATCGCTAAAGAAATCTTCGGACTGTCGCCCGAAATGTCGCGAGGAAACCATTTGCGATTTCCATTCCCCGTCGCCTCGTTTTCTCCGTCGAATCATTATCGTATCGCGCGAGCTGTCCGCCTCGGTAGAAAACCACCGTCTGAATACGTCTACGAGTTGTGCGTAAATACGTAAGTACTAGCAGGAAAACGCCATTCGTTCCCACATCCCCCTCGCAATGTGAGGCGTTAACTAACACGTGCAGACTGCAAGCTCGGCTCCTCGAAATTAATAGAAAACGAAAGAAACGCCGGGAGTCCTCGGACGCCTTGTTTACGACGTTTTTTTCGTAACGGTAACTGACCAACGCTCGCCGCGCGACGCGTGCCGATGCTGATTGTTATTATATAGAAGCAGCCCAGCTGTGTTTACATATCACATCGCGCGTCGCCACGCTCTTACCTCTTTCTCGCTCTACGATAGCAAGTGAAGTACACGCCGAGCGCGATTCCGTGCGAACAATTAGCCGCTCGCGAACGTGAAGGCTCTTATTCGAGTGCGTTATTCATCGAGTATCGAAGCTAGAGAAATAGATAGCGGAGAGTCCTATAGTAAGAGAAGCGCCATTTACCCCCACCATGACTTCTGTCCGCCATCTTGTGTACCTAGCAGCTGATCCGTGAGTGTGTAGAGTAAGTGTATGTGAGCTTGCAACAGCTGTTGACGTCACAAACGGAGTTTGGTGCACGCAGTCACATAACAGCAATTGTAAGTAATTTTCTTTGTTTTTCCTGAGTGTATCGTCTGAATATAGTTCGATAGTGCAATTGAATTTGATCTACGTTGAACGTGAAAGTGAAAATAATTTGTAGTTTCGAGAAAATAATGTAAGGTTGTGAGGTTAGATTATGTTGGGTAAAAGCTAACTCAAAATGAATTGTTTTCTTTTCTAGATTTTCCAGTACTTTCATCGTTTCTCGCAGACGTTCTCGGTTTCAATCCTTGCAAACACATTCTGCATTCTAATTTCGAGGTTAGTTTTTATTCACAGCAAAAATTTTGGAGTATTCGGCTGAGATTTCATTTATCCGACAATGACATTGTCGGACGTAGCGATTGGCTGCAGAATAGAAAATTTCTAGAAATTCGAGAAATTTTTTATTTCGCAGCCAATCGCTTACGTCCGACAATGTCGTTGTCGGATGTATGAAATCTCAGCCTTCCTGTGTTTCGATCACTTTAGGTTGCATTCCATTATTCACTGCCAGTGCCGAAAATGTATAGTGTATTGATGTAAACTTGATTTTAATGCTGGCAATAAATATCGAAATGCAGCTTTAATATATGATCAGTATATAATTTGGTATATGATTTCTTGCAGTTTGCAGTTTTCTGAATGTACATCCCTTTAAAAGTTATACAATAAAGTCAGCTCAGGAAATACTGGAGATATCATACTGCCACAACTCTGATTCATTACTCTTAGAAGAATCAAAGCGTTACGAGAAGCGTTTTATAAAGAAAATGTGCGATCCCATGCAGAATCAGGTGTTTGCACATTGCCACAACTCTGAGTTTTCATCCTCAGAAGAATTAGAGTTGTTGCAAGCTTTACAGAGGGAATATATGGTCAAATCCGGAATCATTAGGTGTTTAAAGTTGAAGCAGAACATGAAACTTCATAGAATTAAAAGAATTCTGTATGAGACAGATCGAATGAGGAGTAAAATATATTTTATGAAAAACATATTTGATGTATGCGAATCGAATGCAGAATGAAATACCTACGTGTTTAACATAACGTGTTTAACGTATGATGTAAATATAATCATTACTGTTTTTGATCTTAAGGCTGATTTATAGAGGCCATAACCGTTGATTTAAGATGTAATCTTTAAGAAATTGACCAATCACAGTCGATTATTCTTCTCACATTCGACTGTGATTGGTCAATTTCTTAAAGATTACGGCTTAAATCAACGGTTACGGCCTCTATAAATCAGCCTTTAGAGGTTTTGGTGTTTAGATCACCAGCAACAAATATCTGTATGACATTACCTTATTATGTGGATAACTTTTTTTATAAGTGTAAAGTGAATTCTTACTATAGAGAATTCTTACTATTATTGTGAAATAAAATTGGTGAATTATTAAATGACTTTTGTTTATTTTCTATCTTGCAACTAAAATATTTCAAAGAAATATACTATCAGCCAATGCATACATATACAGTGCAATGGAAGTACGCTATTGTTCTCAGCACAGCCATACACCAAGACCCACTATAAGTATTAGTATTAATATTATATAATACACGTATAAGTATTAATATTTATATTAATTAGATAACATTGCTGTTATTAACAGTAATAACATTTACATATTATTTGAATTGTTAAGAAACACATTTCTAATGTTAATCTTATTGAATATAAAGGTCCAACAAAAGTAATTTTAATAAAAATCAAAATATGCAAATTATAATTCTATATTATTGTTATTAGTAGATATAATAGTAAGAAACTTTAGTAATAATAATATAGTAATATTAGTAAAAAATTAATTTTAAAAATTATTTAATATTGTCTTTACGTATGCAAGATTACGTATATCAATGAATAATTATATACTCATGTCATTAATAACAAAATATATTTCATATTTTATAGTATATAATTATAATTGTTTTGATACAGCTAATGGACGGTACAAGACCAAATACTTAATCTCTAGGCACAGCCTAACACATAATTACCCTGTCACAGTTATATATGCAGTACTAAGCCTAACTTAAACACAAAAATATATAATTTTTTTCTATCACAGCACTGCAAAACAGTCTTCTCAATAAAAAAAAATAATCTTAATTAAAAAAGAATTGCTAAAATCACATAATAACAAAAAGAAAATCAAAGTTTTAGCAATAATGAAGAAATTGATTGAGATCATAACTTTAATTACATTATTTTTATGAAAACACCTTCTTCACAGAAGCATGCATAGCCATAGTTTTGCTGTCGTAACGCCTTCCATTAAGATGTGCTAGATCTTCACAGCGTTTAATACTATATGTCCGTAGCCTCATAGTAAAAAACTTCTTTAGAATTTTGTGTGTAATAGAATGGCATGTGGGAATATTGCAGCCATCCCATACATATTCCATTGCTTTACTAAGAAATCTATCATGTTAATTTTAGCTTCACACAAATCATGCCGTATTTCTCTGAATGTTATTTCTGATTTTGCGATTGCTTTAAAGCATTCATCGGAAACTTCCACGAGGTTCTTGTGTTTGTAATTTCTCATTTCAGTTACGAGGGAATAAGGATGGCGGTCGCTCCCCTGCCATAGGACGGAATTGAGACACACATCACAAACTGTCGTGCTACTTATTTTTATACTACGAATAACTGACCCTGCCATGTCATATAGGATCTGCAACTCCCAAGAATCTAATATGTTTATGTGATGATCTTTTAGTTGAGGCAATACTAAAGCAGATGATTCCATCAATTCTTCAATAACATTTTCTTCACGTCGTGCTATAGCTATATTTCTAGAAAATTTCATAAAATCCATTGTTATATCCTCAACATCTTCATCATAAGTATCATTGTCGTAGCTGCTATTCTTAGCATTAATGCAGACCTGGCTCAGCACCAAAACCTTTAAATTTTGTTTTACTTGGAGAGGGTTTGTGTTACGATAAATACCCTATTTTCATATGTATGTATGTATGGACTCTCACATTTTCTTTATTAAGCCCTTATTGGTCAGATACTATTTTAGTTTATTTCGTTTATTACTAAAAGTGCGGCCAACTGACCCTCTCACAACCTAAGTTGGTAACGCGAAAACCGCTTCTGTTATGTTCTTCTTCTTCGCCTTCACTCTGTGTGTCCGCGAGTCCTCTGTGCGCATTGTCACGTCTCACTGCGTACTTTTACCCGTGTGATTATCAATAAAGTTTCTTTATACACGCGGTGTCTTTTTTGGCTTTTCGTGTGATTTCACCCCGCAACAGGTTATGGGCCCAGGCACGCACGCACGACATCTCTTACACGATTAAAAAGTGTTTCGAACTTTTAACGTGCCTCGTCTCGTCCACGAAAACCGCAGCCATTTTTTTTTCTCGGATAATTCTCCAACGCAAAAATGAGCGAGAACGCGGACTTGAGAAATCTTGTGAGATTCGACGGACAAAACTTCCAACTTTGGAAATTCCAAGTGAGAGCCATTCTCGTTGCGCACGACCTTTTGGACATCGTCGAAGGTACCGAAACGAAACCTGAAGCAGCCGGTGATCCCAGGAACGCATGGATAAAGAAGAATGCCAAAGCAATGTTTATTTTGTCATCTTCAATGGAATACTCGCAGCTCGAATACCTTATCACATGCACTACCGCAGCGGAAATGTGGACAAAACTTTCCACCATTCATGAACAAAAAAGTGCATCTAATAAACTGTCGCTCACGACAAAATTCCATGAATACCGGATGGCCCCTAACGACTCTGTTGCTCAACATATCGCCAAGGTCGAAATATGGCAAATCAACTCAAAGACATTGACGAGAACGTGTCGGACATCATGATAATGGCGAAGATACTTGGCACTCTCCCCAGCAAATATAACGCTTTCATCTCAGCGTGGGACAGCGTAGATGCAGCGGGACAAACGCTACAACGCCTGCGCGAGAGATTGCTACGAGAAGAAGCCCGGATGTCGTCGATGGACGAAGTGAGCACCGCTCTGGCGGCATCAAGCATTACGAAGAAGAAATGGAGCCATCGTCCATCTCATGAAAACGGATCTTCGAAGCGTACGAAAGACATCACCTGCAGTTTTTGTAGTAAGTCCGGACATATCGCGAAATATTGTTACGCGAGAAAAGAGCGTCGAAAGCAACCAAAAAGAGTGATGATTCCGAAAAAAAGAGCGATCCGAAAAACGACGATTCGGCTAACTTCACGGCTTTTGTTGTTCAAGACGCGAACGAAACGAATAGCGAAATTCCTGCATACACAGTCGATAATAGAGTGACCGCGATTTTTAACCTCAATGAAGAGTGTGTTTGGCTTCTCGACAGCGGCGCATCTCGGCATCTCTGCTGCCAGAAAGATTGGTTCGCGAAATTAATACCGACAGATAGCGAATATGTTTGTCTAGGTGATAACACAATTCTGAAAGTTGTAGGTCATGGAACAATACCAATTTCCAGACTGGTCGGTAATAAATGGTTAGACGGCGAAATAAACAACGTCGCGTACGTTCCAACCTTAAAGAAAAATTTATTTTCGACCGGCATTTGCACGTCAAACGGTTTCTCTATTACTTTAAACGGCGATCGCGCAGATATACTCTCGAAAGATAAAACAATTGTAGCGCACGGTATCAAACAATCAAACAAACTAATACGTCTGTTGTTCGAACCGAGAACGAAAATAACGGCTCATTACGCGTCTTCTACAGCCTCCTTAGAAACATGGCATAAACGTCTGGGTCACGTAAGCTCGAACTCACTCACTAAAATGATAGCAAACGAATCGGTTTCTGGAATAAATTTATCGAATAAAAAGCCTTTTTTCTGTGAAGATTGCCCATTAGGCAAACAATCCAGATTCCCTTTTCGTCAACTAAAGCAAAAAGTGAAGTCAAGCCCGGTGATGTTATCCATACAGACTTATGTGGCCCGATGCAAACGTCATCGATAAGCGGAGCTAGATTTTTTTCTATTGTTTAAGGACGAAAGTTCAGGTTTTAGAACCGTATATTTTCTTAAACATAAAAACGACGTTTTCGATAGATTAAAGGAATTTCTTGCCCTAACTAAAAATCAATTCGGGAAAGATGTTAAAATTCTAAGGGCCGACAACGGCACAGAATTCGTTAATTCGAATGTTCGCGATCTACTAAAACATCAAGGTATTAAACTGCTCACGTCAGCTCCTCACACGCCCGAACAAAACGGTCGCGCGGAACGCGAGATGCGCACAATTGTAGAAAGTGCACGCACTATGTTATTGGCGCGCAATTTACCGAAGTATCTCTGGGGCGAAGCTGTCAATGCAGCTACCTATATATTGAACAGAACCGTACCCCTACGTCCGGACGGGAGAACGCCTTTCGAAGTATATACAGGGAAGAAACCAAACTTATCCCATATTAAAACGTTCGGTTGCGACGCTTACATGCATGTTCCCGATGTCTCGCGCAAAAAATGGGACCCCAAATCCCAAAAGAAAATACTCGTCGGTTATGAAAAAGATTCAGACAATTATAGACTGCTTGACGTACGAACCAAACGCATCACCGTTTCCAGAAACGTTATTTTAATGAGAACACGACCGATAACGTGAAAGATAAAGGAGTTTGGATTTCGTTTGATTCCGATAACAAAAACGCCGGAAATGGAGACATTAATTTAGATGGCTCCATCGAGTCTTCGGGTTCGGATACTTTTTGTCGATGCATCTAGCACACCCTCGGACGACGAAACTCGTTCTCTCGACGAACAGGACCAAAGGCGAACGCGTTCAGAACATTACGATTTGCGAGCCCGCGGAAACCTACGCGAACCGGAACGTTATACGGCATACATCGCGTCATGCGACACTCCTTCTAGTTACAAGGAAGCCATCAACGGTAAAAACTCGGTCGAATGGACAGAAGCGATACAAAAAGAGCTTCAAGCCCACGAAGAGAACCGAACGTGGGAGATCGTACCGCTCCCGAAAGACCGTAAACCCGTAGGTCACAAATGGGTATTCAAAATAAAAGATTCCTCTAACGATAATTCAATACAATATAAAGCACGCCTTTGCGCTCAAGGTTTCTCACAACAGGCCGGTGTAGATTATAACGAAGTTTTTTCGCCCGTCGTTAAGTACGAATCAGTTCGACTTTTGTTAGCGATTGCGGCAAATGAAAATCTAAAATCAGCCCAATTTGATGTAAGCACGGCTTATCTAAACAGCGATTTGGGAGAAACTATTTTCATGCAGATTCCGGAAGGGCTGAAAGTAGAGAATAAAAATTTTGTCTTAAAACTAAATAAAGCGATTTACGGTTTGAAACAATCCGGACGCTGTTGGAACGAAAAATTTGATTCTTTTATCAAAAATCTCGGTTTCTCTCAATGCTCTTCCGATAAGTGCGTATACGTAGCAAGTTACGACGGAGACAAAGTGTACCTAGCGCTTTACGTTGATGATGGTCTCATATTCGCGCGGCGTGCGGAGACCTTACAGCGACTAACGTCTCTACTTGAAAAGAACTTTAAGATTACCGTCGGTAATTCAAGTCGTTTTGTCGGAATGGAAATACAACGTGTCAACGACGGAATTTTCTTATGTCAGACGAGTTACGTAAACAAAATTCTACAGAAGTTTAATATGACAGAAGCGAACCCCGTCAACACGCCCTTCGATCCACATACGCGATTAGAGAACCCTACTGGCGATCAAAATTGTAACGTGCCTTATCGCGAAGCGGTGGGTTCGCTCTTATTTTTGTCTATGATCTCGAGGCCCGACATAGCCTTTGCAGTTAGCGTAGTAAGTCGATATTTCAATAACTATAGTCATACGCATTGGAACGCCGTAAAACGTATCCTCCGATACCTTAGGGGTACCAAAGAATACGGCATTTTTTTTGCGAATAATAGAAATTGTGAGCTAATCGGTTTCTCTGATGCGGACTACGCTGGCGATCCCGACACCAGACGCTCAACTTCGGGATATCTCTTCATGTTGAATGGGACACCCATAACGTGGTCGTCCAAGCGGCAGACATCTGTAAGCCTAAGTACGACCGAAGCTGAATTTATCGCAGCGAGCGAAGCAACGAAAGAAGCAGTCTGGCTTCGAAAACTGTTATCAGATGTCGGACGTCGATGTGTGAAACCTACCACTCTATATGTTGACAATCAAAGCGCGATAAAGCTATCAAGAAATCCTGAATTTCATCGCAGGTCGAAACACATTGACGTACGTCATCAATTCATATGTGAAAAGATAGCTGACAACGAAATTGACACAAAATATGTAAAATCGGATAGTCAATACGCAGACGTGTTTACAAAGCCCTTATGTAGCGAAAAATTTAATATGTTTAGATCCAAGTTAGTTACCGCCGTCACGAAAACGTTCAAGTAGTGGGGGTGTTACGATAAATACCCTATTTCATATGTATGTATGTATGGACTCTCACATTTTCTTTATTAAGCCCTTATTGGTCAGATACTATTTTAGTTTATTTCGTTTATTACTAAAAGTGCGGCCAACTGACCCTCTCACAACCTAAGTGGTAACGCGAAAACCGCTTCTGTTATGTTCTTCTTCTCCGCCTTCACTCTGTGTGTCCGCGAGTCCTCTGTGCGCATTGTCACGTCTCACTGCGTACTTTTACCCGTGTGATTATCAATAAAGTTTCTTTATACACGCGGTGTCTTTTTGGCTTTTCGTGTGATTTCACCCCGCAACAGTTTGGAATGGGTTGTTTCACTCTCAAGGCAGAAAAAAGGTTTTCAATACTACACTGACAAAACCGACCAGTAAGTATAAACTTGTAGCAACGCTTGTACAAAAAATAATCTTGCAAGCCAATGATGCTTGCGCATGCCATGATAACGCCAGTTTGACAAGGCTTCCAGTGCCCATCAGTGCCTACTATCATAAAACGAAATACATAAGCAGTTTTCTTGATGTGGTCCATTGTTTCTTCATATGCTTTCTTGTTCAACAGACCAAGAGCCAGCTTCGATGATCTGTTTGACATTATATCAAACCAATGGCTCACTAATCTAATAAAAGAAGCAGTGGTCCTATAAGCGTCTTTACCAGTACGTTCAGCATATTTTCTCAGCGCAATCTCGGTTCGTCGATTGAAGACTGACCGGGCCGTTCCAACTTTCATCTTTTCATATGAATTTCGACAATGAACCTTAGTCTTTTTAATCTGTAAGCTATCTTTATTTCAAATTGTAATTCGAACTCTAACACATCATCTATATGTTGGATATTAACTACTGGATCCGTTAATTTCTCAGAAACAAGAAAGTCATAAGGAAGATAAATAATTTTGTTGCTTTCAAGCATAGTTACGATATTTTTGAATAAGTGTACTGGATCCGGTATAAAGTAAAATCTATCCTCTGCTCTAACTGGATGCTGTATGCTGACTACAGCATCAGATTCACGTGTGCAACCAATACCAAACATATTCCACATGGCTCTATTTTCACACCCCATGTCAGTTGTAATTGAGTGAACTTTCAGCCCTATTTTTTCACACTTGTCTATGACTTTCAGTATTATATCCTTGAAGACACTGCCACTGCTAGACTTTTTATCCATTATTTTGGGTCCTACCTTCCCAGTAAAAAAATAAGCCACAGCAACTTTCCATCGTCTACTAATTCCTCCACACATGATGACAAGGACCTTTTTAGCTGGTCCAACATGAGAAGGAAAGGTGCAATTTCCTATCATTTTTTTAGTTGAAGGATCAAACACTAATCCAGCTTTAATTGCCATTTCGTCTGCAACAATCATACAATCTCTTTCATTTTCAGACATATTTTTTACTGCACATTTGAGCATGTCGAAGACCTCATCTAAGATGCCACTTTCAAACCAAATATGTTCTACCGTTCTTTGTAGGGTCCTAACTGATGGAAAGATGGGTAGATAATTCACAAAATCACAAAAATTTGTAGTACCCCATTTCATCTTAAACACAAGGGCATCCTTGACAGTTTCTGGACTCCAATTAAATCGACCACGAATAGACTGCCTTTTTAGAGATGCAATCTGGTCAGCACGTAGCCTTGATGTTAAGTCGAGAGACTTTGCATTCTTCTGTTCTAAGCGCCACAATCTACACTTATATTTTTCATAAATAGGTTTAACAGTATGGTATTTTTTTGTTATTATTTTTCCTATGGTAGTCAGACGCTTATTGTTATGTTGTAAGGTTTTTATTTCTTCCTCTTGTTTTTTCAGCTGATCTTGTAATTCTTTAATTATTATTGATGATGGACTTGCAGTAGATGGAGGTATATAAATGGGTTCAGAAGCAGCACAGATATCGGCCAAGATAGTTAGTCGGTTGAAATCATCAGTACCATGGTCTGCAATGCAAGGTGCAGAAAGTTCATGACTAATTTCCTTTGGAAAGTCCATAACAGAGAGGTCATGAGAAGAAGTAAAAGAAAGCTCTTGGTTTTTATCCTGATATGGCACACCTTCTATTACAATGTTATTTGTTTTGGCTATTACTTGGCTTTCTGTAACTTGAATGGATTTTGATGGCTCATATTGAATTGAGGTACAGCCATGATCACGAGGTAAGCGGTTCAATTGTGCAGTGAGATCTCGAAAGGGATGACGCTGATGTACGTCAATAACATATCGATGGTCATGCATTGCAAGAGAGATGTTTTCATTATTTTCTATAGCCAAAGGTATTGCAGAAGATCGTAGCACTCTGGACCCATCTGCACGTACTTTTTCCCATTGCGATGCATCAAAATGATTCTGAAATTGTGCCAAAATTAATCAATGCATCATGTGTAAATATGTCACATATGCGAGGAGTAATAAAAATATCTCACCTCACAAATGTAGCTGGAGACTCCAGGATACCATAATGTCTGTCCAATCCTCGACATCCAAACAGAACGTCTTTCAGGATCTTTAGGAAAGCAAAAGAGCTGCTTTCCCTGTCCCACCCGAACATTGCAGCCCTTTACTACACACGTACGGACCATTTCAACTGCATATAAAAAAACAGTAGTATGATTACAGTCTTATAAGATTTTAATGTAAGTAAATAATTAGGTAACAAACATATATACATTAAGTAATGACAATGCAGAGACACAAACTAACCTTATATTAAATCTGTTCAATGTTTATTATGATATGTTAACTGACATTGGAAAAAGGGACCCATAATAATATAATAATATTACATATACTACGTTTACGCGAGCGTTACTTCTGTAGTAACTTACGATATATCACTCGTTTACGCGGAGTAAATTATCGTAAGTTACTACAAAATCCCGTTTACGCGAAGGAATTATCATAAGTTACTACAGAAGTAACGCTCGCGTAAACGTAGTAATATTCATATATTACATATTACGTAAAATAAGATTTTACCTTATAATTTCTAAGTCTCCTTCTGTATGTATATACGTAGCACTGCATAGCTCGCTGTTGTATATGGAGCCTTACATTGGTACACAAAATGGCGACTAAACCACGTGACTCAGTTGACCAATCAAAAGGAGTTCGCTAATGTCGCTTCTCTGATTATAGGACTCTAAGATACGAAATCTCTCCAGATTCTTGAATTCATTCGCAAGAGAAACGTATGCGCGAATGTTCTTACAGAAAAGTGTTGGCAAGTCGATTGGCTATCGCATAGCTTTTAACCAATCATCTTGCTGTATGTTTCTGTAAGCATTTTCGCATACGTTTCTCTCTTGCGAATGAAAATTCAAGAATCGAGCCCCAGGAATTGCGAGGTATTTCGCTCGCGGCACTTTAGGGCGATAATCATCTCTTTAATGCTCGGATTCGATTAACATTTACAAATCCCTCTTTGCACTTTGCGCATTTTCGAGCGTGATTTATCGTTCCTCGCGATATCGTCTCCCACACGGAGCAAAACATCCATTAGATGTCCATTAGACATCCATCATGGAGATTCAAAACCTCTAATGGACGTCCATGTAACATCCACAGAACTTCCACTAATACTCGAAATGTCCGCTTGTAGTACCTCCATTAGATCTCCATTAGACGTATTGATAGATCTCTTTTAGACGTCATATAGATCAACCATAGATGTTTCATGGAGCTTCGATGGATAATTAAAATATGTTAACTAAACGTTTTATAAATTCTTTATGGATATACGCCTTGTTTATAAAGCTTACAACAAATTAGATAATTATTTATAAGTGTATCCAACAAATTATCAAAAATTGCTTTGAAGACCCCTGCTATGTGATACCAGAGGTATCACTTCAGATGATCTGCAGCAAAGAATTATCGCAGTCAGGCCTCTCACAGGCTCGCCTCTTAATATACTAGCGCGTGATGTTTTTTTATTACGAGAAAGTACTCGCGCATGGTAGCCGCGTCGCGGCAGTGCGGGTTACTAACGCTCGCGGTTATATGTTTATAAAAGACGTCTAATGGACGTCCATATTATATCCATCCATTAATAGAGGCAAATTAGACCAAAAAAGTGCGTTATCTCGGAACCGGTTAAAACTACTCGGATTTGAACGTTTTTTTTTTAAATGTAGGTAATTAAAAACACTACAATGTTTATCGGTTAAAAATTGACGCTTTTTTTTATAATTAAAATAAACCTGAAAATTTATTAAATAAACAATTAGCGTCAATTTTTAACCCATAAACATTGTAGTGTTTTTAATTACCTAACATTAAAAAAAAAAACGTTCAAATCCGAGTAGTTTTAACCGGTTCCGAGATAAAAACCTCGTCCACTGGACGTCCATGCTAAATGTTATATGGATGGATATAATATGGACGTTCATTAGACGTCCATTTGACATCCACCATAGAGGTAGATGTCTGGTGGAGCTATGGATGTTCTTTGGACGTCCATTGGAGGTTGTGTTCTGTGTGGGTGTATTTTCAAATCGAAAACGCGTAGTAACGGACACGGCGGTATATCGGTCGTTAACATATTAATAATATTAACGTGATTAAAAAAACGTATAATTAACGGGATTTGTGTGCTCAAAATATATTACGGGCAGGTGATTATACAAATTCTATTGATTATAAATTCTCCGCGTCGCGTCGTAATTAACCGTCGCGTCAATTTGATTCGCGCCGTGTCGCGAAGTTGCCGCGAGTCAAGTGGTCGCCGCTAGTTTTCGGAACGACGCGACACGCAACGGATCGACTCCGGGCTCCGGGACGAGCGGCGGCGTCGCGGTATCGTCTGATTACTGAATATAACACCAATTAATCCCATAATTCGCACTTTTTTGACCGTACAGAGCATATTCGGCTCTGGCGCGTCGACTTTTTCTTGAAACGCGTATTCCACGAGCACGAGATCCATTCGATCGAAAATCCATCGCGCGATCGATCGTCGAGCGTTTATGGCGTAACTCGGCGACGTCGCGTCCCGCGGGGGAGCACCTCTCGCCTTAGCTCGTACATTTATTCTCGTATAACGTAGCGTACGTAATATGTAATGATCGTAGTCATGTGCAACGTAACGGGATGGTAATTGTCCTAAAACGCGAGCGCAAACGCTGTTATTTTAGTAATAGACGCGATCTCGCCACGATAGGTGGAGCGTGATATTATCTGCGCGATCTCTCCGATTAGTCGCCGGCCGGCAGTTCGAAGTTCGTCCGTTGCGTTGTTTCGTGCGACTTCCGAGAGTGCCGAACGAATTGTAACTGTGCATGACCGCACATCTCGCATTTAGCCTTTCGCCGCGGTATACCGGAACGCGTCGCGTGCCATTGATATCGGGAGTGCCGTGCAGAGTGCCGGGCGATCGTCGTACGTGGTGATTGAAGTGACGCGTGAGTGTCGTTAACCTTAAAATTCTCGCGAGCGAGCGTTTTGGCTATGTAACTCAAAGGCGGGAGGAAAGACGCCTTTTGCTCCGGAGCTCTAATCAACTAAAAAAGAGTGTTTTGTGATGTGCCACCGATGTGCGACCGCAGGGGGACGAGAGAGGAGGAGCAGGCCAGGGTGGCGTCGGGCGACGGTGGAGCAACTCCTGGGTAAGACTCTTTTGATTTGCTATTTACTTGTGTGCTTACTTGTGTGAGATTCATCGTTTATTTATTCCTGAGTATAAAGCGATATTCTGCGATCTTACGTCAATGTAATACAATATGCATTCGTAATATCTTAAATTATTTTGAGTAGTTACGGTATTATAAGTCAGTGTTTTAGATATTACGTATTTGAAATAATAGAAATAAGAAATGCACAAGAGTTTTGAATAATAAAAATGAAAAGTGCGCGATTACCATTTAATATTCATTATTTTGTACGCTATTATAATTTGGATATATTTGCATTTTACAGATTAACGTAGCTGAGCAACTCCGCTGCTGCGCATCGGTTCTGTGCTCCGGAGCTTTAACTAACTAAAGAAAAAAGTGAGTGAGTCAGTGAGTGTTTTGTGATGTGCCGTGGATGTGCGACCGCAGAATGACGAGAGAGGAGGAGGAGGTCAGGGTGGCATCGGGCGACAGCGGAGCAACCCCTAGGTAAGAAATTTGTGACTTATTTTATTTCGTTTGCTATTTTTTACTTGTGCCAGATTTATTGCTTATTTATTCCCGGGTAAAGCGACACTTTACGATTTACGTCATTATAGTACAAAATTTATTCGAGATATCTGAAGTTATTTTGAGCTTTTATGACGTTATAAGTTAGTGTTTTAGATATTACATATTTGAAATAATAGAAATAAGAAATGCACGACAAGAATTTTAAATAGTAAAATTAAAAAGTGCGCGATTACCATTTAATATTTATTATTTTGTACGCTATTATAATTTGGATATATTTGCATTTTGTACAGATTGATGTAGCTGAGCAACTCCGCTGCTGCGCATCGGTTCTGTGAGTCATAAATTTTCTTTAATTTTAAGGCAATGGATGCGTGAAAAAATTTATTGCATATGCACATGCATAAAATAACAAAGGAAAGGTTCGAACAGAACTGAGAAATTGAAAAGAAAAAGAATGTTATAATATAATTGTGATACTTTATATATCCACTTCCTTAAAATAAATATGCTACAGGTTAGCAAATATTCTTATTCCCGGATTAACACGCATACACGCATGCAAACGTGCACGCACATAAAAGAGAATGATAAATAATATTGCAACGGTTTTAATTCATACGCAAATTTCTTTACAACTAAGTATAATAACCAAACTATTAATATTATTAACTATTATTAATGCTTATCAATAATGTATGTAAATAGAATATAGTTTCGCTTCAATACATTGCAAGTAAAACCGACATATAAGAAGCTGAAGCCTTGACAATCTGAAACAGTATTATTTGATTATTACACGAACATTAATGTAGAAATTATGATAAATATTTAAATTTAATATAAAAAGTTGTTTGTTTGTCATTTGACTAATTGTTTTATTAATATATAACAATTTGAATATAACAGCAAATATTATTTGTTATTTAAAACAAATATATAAACATATAAATATCGAATAAAAAATATGCAGTATATTATAAAAATTAATTGACAGTAATATTTTATTTATATTTTACGAAGACATAACACATTTTGTATTTTTTATTGATTTTAGACAATTATTCGCTAAACAATCTTCAGCATAAAACTCGTAAAATGTTTCATGTACAAAACAAGTCTGAGATAGACTTACACTGCTAAATTGTTCCAAAGACAAATTCATTATCTTTCCAATTGTAATCGTTAATCGATTTTGCGACCTCATTATTAAGAGCAATATAATTCGACTGTCTTTGGAATTTGATTTGTACCAGAGGGAATTGTACGCAGCATCTCCAATACTTTTACTCTATTAAATAATGGATCTTGTAGCTTTTAGAAACAATTGTGTAATATTCTGCTTATTTATCAATATTAGTCCCAATGTCTAACCTTAGCGCTCAAGTATTCCCCAGCAAGACAAAATACGAACGTCTGCATATTCATAACCAAGTAAAATGAGACAGACTTGATTATACTTTCAGAGCCATCGGATCGACCAATCGACTAGAATTTTAAGAAATATTATAAGAACAAGAGAAAAGTGATAAAATAATAAAAAAAATAAAGGCACGGATTAATACTCTTCTACTCTGCAGATACCTACAACCTGATTTCTATAGTGTATATTCCTCTTAACCGCAAAATTAATCAAAACCGCTTACCGTGACAATTGTAAAACCCAAGAAGCACATAATCAAAGTATCCGATATGAACATCACCAACGCGACATACGAAAACAGATTTTCAATATGTTCTGAAAAGATGATAATTTTTTTGTGTTTTTGGATTATTTCTTTTATCATAGAACAACTCGGGCTGAGCTTCCTTTCCTTTGGAAAAATTTCCATCAAACTTTTACGAAGAATATCTATTTGACCGCTTATATGCAATATCTAAAATATATACGTTTCTCTCAACCGCTGTACTCAATAAAAGTCGCAAGTAAGAATATTGAATGTCTAAGTTAAATTTATGCTGCATAAAATCTTTTAAAATCTGAAAAACAGCACAACTGCTAATAAACTATTTTTGATAATGTGGGCAATACGTACATGCACACTCTGTCAATCAATTTATATTATGATCAATAAAATATCAAAAAATCAAATTTTATAAGTAATACAAATAATAATAGATAATACTAATAATATTAATAATAACATTTTGCGCAATATGACTTACCAGAGTTATGAGTAGAGCATTTATTAAACCCATTGCGTCGGAACACAGCAGCAAATGAAGAAACTGAATAATTATGATCGATTCATATACGAATCTTCGATTAGCGTCAAATGGCAAATCCATATCTAGAAGCAATCGTGTGGAAACGTTGGAGATTATGCCATTATCGGCGTGTTTTACGAGAATACCGCTGCTAAAAATAATTACAGATGTCGAATAAAGTATCACCGTTATGTTAGTGAAACGCTTCGACAGTTTGACATTGCTCGTTGTCGTGAACATACTGAATTTCGTGCTGGAACACTTTTCCCAGTCGATAGCCATTATCGTTAATATCTCGTTGAACGTTCTACAAATGATTTTCTTTGGTCATAATCGTGATAACGGCGGCAACGAAGCGTAAGGGTCGATTCAGACACAGCCGTGCCGTACCCGTACCGTATCCGTATCGTTAACATTAGACAAGGATGGAGACAATAGGAATCCTTGTCTAATGTTTCTGTTCCGTGCACGGTACGGATACGGCACGGCTGTGTCTGAATCGACCTTAATGCGAACCATCGGTGAAAAATTTATTGCTGTGCAATAAAAACTTTATCCATGCGAGAGAGAGAGTCCGCTTATTTCCTCTTTGCGTACAATAATAAATTTATTACAGCAATTTGTCATTATTTTAACTTTAATATTCACGTAGACAATTGTCAAATAATTTATATTATCAACTAAAGTAATTGTTGATTCAAGATGTAACACTAAATAAAGGTATGTAACTAACTTAGTGCTGTTAAATAACAATAATTAAATATAAATAAATTAAATATTTAAAGCAAATTTTTCACTGATAGTGCGTATCACTACGTGCCGTTGCGTATCTCACCGCTGCTTAAACCATAATATAATGAGTTTAATTGAAAATATTGTATACGCCATTGTTAGACTCAAGATGTTCATCATGTCGGAGAACTTGATCAAATAAAAATGATCTACGATATATCGATATTGAAAGGCTTGCTCGATTACGAGCATGACGGTCCAGAACAGTCGACGTAATAAAACGCACGATGTATTCGGCCAGACGCCAAAAATTTGTAGCCAAATTTCTATCACTTTGCTAACTGTATTCTCTACTTTCATATTTCTGTTATTATTATCCTCTTATTTTGCACCGTCAACATGCGTCGATTCTAATAAAAGAATTTTGAACGTTGTTACGAGAAACCTGATTGATTGTACGATATGCACAATGCGGTATCTCTGTACAAACTGAATGCTTGAAAGAGATGGCAAGAGTGGGGCTCACCCTCCCACGAGACATGGCTTATTAAATATTTTGATCGCAACGTTCGTAGATCGCGTGCAATCTCGAACGTGCAATTCTCGATATAAAAAAAAAGAAGTTTCCGGGTGGTCGACCTCTCCTTCTCGAATTCTCGGACAAAACGGTGGCGTGGAATGACGGTTAGTGCGTTATTTTCTTTAAAAATTCAAGCAACGGCAGATATCAACATGTGAATGTACATGGAGCATTGAACCATGTTCGACGACCGTAAGAAAAGTTTTGTATTTGCGTGCAGAAGGGAAAATATTTTAAGGAAGAGGAAAAATAGAAGAGGGGAAAGTTTCTCTTTCCGAAATATTATTTCCTTAATATCGAGAGATTTTCTCGCGCATTACGGTAAGTGCGGCGAGTGTGCGCGCGTTCGAAACTTATTCTTCTGAAATATGTTAGTCGCCCAATTTTGTATGAAACTCTGTTGCACGTCAGATGCAGTTGCGCGCAATAATCGTTAAGTAAGCCAGAAGCAGAAACGGGAAAATAAAGTGCTGAGTGAAATATATTCCAGTACCAACGGCGTTACTCGAAAACAAAACAAGTATATAATATATATTAAAAATATTGTCTACTATAATATCTATTTTGTGTTACTTCATCAAGCCTGAACTTCTCTCTGGTAAAACTGAATAAATAAAATCAAATTTATACAGTTAATAAAGAAAAAACACACGCGAGTGTCAGATGCGAAGTTGTGCACAACAGCCATGCTAAGTAATTCAAGACTTGAAGATGAGGGCTGGAAGTGCCAAGAGAAAGCGAAATTGCGAAAGTTTGTTTTACAATGCCTTTTCGCCGTAGATGAACAAACTAAAAACACTAGGAAAGAAACACTCGGGTTGACTTTGTCTTATTAATAGTATCGTGAAGAATATCCGTCGAAACGAGAAAAACTTTCGTCACGTACTTTTTGGTCTCATTTTAAGGACTGTAATATCCCTTTTTTGCGCGAGAGGACTGTACAAACAGTTTTAACTACTCGCAACTCGTAAAAGGAAGCTAAAGTAGTAGTAATATTTAGAAAAAAACTTTGTATATTTATTTTCTTGCTACTAAATTCTACTTTTCACTCAGTTTTGCGTCATGTTACAGCCGTTATACATTATTCTCTTCAGTACATTGCCAATAGTACTGATATATACGACAACGATGCCCTTACGATGCCTAAAATATTAAATCTATAATCTATATCTCTACATATATAAAATAGTAAAAAATTAAATAATACAATAATATGGAAAGAAATATAATTAAATAATAATATAATAACGATTGGAAACTAGATAAAGTTATTTGTAATATAATGCCACGCTAATTTTTGTATTTAAATTATTTCGATAATTAATAAATAAGAATAATGAATTTTGTTTCAAACTGTATGTTATTACTATAACAACATAGCAAAGTCTTGTTTTAATATTAATTAATATCTTAAAAAATAATTATTAGGATAAAGTCTGTTATAAATATTCGATTTCACATTACACACAAGACAGACAAATGCCAGAAAAATATCATAAGTTATATCTTACGCTAAATCGCTTCAAAGAAAGGTCGACGATTTTCCCACTTGTGATTGTCAATCTTTTCTGCGATCTCAGAATCAAAAATAATACAGTCCGACTTTCTTTGGCTGGAAAATCGTACCAGAGAGAATCGTACGCCGCACTTCCAATCATCATTTTGCTCTGAAAAGTGAAAAAATACGATATCCGCGAATTAATGAAGCTGCCATTGTTATCTCGACGCTAACCTTAACGCTCAGATATTCACCGGAGAAACAGTATATGAATGGATGCCTCGAGGTTCATCAAAATGTAGAATAACACTTTATTAAAATCGCTGCGGCATTGAGTGTGTCGAGCGACTGAAATTTCCATGTACGCAAACAGTAACTTAGTATGAGTTATTTGCACATTATACCTCCAGACATCTCTTCAGTGTTAATAATTATCAACAGTATTTTTCGACCCGATATGCAATATTTGTGTGTCTATTAGTAACGTCATCTTGGACTTGTTACTTACAGTGACGATAAAAAATCCTAAACAGCATATGATGATCGTGTCTGATAAAAGCATCATTAATGCGATGTACGGTGTAAAGAGTCTCGATATTTTCCGCAAATACAATAATACGCTGGTGCTTAATAATCAACGATCGTATTGTAACTTCGTTCGTCAATTCCGCCGGATATTTTGAAAAGATATTTGTTAACCATTCTCGGCTCTAAAATGTCTCGAGACTGTTTGCGTTAGCGGCGAGTACACCGGTGCTGTAAAAATACGGCGACCATTTGCATGCCGATGATTCGCCTCGAAGTACGGCGTGCATGAATCGCCGTATCCGTCATTACGCGCGAGTTACAGCGGCCCGAGGTATAATCCTGCTAGTCCGCGGATATCATTTGCAATAGATCGAAATATATTCTATGGAAGATTATGTGCACGTTCGCGTTAATATCCTGTTTCACTCTCGTCTAAGGTGAAATCAGACTAATTCTGAATTCGACTAATATTTCATTAAAGTATCAGAAATAAAACAGGCAACTTATAATAGGTACACAATCGTGCGTGTAAGAAAAAAAATGTACAAAAGAATCGTGTACAAAAAAAAAGAAGAAAATACTGCAGCTATAAATTTAGAAATAACGAATACACATGAACAATATATAGGGTGGATCCCCTTCTTTCCAAACTTTTGTTCACGATACAACTGTATGCCCTCGTTAAAAATGCAACATGCAAAGGAAAGGTGGAGCGCAGCTTCCACGAACTGCTTGTCGTGAGGTAAAATGTTTCGTTACTCTGCAAGGGAGTATAATTTGGGATTTCCCTGTGCTGGACGATCAGGAGAGAGGAAAACTAACAAGGGGAGTATCAACCCTGGTAATAATGGATTCTTTTCA
The DNA here is from genome assembly GCF_030848795.1 of Temnothorax nylanderi. Classification (NCBI taxonomy): domain Eukaryota; kingdom Metazoa; phylum Arthropoda; class Insecta; order Hymenoptera; family Formicidae; genus Temnothorax; species Temnothorax nylanderi. The sequence continues at coordinate 389,360 of NW_027249178.1, read as the reverse complement.
TTTTTATATATGTTGTAGGGGGTGTCCCCCTGTATACGTCAGTAAACGGAAAAGTCGCGACGGGCCTTAGTTTACGAGAAAATTAATTTAAAAAATATTTAAATATTTAAATTAATTTAAATAAAAATAATATTTTGGTGGATATCAAGTGAATTTTTCCGTTACATTTTTGTTTTGATGCGTCTTTTTTGTAAGAAAAAAGTGTATGCAAGATAATGGAGACAATTTTTATTTTATTTTAATCACATTTAACGTTTATTGTATTATACAGAACATGTTTCAGGATGGTACTTAACGATTTGTGTTTTCCGGTATCGTTATTAAAAAAACCGTGTGCTTGTCAAAACGTCGCTTTTATAAAATGTGCTTGGTGTTCTAAAAATTTATGTTTTTCTTGTTTTTACGATAAGTACCATCCTGAAACATGTTCTGTATAATACAATAAACGTTAAATGTGATTAAAATAAAATAAAAATTGTCTCCATTATCTTGCATACACTTTTTTCTTACAAAAAAGACGCATCAAAACAAAAATGTAACGGAAAAATTCACTTGATATCCACCAAAATATTATTTTTATTTAAATTAATTTAAATATTTAAATATTTTTTAAATTAATTTTCTCGTAAACTAAGGCCCGTCGCGACTTTTCCGTTTACTGACGTATACAGGGGGACACCCCCTACAACATATATAAAAATGAAAAGAATCCATTATTACCAGGGTTGATACTCCCCTTGTAAGACGTATCGCAGGAGTTCGTTGCGATGGAAAAACCAGTGTAAAGATCACAGTTGTAGCCTGCCAACTGTGCTTGCCAGAAAGCTCGGGCAGTTCAACGACGACGGTGCAGGATTACAGAACGACGGTATAAGCGAAGAAAAATTCAGTCAGCGGGAAATTGTTCCTTGTAACCGAGGCGAATACTCCATAATACTATATCACTCTATTTGTGTTTATTATTTTTACACTGCATTTTTAACATCTTAAGTTTTATTTCATATAATTTCGTTTAGTTATCTTAAGAATCTTCCAAATTAATTTTCGATTATTTAATATAAAAACGCTAGTAGATGATTAAATTAATCTCTCTTAAAATGGGGAATACGTTTATTCTGGTCATCATTTCGTTGTCCGACTCGGTAAAATACATCAATCTAAAATATCAACGATGTATTTATAACTCTGTCCTTGTGAACTACAGGCTAAATAAAGCCATCGCGAACAGGTACCTCGGTAAATCGATGCTCCGTTACTCCTGTTTGTCTATACGCGTACACTTGATGTGAAACTCCGCCTCTTTGAATAGAAAAATTGTTAACCGTGTAAACGACTGACGGTGATAAAAGTACTATATCCTTCTGCACGCGAAGATATAAGCGGCGTGCAGTTTAAGGCTTCAATACATTGCGTGTAACACCGACACGTATGACGCCGAAGCTTTCACGATCTGCAACATGATAGAAGCAATTACTGCCATCGTACGCGAACATCGTGCCACGACGAAACGACTACAGAACGTTGCTCGGCTGTCGAAACATCATTCACGTTAACAGCCTACCTACAGATATAGCTTTTCTAACGTTACTTTCATTACATATCTCTAATTTCCTTACGCCAGCGAATTGCTTGAGGGAAAGATCCATGACCTTTCCGACCGTGAGCGTCAAGTGCTTCTGCGATCTTATGATCATGAGCAGGACGTCTCGATTTTGATTTGGGTTCAGTTCGTACCAAAGCGATTCGTACGCCGCGTCGCCGATCTTTTGACTCTGAAATGTGCAATAAATCTTAGCACGTTGTATCACGAAATGCTTTGCGTGAAATACTGACTTTCGTACTGAGATACTCTCCGAGGAAGCAAAATATAAATGCCTCCATGCTCATAACAATGTAAAAGAACACGGACTTTATTAGCATAGACGATCCGCCCGGAACACCGATGGACTAAAAATTTCAAATATCTCATATTTCAAACGAGTTATGTTATTTCACGTGTTACTTACGATCACGATAAGAAATCCTAGACAACAAATAACCAGAGTGTTTGATACGAATTGTATTAGCGCGATATTTGAGAAAAAGGCCTCGATATTTTTCGAAAGAGAAATAATCTTTTGATGACGAATAATCAATATTTTCACGATGCTCTCGTTCACACCTCGCTTAATATCTTTTCGCGTGATTTCACTCAATTTTTGTCGCACGATGTCAATCTGTCCGCACACGTGAAGAACCTAAACGTCACGATATGCATTCATAATCAGTTTAAAGTGAAAACGGAAGCGTGTTTTCTTTGTTTATTCAAAAAATAAAATTGTGCTACAATTTTATTTTTTGAATAAAAGACAATGCAAATTATTATTAATATATTTATTATATTTGCTTTCTTAAATAGATTAAAGTCTATAAATTCCTTTTCTCTGCATATTCTGCATCGAAATTATTTTCTTTTGCGATTTCCAGAAACACCGACAAATTATGGAAAGACAGTCAAAACTTACCAGTGTTATCAGCAAGGAATTCATCACGCCTACCAAACTGGCTCCACTTGTCTGATGAACAAATTGTATAATAAGGACAACTATGTGTACCGATGTGCTCTTGATCTCAAAAGGCAATTCCATCTTAAGGATAAGCTCTCGAGTGTCAGTCTGATTGTTACTTTTGTACCTCAGCAATGTACCGGTTGCGTAAAGGAACACCGAGAGCGCATACAAGGTAATTATAAAGTTGGAGAATCGACGAGAAATGTACGCCATCCTAGTCATCATGTACTCGTCACAAACATCGCACTCCTTCCGATCCTCAATTACGCGCTCTATGATTACATTCAGCAGACTACAACGGATTTATAGAAATATTGATTTCGCGAGATGTTATTAGAGTTGTTGTGATTTAATAGCAAAAATTATATGAATTAAAGATTCTTTCTTTTGATTTATTACGACCTGGAATCTAGAACGAACCCGAGACATATTTACTTTGCGAATCGTATTTATAATTTCGTACCGCAACGAAGAAGCTTACCGAGCATTAAACGCAAAAATAATCAATTTGATGAGCAGAAGACTGTAAGCCAACGTTGCGCTTAATACGTCCATGAGGAGCAAAAGATCCTCATCGCCGAAATGCATAATCAAGTGTTGATATTGAAAGGTCTGAAACATTATCACCGAAGATATACAGAACACTCGGCGCAAAATTGCATACGACGTGCCCGGCCATACGCCGATCGCGCGAAGTCCGAACTCGATAGGGTGACACACGGTATTCACCGTTTCTGTGCCGTTATTCATTGACCCCCGATTAAATCAGTCTCACGGCACGATAGCACCAACGTGATTTAACATTAATACTTTAAGTTAACTCGACTTTCTTCTCCGTCTACGTTACAGAAAGATTGTAATCCCAAAAATGATATCAGTTTGCTAACACAAGATTAATATAAATGATCAGTAGGTACAGCGCACTCAGCTTAAGTAGCATCGAAATTCCAACACGATTGCCTTGACGTTATATTTTATATCGTCGTCAGTTAGAAAATGGGCGCTAAAATTTCTGACAGCATGATCGATAATTTAACTCAGCCACGGTTAACAGTCATCAGTGGATATGTGGTTGATCGGCGAGGCCTCAGTGAGAATGTAAAATTCTATGAGTTCTCTCAGTACTCAAGTAACCCCCACCTTACAGTTGCGATCAATAGAAATTACTTATCCATCGTATTTCCATCATATCTTTTCATATTCTCTTGTCTTTGAAATTGTGAGTAAATAATCAGACATTTCGATGATTATACCACAATTGCAAAAAAAAGAACAGGCAGAGATAGCCACGGAGAACTTCTACACCCTCGTGTACGGTCTCTGTCCGTTATTTGCATTAAAAATGCAAAGCAAACGTTCGTCAGCGTGTATGTCGATCCTAACAAATTTCAGTATCAGCTCAACGCCGTAATTCAGTACAATCGAGGTATGAACAGGAGATATCATAAATGTGAGGGCTGATTTTAACTGAGCTCTCTTTCTGCTCGAAGATGAAGTGGATACTAGGATAAATCCCGGTATGCCATAAAATAATTTCAATAACGCTAAAATAAATTTTTAAATATTTATGATAAAAAATATATAGAAAATGTAATAAAACTGCAATTAATATACATTATGTATATCAATAATCACTCTAATAATCATATATGTATGTCAATAATCACTCTAATAATCAATATACATACATATTTAAACAATAAACTAGTTATATTTTGTTCTCCGATTTGATTATGAAATATATATAAAATTTAAAAAATATATAAAACGACTTTAATTATATTTCTCATAAGCATATATATATTTACATATCTAATTGTTTCAAATATATGCGTGGGCGCACACACACACATGTACAACACATAAAACACACATCAAATTTTCCAAGTTTAATTTTTAACTTTGTAACTTAAAGCAGCGCTAAATAATTAAATATTCAATTAAATACTTTTATTTTATTATTATCAGCTTTAAAAAAGGTACATCGACCGAGAAGATCAACTTCACATTGTTCATCACAAATCAATACTTTAATAATGTCCTTCTACTCTTATACACACATATACCTGATGTGAAACCCCATCGAGTCTCTGAATAGGAAAATTGCTAATCGTAACTGGCTGGCGGTAGTAAAAGTACTATATCCTTCTGCACGCGAAGATATAAGCGGAGCATAAAGTATGTTTAGGCTTCAATACATCGCATGTAACACCGACATGTATGACGCTGAGGCTCTTATGATCTACAACATGATAGAGAAGTAATTACGGTCATCGTACGCGAACACTATGCCGCGATGAAGCAACTAGAGGTCGTCACTCGGTCATGTCAAAATATAAAATTCTACGGCACAAGTACACTTCTATTTAGCTACTTTTACTTCAATAAATCCTTACGCTGGTAAATTGCTTTAGCGAGAGATTCGCGATCTTTCCGATCGTGAGCGTCAAATACTTCTGTGATCTTACAATTATAATTAGGATATCTCGACTCTGAATTGGATTCAATTCGTACCAAAGCACTTCATAAGCGGCGTCGCCGATCATCTTACTCTAAAATAATTTTTGTTGTAAAACGGTGTATCATGTCCAATATACATGTCATATTACATACTGACTTTCGTAGTAAGATATTCTCCAAGAAAGCAATATACAAATGCCATCACATTGAATAGAATGTAAAAGAACACGGACTTTACTAGCATAGGCGTTCCGCCTGGGACACCAATGGACTAAAAATTTTAAATATCTTATGTTTCGAATAAGTTATGTTGTTTCACGTGTACTTACGATCACAATGACAAATCCTAGGGAACAGAGGACCAAAGTGTTCGACACAAATTGTACTAATGCTATACTCGAGAAGAGAGCCTCAATATTCTCGGAGAAGGAGATAATCTTCTGATGCCGAACGATTAGCATTTTTGCAATATTTTTGTTTATGTTTTGTTTGATGTCCTTCCGTGTGATTTCACTCAGTTTTTGTCGCATTATATCAATCTGTCCACACACATGAAGAACCTAAATCATCCAATTCAATTTAACATCTTGTGTAGTAAAAACGTTTTGTTTATCTTTTATTTTTTTTATATTTAATATAAATGTGTCTAATTTCTTGATTTTTAAAAACTTAAGTTTCTAAAGAAATTAAATAATAAAATTTCAACATATTTTAATAATTATTGTATTTTTATTTTTACTTATTTATCTGTATATATTTTTAGTAATCTTAAAAAAAAGAGTGAAATCTAAGAAAAAGAATTTTATTTAATAATATATTTTATATATAATAATGTATCTGTTTAATATTTTTAAGACAATTTAAGTCCTTAAATCATTTTTCATGATGTTAAGGAGGTTCTACAGATAATGGATGTATCTAAAAATTGGAAAAAAACTTTATGGACGTATAAAGTAAGATGCGAGAAAAGTGCTCAAAAAATTTTAGCATCGGTTATCGTGTAAAAATTTGCAAAAATGAATTTTGAAATCACAGTTTTAACATGAGCTCTTATGGCAAAAGGGTTCCCGGAGACAGGAAACGAGATATTAATTATATGAAGGCGGCCTACCAGAGATTCAAAAAACGGAGCTCTTATAGATCTTAATCTAAGCTTTTCAGAAATATCGAGAAAAACAAGGGTTATCGTGTAAAATTTTGTGATATTGGCTATTGAAACAGGCCATATCACAGTTCACGTAGCGTGCTTCGAATAACAAGGGAGATTTAACAACGTCGCAGCGACTGCACCTCACATAACCTTTTATCTGTCAATGATTTTTGGGCATTTTCCATTCGAAGAACAACTTTCTTTTTAGCGAATTTTCCTCTTTTGACACCACGTAAGACTCTATCCTTATTTCTCCATGAATTGGTCGGGCTTGGAGGAGTCATTGTAAATTTATAAAAGTAAACGCAGTCACTGACTAGAAAAGGACCACGCTTATATGAGCAGAACAGCGAGACTCAAGTTCGTGACGTTATCACATTTTCTCGCATGTATAAGAAGCCGGAGTCAAAGGAGCACTTACACGATATTTTTAATTATTCCTTGCTTCGACTAATACGGGTATGATATAAGCTCTAACATCATCAAAATTCATGAAAATATTTTATGAATACTTAGAATTGATGAATTTGAAGATTTTCTCTTCATCTCTCGACTGACTAGAGAGTACCTGTAGAACCTCCTTAAATATAATTATTCTTCTTTCGTAATTTTTAGAAAAGTTACGAAAAGACATACGAACTTACCAGTGTCAGGAGTAAGCAATATAGCACAGCCACCAAACTGGCCGTGCTTACTTGGTGAACGAACTGCGTAACGAGAATGGTAAAATATACCGATGTGCTTTCAATTTTGAAAGGTAACTCCATCTTAAGAATAAGCTCTCGAGAATCGGTTTGATTGCTGCTTTCGTTCCTCAACAACGTGCCGATCGCATAGAAGATTACCGACATCGCGTGCGAACCGATTATCAAATTGGAGAACCAGCGGGAGATGTAGGCCATTCTATTCATCGTGCATTTGTTCGAAACATCGCGCTCCTTCCAATCCTCGACCATGTGTACTATGAGATCGTCCAGCAAACTATAATGAGTTATTCAAAAAAAATATTGACCGACATGAAATTGCATTCGCGAAATATTACCGAAAATATACAAATCAACGCAGATTTGCAAATTAATTTTGCCAATTAATCAAAACATTTTCTTTCTTGCGATTATTAGCTTGAGATCTAAAATAAAGGATCAACGATGTGCTTATTTTATGGCTGTACTTGATTTTGTACTCAACGTACCTACATTGTGACGAAGAAGCTTACCGAACGTTAAATAAGATAATAATCATGTTGATAAGCAGAAGACTATAAGCCAGGGTTGCGCTCATCACGTCCATGAGGAGAAAAATGTTAGTCTCGGCGAAGTGCATGATCAAGTATCGATATTGCAAGGTCTGAAATACCACCATCGAAAATATGCAGCAGACTCTGCGCAAAATTGCATAGGATGTACCCGGCCATACACCCATCACGCGAAGACCGAACTCCACGGAGCGACATACAACATTCACCGATTTTATTTCGTTATTCATTGATCCCGAATAAGTCTATTTTGCAGCACCAACGTGGTTTATTATTAACTCTACTTATTTTTCTTTTCTTTTTTGTCTACATTATAAGTGAGAATATCATCCAGAAGAAGATATCAATTGGCTAACGTAACAGCACTTAGTCTAAACTTAGATCGGTGCAACACAGCTTAAGATTTTGCCACTAAAACAATACTGAAACTTCCTTCGATTTCGTAGAGTTAAAAGGCAAACTTCGCCGAAACTTCCAACTACATAATCGATAGTCTTAACTTGACTTCCTCTCTAGATATGATCGGCCGAGAGGTCTCAGTGAGATTGTAAAATTCTATGAGTTCAGTACTCAAGTAACCCCCACCTTACAGTTGTGATCAATAGAAATTACTTATCCATCGTATTTCCATCATATCTTTTCATATTCTCTTGTCTTAGAAATTGCGAGTAAATAATCAGACATTTCGATGATTATACCACAGTTGCAAAAAAAAAAAAAAAGAAACAGGCAGAGATAGCCACGGAGAACTTCTACACCCTCGTGTACGGTCTCTGTCCGTTATTTACATTAAAAATGCAAAGCAAACGTTCGTCAGCGTATGTCGATGCTAACAAATTTCAGTCTTATGCAGCTCAACGCCGTAATTCAGTACAATCGGGGTATGAACAGGAGATATCATAAATGTGAGGGCTGATTTTAACTGAGCTCTCTTTCTGCTCGAAGATGAAGTGGATACTAGGATAAATCCCGGTATGCCATAAAATAATTTCAATAACGCTAAAATAAATTTATACTTATTTATGATAAACAATATATAGAAAATGTAATAAAACTCCAATTAATATACATATATGTATATCAATATAATAATCAATATACATACATATTTAAACAATAAACTAGTTATATTTTGTTCTGCGATTTGATTATGAAATATATATAAAATTTTAAAAATATATAAAATAATTTTAATAATATTTCTCATATGCATATATATATTTACATATCTAATTGTTTCAAATATATGCGTGGGCGCACACACACATATGGGCAATTCCACGTCAAATCGGACAAGATTTGACCTCGTATTTTTTAAATCGATTGAAACTTTTTTTTACATGAAATATACATAAAATAAGCAGATACGTATTTTTTTGTTTGTCAGAAAAATTTTTTTTACAAAAGTTATAAACAATACAATTTTCGTCAAAAATAAAGAAGTCGTCTATTTTACAAATTAATATCTCTGGTTATATTTGTCGTAGAGAAATATTCAAAAAACCATTTTAAAGCTAAGAAGGCAATCTTTGAAAAAAAAATAGTTTAAGTTACAAGAAATTGCAAATTCCAATTGTTATAAGCAATTGAAATGCTTAATTAATTTTTTCACTAAAAAGTACCTTTTTAAAAATTTTTTAAATAATGCTATCTTATTCTTTATTTCATTCTGAAAGTACACATATTTTTCTTTTTATGGAGAAACGCGATGGATTCTATTTTTTATATAATTTTAATGACTGAGGCGCCGCGAAAATACAGGTGGCGAAGTAATCGACGGCATCGATGCGCCGCGCTACTTGGTCGAACTAGAGACGCGTGCACAGCGCGACGCGGCGCGGCGCGGCGCCTCAGTCATTAAAATTGTATAAAAAATAGAATCCATCGTTTCTCCATAAAAAGAAAAATATGTGTACTTTCAGAATGAAATAAAGAATAAGATAGCATTATTTAAAAAATTTTTAAAAAGGTACTTTTTAGTGAAAAAATTAATTAAACATTTCAATTGCTTATAACAATTTGAATTTGCAATTTCTTGTAACTTGAACTATTTTTTTTTCAAAGATTGCCTTCTTAGCTTTAAAATGCTTTTTTGAATATTTCTCTACGACAAATATAACCAGAGATATTAATTTGTAAAGTAGACGACTTCTTCATTTTTGACAAAAATTGTATTGTTTATAACTTTTGTAAAAAAATTTTTTCGGACAAACAAAAAAATACGTATCTGCTTATTTTATGTATATTTCATGTAAAAAAAGTTTCAATCAATTTAAAAAATACAAAGTCAAATCTTGTCCGATTTGACGTGGAATTACCCATATACAACACATAAAACACACATCAAATTTTCCAAGTTTAATTTTTAACTTTGTAACTTAAAGCAGCGCTAAATAATTAAATATTCAATTAAATACTTTTATTTTATTATTATCAGCTTCAAAAAAGGTACATCGACCGAGAAGATCAACTTCACATTGTTCATCACAAATCAATACTAATGTCTTTCTACTCTTATACACACATATACCTGATGTGAAACCCCATGGAGTTTCTGAATAGGAAAATTGCTAATCACGTAACCGGCTGGCGATTGTAAAACTATATCCTTCTGCACGCGAAGATATAAGCGGAGCATAAAGTAAGTTTAGGCTTCAATACATCGCATGTAACACCGACATGTATGACGCTGAGGCTTTTATGATCTACAACATGATAGAGAAGCAATTACGGTCATCGTACGCGAACACTATGCCGCGATGAAGCAACTAGAGGTCGTTACTTGGTCATGTCAAAATATAAAATTCTACGGCACAAGTACACTTCTATTTAGCTACTTTTACTTTAATAAATCCTTACGCTGGTAAATTGCTTTAGCGAGAGATTCGCGACCTTTCCGATCGTGAGCGTCAAATACTTCTGTGATCTTACAATTATAAATAGGGTATCTCGACTCTGAATTGGATTCAATTCGTACCAAAGCGCTTCATAAGCGGCGTCGCCGATCATCTTACTCTAAAATAATTTTTGTTGTAAAACGGTGTATCATGTCCAATATACATGTCATATTACATACTGACTTTCGTAGTAAGATATTCTCCAAGAAAGCAAAATACAAATGCCTCCACATTGATTAGAATGTAAAAGAACACGGACTTTACTAGCATAGGCGTTCCGCCTGGGACACCAATGGACTAAAAATTTTAAATATCTTATGTTTCGAATAAGATATGTTGTTTCACGTGTACTTACGATCACAATGACAAATCCTAGGGAACAGAGGACCAAAGTGTTCGACACAAATTGTACTAATGCTATACTCGAGAAGAGAGCCTCAATATTCTCGGAGAAGGAGATAATCTTCTGATGCCGAACGATTAGCATTTTTGCAATACTTTTGTTTACGTTTTGTTCGATGTCCTTCCGCGTGATTTCACTCAGTTTTTGCCGCATTATATCAATCTGTCCACACACATGAAGAACCTAAATCATCCAATTCAATTTAACATCTTGTGTAGTAAAAACGTTTTGTTTATCTTTTATTTTTTTTATATTTAATATAAATGTGTCTAATTTCTTGATTTTTAAAAACTTAAGTTTCTAAAGAAATTAAATAATAAAATTTCAACATATTTTAATAATTATTGTATTTTTATTTTTACTTATTTATCTGTATATATTTTTCGTAGTCTTAAAGTAATCTTAAAAAAAAGTGAAATCTAAGAAAAAGAATTTTATTTAATAATATATTATATATAATTTATATAATAATGTATATGTTTAATAATATATTTTTAAGACAATTTAAGTCCATAAATCATTTTTCATGATATTAAATATAATTATTTTTCTTTTGTAATTTTTAGAAAAATTACGAAAAGACATACAAACTTACCAGTGTCAGCAGTAAGCAATTTAGTACAGCCACTAAACTGGCCGCGCTTATTTGGTGAACGAACTGCGTAACGAGAATGGTAAAATATACCGATGTGCTTTCAATTTTGAAAGGTAACTCCATCTTAAGAATAAGCTCTCGAGAATCGGTTTGATTGCTGGTTTCGTTCCTCAACAACGTGCCGATCGCATAGAAGATTACCGACATCGCGTGCGAACCGATTATCAAATTGGAGAACCAGCGAGAGATGTAAGCCATTCTGTTCATCGTGCATTCGTTCGAAACATCGCGCTCCTTCCAATCCTCGACCATGTGTACTATGAGATCGTCCAGCAAACTATATAATGAGTTATTCAAAAAAAATATTGACCGACATGAAATTGCATTCGCGAAATATTACCGAAAATATACGAATCAATGCCGATTTGCAAATTAATTTTGCCAATTAATCAAAACATTTTCTTTCTTGCGATTATTAGCTTGAGATCTAGAATAAAGGATCAACGATGTGCTTATTTTATGGCTGTACTTGATTTTGTACTCGACGTACCTACATTATGACGAAGAAGCTTACCGAACGTTAAATACGATAACAATAATTTTGATAAGCAGAAGACTATAAGCCAGGGTTGCGCTCATCACGTCCATGAGGAGAAAAATGTTAGTCTCGGCGAAGTGCATGATCAAGTATCGATATTGAAAGGTCTGAAACACCACCATCGAAAATATGCAGCAGACTCTGTGCAAAATTGCATAGGACGTACCCGGCCATACACCTATCACGCGAAGACCGAACTCCACGGAGCGACATACAACATTCACCGATTTTTTTTCGTTATTCATTGATCCCGAATAAGTCTATTTTGCAGCACGATCACCAACGTGGTTTACCATTAACTCTACTTATTTCTTTTTCCTTTTCTGTTTACATTATAAGCGAGAATATCATCCAGAAGAAGATATCAATTGGCTAACGTAACAGCACTTAGTCTAAACTTAGATCGGTGCAACACAGCTTAAGATTTTGCCACTAAAACAGCAATACTGAAACTTCCTTCGATTTCGTAGAGTTAAAAGGCAAACTTCGCCGAAACTTCCAACTACATAATCGATAGTCTTAACTTGACTTCCTCTCCAGATATGATCGGCCGAGAGGTCTCAGTGGAACTGTAAAATTCTAACAGAATGCATCTAATTCAGCATTCGAGGAACCCCCACCTCGATTGTAACCGACCAATAGGAGTTATTCACATTATACTTCTCTCTATCTCAGAAGTTTATCAGAAGTCACGAGAAAAAAATTATAAATCGATGTCTCAATAATTGCGGTGGTTGCAAAAAAAGACAGGTAGAGACAGCTACGAAGTTTTCTATATACTCTACGCATCCCTCGCATCCGGTGTTCGTCATTTGCATAAAAAATGTAAAACAGACGTTCACCATTATACACTGGTACTAAGAGACTTGAATTATGCTCATTGTCATTACTGTCCTGCAAAATTTAAATAACACAATAGAAAAGGTACACATGATGAAATAAGATAAACGTGATGGCCGAACCGAACCGCTGCGTGCGAAGAAACGCATCTTTCCCAAAGACTATAAGAAACATTTCGAAGACTATTATCTCATCAAATACTTTTATCGCCTCACGAATCGACAACTAAACATAATCCTATGTCATCAATTATTAATAAATTAATATTTGTTAAATATATATTTTGTACTGCGTAAGAACCGCAACTATAATCTGATGGACGATAAAAATGAATGGTGGGGTCGTCCCCTTCGTCCATCGAGTTACCGATCACGATGCAGCAACTGCACGTTTTTTCTTTAAAAATGCAATGAGCAAGGTAGGTAGAACACAGCTTCTAAAAACTACTTGCCGCGAGGTTGAAAGGTTTCCTCGCTGCTGGGGAAGCATATTGAGGGAGTTTATTAGGGAGGAAAACGAAGACGTACCTCGAGAGTTACGATGGAACGACCAGTGCGAAGATCACAGTTCATAGTTGGTGCTGTGGGTGGTTCCGAGAAGGATCTGATGTGACGATAACAGTGCTGCAGGCTAGAGCACGTGGCGAAGGAAAAGGCATCTTAACGGATGACATTTTCTTGTGATGAAGATAAGAACTTCGTAATACTGTAACACTATTTATGTACAATAATATTTTCACACTACATCTTTAATCATTAGCTCAAAAACCTTAAACAAATAAATTTATAGTAATATTGCAATAAAAATCTTTTATAGGAAATGTGATAAAAATACGGTTAATAAATATATACCAAATTTTTAGTCACAAAATATTATTTTATTATACAATTAATTTTATTCGGAAAAATCTAATATAAAGTAAAAAGAGTTTTTGTAATACTTTTGCACTATGTATGTGTGTGTATATGTATTTATATATTTTTATATTTATTATATAAAAATATATTTTAAATGTATATTTTTATATAGATATGCTTAATTAATTTTATGTATATAGAAATAAATTCATAAAGAAAGAAAATATCTTCCACATTTTGATCTTAAACAATATAAAAAAATTTAAGTGATATTCGATAATTAAATTGAATTTCTGTTTTTAAAAAATGCTTTTATTTTGATTTCGTCAGATCTGGCAAAGTACATCGATTGAGAGAATCGTTGTATTTATAGCTCTATGCTTATGCACTACAAACCAAGTACGATTATCACGAATCGATGCTTCGGCAAATAATTTTCTTGCTCCTCTCTACTCGCGTATACACTCGATATGAAACCCCATCGAGTCTCTGAATAGGAAAATTGTCGATCGCGTAAAAGTATTATAGTCTTCAACATGCGAACATATAAGCAGCGTATAAAGTACATTCAGGCTTCAATACATCGCATGCAACACCGACACGTACGACGCCGAAGCTTTCACGATCTATAACGTGATAAAAATGATTATGGTTATCGTACGCTGCAAATGTATCGTATTAGAACGCAACGATTAAGAAACGACTGTCAAAATATCATTGTGATAACACTCCGTGCACGCAAATGTAGCTTTTCATCATCGCTTCCATTATTTAACTAAATTCTTACGTTAGCAAATTGCTTCAAAGAGAGTTCCATAACTTTCCCTATTGTAAGCGTCAAATGCTTTTGGGATCTTATGATCATAATATGAATATCTTGATTTTGACTCGGGCTCATTTCGTACCAAAGCGATTCGTACGCCGCGTCGCCGATCATTTCGCTCTAAAATATATAATAAATCTCGTCGTAGAGCAATATATCGTATATGAAATAAATATATGTTACAGTGTATTATATACGGACTTTCGTACTGATATGTTCTCCGACAAAGCAATATATAAATGCCTCCAAGCTCATAACAAAGTAAAAGAACACGGACTTCACTAATATCATCGATCCACCCGGGGCACCAATAGACTGAAATTTTCTATTATTTTATATCTCGAAGAAATTAGTATTTTTTCGATATACTTACGATCACGATGAGAAATCCCAGACAACAGATAACCAGAGTGTTCGATACGAATTGTATTAATGCGATATTCGAATAGAGAGCTTCGATTTTTTTGGAGAAGGTGATAATCTGTTGATGCCGAACGATCAGCGCTTTCAAAACGCTGTCGTTTATATCTTGCTCGATGCTCTTCTGTGTAACTTCACTCAATTTCTGCCGTATTATGTCAATCTGCCCACACACGTGAAGAACCTAAACGTCGCGATATGTTTTTAGTACAATTTTAACATCTAGATTTAAAGCAAATAAGTGCGAACACACGCGAACAATTTGCTTCAATCAGTGCGAATGACAAGAATGTTCATGAATGATGTACATTTGTTTCGTTTAGAATCTAAATCAACATGTCAACTTCATTTTACAAATAATCATATTTGTATAATTAATATATTTTTTTTACCATATATACATATACTTAAGATATTTTAGAATAAATCTTCTTTCTTAGTATCATATCGTAATTATTTTCTTTTACAGTTAGCAGGAACAGCAGAAAATCACGTACGCTCGAACTTACCAATATTATCAGCAAAGAATTCAATACGCCCACCATACCGGCCGCAGTCGTCTGATGAATAAATTGCGTAACGAGGACAGCTACGTGTACCGATGTGCTCTCAATCTCGAAGGGTATCTCCATCTTAATGATGAGCTCTCGATTATCGGTTTGATTTTCATTCTTGATCTTCATTAATGTGCCTATCGCGTAGAGGAATACCGACATCATGTGCGAGCAGATTATACTGTTGGAGACCAAACGAGAGACGTAAGCTATTCTGGTCATCGTGTACTCGTCCGAAATATTGCACTCCTTCCAGTCCTTGGTCATACATGTCATGATTTCGTTCAGCAGACTATAATGGATTATTTAAAGAAATATCGAGATGTGGTTACGCGCAAAAACACATAAATGTCTTTGCAAGATGTCGAAAAAAAAGTTATATAAATTAATGGTGAAATTTATATAAATAAAAAAAATTCTCTTGATAACCTGAGATACAGAACGAAAGAGATGTGGAAGATGCTTGTTTTGCGAATCACATTTAATTCTGTGCTCGGTATAATATCATGTTGAAAAAGCTTACCGAGCATTGAACGAAAAAATAACCATTTTAATAAGCAGAAGGGTGTAAGCGAAAGTTACGCTTAACGCGTCCATGAGAATCATTAGGTCTTCCTCGCCAAAGTTCACGATCACGTGTTGATATTGAAAGATTTGAAACACGATCATCGACGATATGCTGAGGACTTTAAATAAAATTGCGTACGACGTGCCCGGCCATACACCGATCAAACGAAGGCCGTATTCTACGGAGCGAGACACGGTGGTCATCGAATCTATCTCGTTCTCCATCGTGCTCGAAGACACTTGTTCAAACCGGCGACACCGTGAGTTATCACTAATTCTCGGTTTTCCTCCCTCTGTCTACATTATAGATAAGACTAAATGTAGAAGGGCTCGATTCACGTCGGATTATTTAGCCCGAATGATCGGACAACTCAAATATTGTTTACTGAAGTTACGAGATATTGTGCTGACGAAACGTTGATTCCCCGGAATATCATAGAATAGGAGGCGAAATTTCCGACTGTGGCATGATCGAAAGTCCCAAGTCAGTTCTCAGATATGGTCGATCGAGAAGTCTCAGGGAGACTGCGGACTCAGCACTCGACTGACCCTACCTCGACCATGTGTACATGCATGAGACAGTAATTATTCATCGCGTATTTTACGTCTTTTTCTCATCTTAGAAGTCACGAGTAAAAACTATAGAACGATGCCTCGATAATTACGAAAAAAAAAAAAAATGGACAGACGCAGCCACGAAAGCGTCCAATATCACCCTCGTGTATCATCCACGCATCCTCGCTCGGTCGCTGTCTGTTATTTGCATTAAAAATGCAAGGCAAATGTACGTGCGCTGAACACACGTGAGTACTAAATGCCTGCGTGGAATACTTAAAACTTTCGAACGGCAAGAAGAAACGAAGAGCGGGAAAATTGTGGAAGACGAATTTCTAAGAATAAATCGAAAGCGGGGATGAAAGTTTTGCAATGATGAGGGAAGGACGTCGAGCGGCGCATAGAGACATTTGTCTATAAAAAGTACAATGCTATTATCGAATCGAATGAGATATATTGATGTAGTTTTACATAAGGACATTGACGTTCGTGGAACGTTAATGAGTTACTAGAATTCGCGAGATGTCACGTCTCTTATAACATAATTATAGTTACATAAACACACGGAGGGTATTGCCTTCTCGACTATACACGGCTTTCAAGACATAGCATGCAGCACGGATACGTAAGACGCTGATGCCTTAATAATCTAGAAGAAAGAAGGTAGAACTTGTCGTATTTTGTAACAGCTACTGAAACGCGATATACTTTTATCTATAAAGCTGATGTAAAAATGTAATAAAACATAAAAAATAGTGGTATATTCTTTTTACAGGTACATGTAAAAATATATTTTCTTCTAATTTATAAATCGAATTAAAATTAGCAAACGTACGTATTTTCATTCAAGATACGTACAACCTATAACAGATACAGCAAAACGTTTTGAAAGCGCATCTTACTGTTGTAAAACGTTCTAGAGAGAGATCCATAAATTTTCCAATAGTAATAGTTAACTTTCTTTGCGATCTCAAAATCAGCAGTAATAAAATACGACTCTGCGTGGGATTCGAATTGTACCACTTCGCTTCGTACGCCGCATCACCGATCATTCTGCCCTGCAATCGAGTGAATGATTAAATTTATTTAGAATTATAATAAAAAAATGTAGCGCTAAACTTGAGAAAGAGATTATTATTCTATAATGTACATTTTTACTGACATATTTTTCGAAAAATATTTTTTCAATGATATTTCGATATTGAAGAAACGAGTATATGATAATAAAATTATATACAGAAAGTTATACAGGATTTGCATTTGCAACTGACATGAAAATTTTAACTATATATTTATATTATTATATCAAGATTTTATTGAGCATTTATAATCATGAATAGAAAATATTGAATTTATAAAGATAATATTATATTTAACTGCAATTATATGTAAACGTTCTTCACCTTGGCGCTGAGGTATTCTCCAGCATAACAAAATATGAATGCCTCCAAGGTGATGACAACGTAAAAAAAGAGAGATTTAATCAACATCGTGGATCCTTGCGTGTCACTGATCGACTGTAATATAATCGGAAATAATATCAAACGTCAAACACACTCTGAATGGCAAGCAAAATAAGAGTGCTTTAAAACCTACACTTGAGCACCATCCAATTATTTCGAATATTCTCGTACGAGATATTTTGTTTTATTGCATATCAATAAGCTGACAATTTGAAATAAAAATGTTTTGTGTAATGGCAATTTAATATTATTGCCATATATGTATATATTAACCGTGTGCATCTTCGATTTCACGAAGCATCCACTCACAGTCACGATTAGAAATCCGAGACAGCAGATGACCAAGGTGTTCCACAGGAATTGCATCAAAGCTATATACGAGAAGAGAGTCTCGATGTCGGTCGAGAGTGCGATAATTCTCTGATGTCGACGTATTAAAGCTTTGATAGTCGAGGTTCGCAAGTCGAACGTGTCGTCAGCTGAGGATATTTCTACCAACCCTCGGCACATTATATCGATTTGCCCACCTACGTGAAGAATCTAAAAATAACGGTCAACGCCCTGCAGTGGGTTCTCGATACCACCGCGATTCAGTGCAACAACTTGTAAGTACAAAAGTTTATTAACAAAAAAAACAACAGCAGATAAGTAAGTCTATTATATCATAGAATTATAAACTTTCGTAATTAATACAATAATTAATATTAAATTAAAAATATGTAAATATAAAATAGAGTCAAAAAAATATTAACACTTACATGGAAGTAAAACTTTTTAGAGAAACAGAACTAATAATGCAAGATATCATAGTAACAAATTTGTCTTTTGTCTTCAAAGAGTCATTACTTGTTCACCCTCAATATCAACATATTCTTAAAATCTTCTCCAAGTGGTCTACAGAGCCCTGAGGTATATTTCTTTTGGTATTGCTGCAATCACATTTGCAATTTTCTGTCGAAGATCTTGCACATAATAATGATGGTGAACACTGTTTGAAGTAAAGACTGTTTGAATACAAAGTATACTTGTTACTATGCTATCTTACATTATCAGTTCTGCTTCTCTAAAAATGGTAATTTTATATAAATGTTAACATTTTTTTAGGGACCCTGTATAATATTAATTACAAAGATATTTTATTAAAAGATTAAATATATGTAAAAAAAATATGTATAAATAATAATTAAGTCCAAGAAATAAAAAAATTATGCATCACTTTGGATGATATTAGATGTAGTTTATTGTAAAAATTAACGGAGGAAATTAACGGCAAAAATATGGAGACGCTTGTACTTCGCATTATCGGTTATCGATTAAGCTCACGAGAACGATTTCATTACGCACAAATGAAATAAATTAAGTAAGTTATTAATCGCGTGGATGATACAGAACACTCATTACGAACAATGCGGTGCGACACGCGAGAGAGCCGATCGAAATTACTTTATTATTCTACTAAGCTACTTATATAAATTACGCATCTCCACGTGGTATAATTATACATTTAGTGCGATACATATTAATTTAATTATGAATGCTTCGGAATTAGAATCCAATCTGCCTGGCTCTCTTTATTGAATAAGTATAAAATATAAAAACAAATTTTTTTTTCATTTTCCTCTTTCTAAAAAAAAATCAAGAAACTTGCTCAAAAAGCACAATGAATTATATGTTGACTCATTATATCAATAAGATTTATTTAAAAATTAGAAAACTAAACCTTTCTAACTTTCTAACTTATAAAGCGTTCTTTTTCAAGTCAATCATCTTCGTCGGCTTAAAGCATGTTTACTTACCAGTGAGACAATCAGGGCGTTAAGCACACCGACTATCGTGGCTGCCGCGAGCTGGTGGAAAAACTGCGTGATCATGACGAGCTCGTACGCAGGGGAGGCATTGGATTCGAAAGGTAGCTCCATTTTGAGAAACAGCTCTCGCGCTGGCACCGCGAGCTGTTCGTCGGGCTCGTCGGCGTGAGCAACAAGTACACCAGTGCCGTAAAGAAACACTGACATCGAGTAGAGGCCGATGATCAGGTTGGAGGACCGATGCGACACATCAATCGTTCTTGACATCGAGCAGGCGGCCCACTCGGTCACGCACTCGCTCCGATCCTGGGCCATCATCTCCAGGATGTCGTAAAATATCCTGCGAAAAAACTTGAAGACATGCCTTTCGAACTGTCTTATGATTATAGAAGAATGTGATAATCTTTTATTTTCTTTACACATCGCGTACTTCAAATCATAACGAAGGTACATACACTGTTAAATATTAAAGAATAAAATTTAAATCAGAGCACCTTAAGTTAAATAACATTTTGTTATTTTTAACTACCATATGTGTGTGTCTACCCAAAGTTTATTATTTTAACACAGTATTACTCTAACTTCATTGGTTTAGTTAAATTAACGACATATTGAACAGGAGCAGTGGCGACTTATTGAAATGGTTAAAAAAGATTTAAATTAAGTATAATTTGACCACGAGTTTAATAGTGTATGACGATTAAATATTTTAATTGCGCAAATCTATATTTATTTGATCATTGATATATGTCACTGTACAAAATAAATTTTCATTTTATGATATTTTTCAAAAATATTAGACTAATCTAAAATTGATTCAGACACACGAAAAGACTGCGTCCACGTCGTCGTTTCATAACAACGTTTCGAAACATAGATATAAATGAGACGGACTCACCGCCGATTGATCCAGAATATCGTGAGTTTCAATAGTAGAAGGCTATAAGACATCGTAGTGCTGAGGCCATCCATCAGATGCGACAGGTCGTCCGTGCGGACGTGTATGACGAAATATCGATACTGAAAGGTCTGCGCCATCGTCAGAGTGATCATCCAGAAGGCGCGACGAAGGACCGTGCAGGACGAGTCGGGCCAAACGCCGATCACACGAAGACCTATCTCGATCGAACGGCTGACAGTGCCATCGAGGATCGTCGAATCGGTTTTCGGGTCCATTTTCGGAGCTCTGACTTCGAAAGGTACTTCCGACCTAGACGCCTCCTTACATCGGTACCACCGTGAAACTTTGATATTTCAAAAATCCAACCGTGTACTTCGTGTTGCGATGTTGAACACATGGATGAACACGGGGGACGAACGCGGGTGAACACGGGTAAATCGCTGCGCACCAGCGATCCCCCACCTCGATGTCGATGTGAACCAATAGGAAGCACCGACAAGATATTCCCATCGCAATGGAAGAATTGTCAAATAAGGATGATTATAACAGACAGATAAGTGAGGGTATAGATAACAAAGAAAAAAAAGCGAGCAGCGGAGGGAGAGTGAATTGTCTTCGAAATTACCTTGAACCTTAAAAATTCAGGAACCGTACGCGATCAGGCGCACGGTACGCAAGACCCTCGGGAGATCGTGCATAATAATAGTCAGTTAGACCAAGACACTTTAAAACGGTAAAATGTGGAGAGCAACATGCAAGCGACACTCAATAGCGAGGAAAGTTAAATTGGTACGTCCGGATCTGACGTCCCTATCGAGGGGAAAAAAATAATTATTTGCAGCGGGTATACCTGTAACTATGAGCGTGTAAGTACATGGACAACAGTGAGTGAATAGTATGAAAAAGACGAAACTAGAGTATTTGCATTCAAATTACGTTTCATAGAAACTTAGAATATTCATGATTTTTTGAACAGTGAAATATATGAACGTTTAAAATTATTTGGTAAAGCTTCGATTTTCTAATGATATCGATACGAAGTGAAAATGTGAATGACCTAAAATATGAAATAAATAAAGTAAAAAATGCTTCTTTTATTTAAAAAATCAGAGATTTTATGAAAATAATGTATCGCGGTTTATTCGAAAGAAAAATCTTAGGATTTATTTACTTATATATGTTTCAATAAAGTATGTCTTCGATTGTACGTATATTTAGAAAAAATCTCGCACCAATTATAAACTACTACACTATATAATACAACACTTGCTACTGTCCAACATAGTCAGTAATCACGATGGATGCGCTTGGCACAAGTAACTAATCTCGGCTAATACATCGCGTGCAGCACCGACATGTACGAAGCGGATGCTTTCATCACCTAGACGAAACAAACCAATAAATTTCATTCACGTAATAGACCGCGTATCGTTTTCAACTTTGTCTAAACAACATTAAACATCTTGACATTCTATCTTGTTATGATATATATTCGCAAGACAAGATTCTTACACTTGTAAAATCTTTAAGCGAAAGATCCATGATCTTCCCAGCAGTGATCGTCAATCTCTTCTGCGATCTTAATATCACAAATAACAAAATTCGACATTCGGCAGGTGGCATGTTATACCAAAGCGCCTCGTAGACTGCATCCCCAATCGATTTGCTCTGAAAAAAAAGAAAATAAGTAGTACAACGGTACAAACAAGAAAAGAAAGTCTATCAATTTATCTGAATTCAATTTCAAGTCCGATTCAGTGACATCGTCTAAGAGTTTTCTAACTTTTAAGAAACACAAGAGTCGTGAAGTACGTATAGATATATATTAAATTGATCAAGCTCGGTAAAAGTTGTTCCGCAGAAAAAGAAAAAAGTTTGAAAATTGATTGTCAAAGGCTTCAAAGAATGAAACAGAATATTATACGTGTAAGATAAAACATATTGCGAATACCTTGGCGCTGAGGTATTCTCCAGCGAAACAAAAGATAAAGGCTTCCAACGTTACGGCGACGTAATATGTAGCGGATTTCAACATTAACACGCTAGCTCCGTCTTTACTGAGAGACTACAAGAAGATAGCAGAGAGGACTCGGAAGGTGTATTTAATAAGTTTGGTATAAAATTATAAAAATATGCTATAAATATATTTGATTAATTAACGATGCGACTTACCCCTATGAAAGTGAAGCCGATGCAACACATGACCACGGTATTCGACAGGAACTGCATCAGGGCGATCTCGGAATAGAGCTCTTCAATATTGTCCGAAAGCGTTATTATTCTTTGGTGTCGACTAATCAGAAGCCTGACACTTGCAACGATTGAAAAGGGCTGTGAAGTTTCATCGCCGCAAATTGTCAGTAATTCTCGACAAAGAATATCGATCTGTCCGCTCACGTGAAGCACCTAAACGTGACTATTAATAGATTCCACAAAAAAAACTTTAAAAACTTCCGAATATTAGCGAAAGTTTTTTTCAAAATTATCCAAATTCTAGATGCGGATTTAGAAAAAGACAAAAATTGGTCTTAATTAGTTTTGATTAGCACTTGCAAAGGAATAAGAAATAAAGGTCACATGCGTCACTCATATAATCGGTGCAACTCACCAACGTGATGAGCAAGCAATTTATCATAGCGATTAAAGAGGCCACCGACACTGCATAAAAAAGCTGAACGAGCGCTAAAAGTTCGAAGAGGGGAGACGCGTCAACTTGGAAGGGAAATTCCATCTTTATAGGTAACACTTTCGAACTAATGTTGAGATTTTCATTAAATTCCGTCTCACGACGCACAAGAGTGGTCATGCAGTAGTAAATTGTGGCCGCGGCGCTAATGCTGATCAACACGTTCGAGCAACGGCGCGACAGATCGGCATTGCCCGACATGATATACGATACCGATTTATCGTAAATATCGACGTTGTTCCAGTGTTCTTCCATCGCCAGCAGGATATCATAAAATATCCTGTGGAAAATTGCTCGCGTATTTTGCATCAAAACCGTTGTTCCTGTCATTTATATCGAGGAACTATGTCCCTACCTGCGGTTCGACCAGAGAGATATCAACTTCAGGCCGCAGAGGCTGACCGACAACATGATACTAAGCGCATCGATGAGATCCGAGATTTTGTTGACATCGAAGTGATCGAAAATGTACACGTACTGAAAATACAGCGCCAACACCAAGCACGTCATATACGCGAGCCAAATGACGGTTCCATACGGCAAACCGGGCCAGATCCCAACGAATCTGAGGCCGATCTCGACGGAAGTGCTGATGGAAGTTGCGCGCATTATCTCACGGAATCGGACCACCGCGACGTTTCCTTGTTAAAAGCGAAACGATTATCTTGCGAGCAACGCTACTCGCAAATTAAGCATTGAGTTTCGACGAGCTATAACTCCGGTCGCAGTGCGAGGCAACAATGCGTTGCCCCTTCGTCGATCGTTATCAATCAATCGCAATTACATGTGTTCTTATCGTGCTTGGTGCAACGGCAAAAAATAGCGTACGTTACATTTTTACGATAATTACAGGTTACAGAGAAGAAAGAGCGTAATTCGAGACGACATATATTGAAGGTTACGCGGAAGGGGACCTAAGTTATTCATTTAATAAAAAAAATGAAAGATCCGTTGAGCGCATGTGCACAATGTCAGATGCGTTGAAAGACTTGAGAGATATAAAAGTAAAGGGAAGGGAGTGTTGCTACAAAGAGACTTGTGAGAAGATCTAAACGCGCATCGTTGTTTTATAAAGAAAAGTAACATAGAATTAACGTTTGATCACATTCACGTGCTCCTTAGGAAGATCAGAGAAAATTATTTATTTTACCAATGTCTTGAATTTCAATATATACGTAACATGCGTTATACGAAAGTTTATTAATCAAAAAAACCTTTATACGATTTAAAATATTACTTGAATAAACATCTCTATTTTCCAATATTATTTCTTTCTCAACATTTCGTTAGTAGCATTGATGCGCTTCCGATATCACGTTGCATTAAATAAGCGCATATGTGCTACGTTAAAGATCGTCTGATGATTAAAATTATAACTAATTATTATATTTCAGGAAGCTCTATTTGCATGCGATTTTCTATGTCTTCCTACGATCAGTTTCATCAAGTGCACGAGCAAATATAATTGCCATTGATATCCGTATCCGGGCCGTAATTTCATAATAATTGCATGCAATGTCAATACGTATGATGCAGAAGTTTTTACGACTTGTGTATACGAAAACATATTTTCCATTGTAAGTATTAAGTATATTGAATATATGCATAGTCCCAAAGACCGCTGAATCCCAGCTTGCATTAAAAATTGTGTGCATATTCAACTTTGATATTCATTCGAGACGCGTTTAATATCCATGAGCAAAATTTTGTATGTATGAGAAATGGATCTTACGCGGTGAATCCCTTCAGAGAAACATCCATCACTTTTCCAGCGGCGATCGTCAATCTCTTTTGCGACCTCACAATCACAAGCAGAAGAGTTAGACACTGCATGGCTGGGCGTCATTTTGTATCAGATTCCTAGACGGTGTCCTAGACGGACTCTTAGACGGCATCTACAATCGACTGAAAAACATCCAGTTGAGTTCTATGAATGTCGAAAGAGAGCGAATATTCTTTCTCTCGAAAAAATTTTAGTTAACGTAAATACGTGTATATAGTAGCAATTTGTAAAGTTATGTACTTGCATAATTGCCTTATTAATACAGCAATTTATCAAGAAATAAAATCGTTCCGATAAAATACAGTTTAAATGTAACCTTCGTGCTAAGATACTCTCGGCGAAGCAATAAAGGAACGCTTCTGACATAAAATGAAATGATTATTGTTATTGCTCTTTGATTGTTACCGGTAATTTTTAAAAACAACGAGTAAATAATATAAATTGGTTATGCAACAGCAAAGCAAAATCATGTACGACAATTAAATATTATGTAGTTATACGCAAATCTTTCGTTAATTGCTCGTATGTCTCTGTATGGAATTAATTCTTCATATTTCATGTTATTTTTAAAAAATATAAAATTAATCTAAACTCGATTTAGAAACGTGCTATGCAAAGTACACAGTTGAATTTAGAAAAGATTTCGTCCACGTCATTTGTTTCGTAACATGAATAAGTGAGCTCACCATTGATTGATTAAAAATATCATAAGTTTCAATAGTAGAAGGCTCTCTCTATAAGACATCGTAGAGTGTTGAGGCCATCTATCAGGTCGTCCATGCGGAAGTATATGACGAAATATCAACACTGACAAATCTGCGCCGTCGTCAGACTGATCCAAAAGACGCGACGAAGGACCGTGCAAGATGAGTCGGGCCAAACGCCGATCACGCGAAGACCGATCTCGATCGAACGACTGCTATCGAGGATCATCGAATCGGTTTTCGGATCCATTTTCGGAGTTCTGACTTCGAAAGGTACTTCCGACCGAGACGCCTCCTTACATCGGTACCACCGTGAAACTTTGATATTTCGTCGAAAATCCAACCGTGTACTTCGTGTTGCGATGTTGAACACATAGATGAACACGAGGGATGAACGCGGGTGAACACGAGAAAATCGCTGCGCACCAACGATCTCCCACTTCGATATCGATATGAACCAATAGGAAGTACCGACAAGGTATTCCCATCGCAATGGAAGAATTGTCAAATAAGGATGATTATAACAGACAGATAAGGGTATAGATAACGAAGAAAAAAAGCGAGCAGCGGAAGGAGAGTGAATTGTCTTCGAAATTACCTTGAACCTTAAAAATTCAGGAACCGTACGCGATCAGGCGCACGGTACGCAAGACTCTCGGGAGATCGTGCATAATAATAGTCAGTTAGATCAAGACACTTTAAAACGGTAAAATATGGAGAGCAACATGCAAGCGACACTCAATAGCGAGGAAAGTTAAATTGGTACGTCCGGATCTGACGTCCTTATCGAGGGGAAATAAATAATTATTCGCAGCGGGTATAGCTGTAACTATGAGCGTGTAAGTACATGGACCACAGTGAGTGAATAGTATGAAAAAGACGAAACTAGAGTATTTGTATTCAAATTACGTTTCATAGAAATTTAGAATATTCATGATTTTTTGAACAGTGAAATATATGAACGTTTAAAATTATTTAGTAAAGCTTCGATTTTCTAATGATATCGATACGAAGTGAAAATGTGAATGACCTAAAATATGAAATAAATAAAGTAAAAAATGCTTTTTTTATTTTAAAAATCAGAGATTATATGATAATAATGTATCGCGGTTTATTCGAAAGAAAAATCTTAGGATCTATTTACTTATATATGTTTCAATAAAGTATGTCTTATTGTACGTATATTTAGAAAAAATCTCGCACCAATTATAAACTACTACACTATGTAATGCAACACTTGCTACTGTCCAACATAGTCAGTAATCACGATGGACGCGCTTGGAACAAGTAACTAATCTCGGCTAATACATCGCGTGCAGCACCGACATGTACGAAGCGGATGCTTTCATCATCTAGACGAAACAAACCAATAAATTTCATTCACGTAATAGACCGCGTATCGTTTCAACTTTGTCTAAAAATCATTAAACATCTTGACATTCTATCTTGTTATGATATATATTCGCAAGACAAGATTCTTACACTTGTAAAATCTTTAAGCGAAAGATCCATGATCTTTCCAGCAGTGATCGTCAATCTCTTCTGCGATCTTAATATCACAAATAATAGAATTCGACATTCGGCAGGTGGCATGTTATACCAAAGCGCCTCGTAGACTGCATCCCCAATCGATTTGCTCTGAAAAAAAAAAAAAGAAAATAAGTAGTACAACGGTGCAAACAAGTAAAGAAAGTCTATCAATTTATCTGAATTGAATTTCAAGTCCGATTCAGTGACATCGTTTAAGAGTTTTCGAACTTTTAGGAAACACAAGAGTCGTGAAGTACGTATATATATATTAAACTGATCAAGCTCGGTAAAGGTTGTCCCGCAGAAAAAGCAAAAAGTTTGAAAATTGATTGTCAACGGCTTCAAAGAATAAAATAGAATTTTGTACGTGTAAGATAAAATATAGTGCGAATACCTTGGCGCTGAGGTATTCTCCAGCGAAACAAAAGATAAAGGCTTCCAACGTTATGGACACGCTATAAATATAGCGGATTAATTAACGATGCGATTTACCCCTATGAAGGTGAAGCCAATGCAACACATGACTACGGTATTCGACAGGAACTGCATCAGGGCGATCTCGGAATAGAGCCCTTGAATATTGTCCGAAAGCGTTATTATTCTTTGATGTCGACTAATCAGAAGCCTGACACTTGCAGCAATTGAAAAGCGCTGTGAAGTTTCATCGCCGCAAATTGTCAGTAATTCTCGACGAAGAATATCGATCTGTCCGCTCACGTGAAGTACCTAAACGTGACTATTAATAGATTCCACAAATAAACTTTAAAAACTTCCGATTATTAGCGAAAGTTCTTTTCAAAATTATCCAAATTTTAGATGCGGATTTAGAAAAAGACAAAATTGGTCTTAATTATAGTTATGATTAGCACTCGCAAAGAAATAAGAAATAAAGCTCACAGGCAAGAAATAAAGCTAATAAATTTTAAAAAGCCATGCGTCACTTATATAATCGGTGGGACTTACCAACGTGATGATCAAGCAATTTATCATAGCGACTAAAGAGGCTATCGACACTGCATAAAAAATCTGAACGAGCGCTAAAAGTTCGAAGAGGGGAGACGCGTCAACTTCAAAGGGAAATTCCATTTGTACAGGCAGTACTCTCAAGCTAATGTTGAGATCCTCGTTAAATTCGGTCTCACGACGCACAAGAGTGGTCATGCAGTAGCAAATTACGGACACGACGTTAATGCTGATCAACACGTTCGAGCAACGGCGCGACAGATCGGCTTTGCCCGACATGATATACGATACCGATTTATCGTAAATATCAACGTTGTTCCAGTGTTCTTCCATCGCCAGCAGGATATCATAAAATATCCTGTGGAAAATTGGTCGCGTATTTTGCATCAAAACCGTCGTTCCTGTCATTTATATCGAGGAACTATGTCTCTACCTGCGGTTCGACCAGAGAGATATCAGCTTCAGGCCGCCGAAGCTGGCCGACAACGTGGCACTAAGCGCATCGATGAGATCCGAGATTTTGTTGATCTCGAAGTGATCGAAAATGTACACGTACTCAAAATACAGCGACAACACCAAGCACGTCATATACGCGAGCCAAATGACGGTTCCATACGGTAAACCGGGCCAGATCCCAACGAATCTGAGGCCGATCTCGACGGAAGTGCTGATGGAAGTTGAGCGCATTATCTGACGGAATCGAACCACCGCGACGTTTCCTCGTCAAAAGCGAAACGATTATCTTGCGAGCACTCGGAAATTAAACATTGAGCTTCGACGAGCTATAACTCCGGTCGCAGTGCGAGGCAACAATGCGTTGTCCCTTCGTCGATCGTTATCAATCAATCGCAATTACGTGTGTTCTTGCCGTGCCTGATGCGACGGCAAAAAAGAAGCGTACGTTACATTTTTACGATGATTACAGGTTACAGAGAAGAAAGAGCGTAATTCGAGACGACATATATTGAACGTTACGCGGAAGTGGACGTAAGTTATTCATTAACAAAAAAATGAAAGATCCATTGAGCGCATGTGCACAATGTCAGATGCGTTGAAAGACTTGAGAGACATAAAAGTAAAGGGAAGGAAGTGTTGCTACAAAGAGACTTGTGAGAAGATCTAAACGCGCATTGTTGTTTTATAAACAAAAGTAACATGGAATTAACGTTTGATCACATTCACGTGCTCCTTAGGAAGATCAGAGAAAATTAATTATTTTACCAATGTCTTGAATTTCAATATATACGTAACATGCGTTATACGAAAGTTTATTAATCAAAAAGAATTTTATACAATTTAAAATATTATTTGAGTAAACATCTCTATCTTCTAATGATATTTATTTCTTTCCTAACAATTCGTTAGTAGCATTGATGCGCTTCCAATATCACGTTGCATTAAATAAGCGCATATGTGCTACGTTAAAGATCGTCTGATGATTAAAATTATAACTAATTATTATATTTCAGGAAGCTTTGCATGCGATTTTCTATGTCTTCCTACGATCAGTTTCATCAAGTGCACGAGCAAATATAATTGCCATTAATATCCGTATCCGGGCCGTAATTTCATAATAATTGCATGCAATATCGATGTATGATGCAGAAGTTTTTACGACTTGTGTATACGAAAACATATTTTCCATTGTAAGTATATTGAATGTATGTATAGTCCCAAAGACCGCTGAATCCCAGCTTGCATTAAAAATTGTGTGCACATTCAACTTTGATATTCATTCGAGACGTTTAATATCCATGAGCAAAATTTTGTATGTATGAGAAATGGATCTTACGCGGTGAATCCCTTCAGAGAAACATCCATCACTTTTCCAACGGCGATCGTCAATCCCTTTTGCGACCTCACAATCACAAGCAGAAGAGTTAGACACGTATTTTGTATCGGACTCCTAGACGGCGTCCTAGATTGACTCCTAGACGGCATCTACGATCGACTGAAAAACATGCGGTTGAGTTCTATGAATGTCGAAAGAGAGCGAATATTCTTTCTCTCGAAAAAATTTTGCTTAACGTAAATGCGTGCATATAGTAGCAATTTGTAAAGTTATGTACTCGCATAATTGCCTATTAAGGAGGGTGGTTAGTAAAATCACTTTGATAAGAATTAGTTCAAATTTACGGAGAATATTCGTTTATGGGAATTTGTCGTCCATGCCAAAGTTGAAGACAATCGTCTGCATGGTTGTCGAGTAATTAATTATTGAAGTTATACTCTTGTCTTTCTCTTATACACGGGCGACACAGCAGAAATGTTACCTAACCTGTAATGTAACTCTCGAAAGCATATTAAAAATGATAAGAATTTAGTGAAAATAGGTGCAAATAACTCTTTACATATTTAGGAAGAACTTTCTCGAAGACTGAAATGATTCGTCTTTATAGTTATCAAGAAATTGTAAAAATAAAATAGGACCACATTTATTATTTCCACATTTCAATGTGGATAATAACGAATTTGGGTTTCAATTGTACAAACAACTCTTTTTAAACCTTAAGAAACAGCAATTAAATGCATTCCACATATTTATTTGCTAAAATTCGTTTATTTCAAGCGACGAAAATCTAACCTATATGCTTTTCCCCTGCCGCGCGCCCCTTCCCCGCACGAAGAGCGAACCAACCTCCTTAATACAGCAATTTATCAAGAAATAAGGTCGTTCCGATAAAATACAGTTTAAATGTAACCTTCGTGCTAAGATACTCTCGGCGAAGCAATAAAGGAACGCTTCTGACATAAAATAAAATGATTATTGTTATTGCTCTTTGATTGTTACCGGTAATTTTTAAAAACAACGAGTAAATAATATAAATTGGTTATGCAACAGCAAAGCAAAATCATGTACGACAATTAAATATTATGTAGTTATACGCAAATCTCTCGTTAATTGCTCGTATGTCTCTGTATGGAATTAATTCTTCATATTTCATGTTATTTTTAAAAAATATCAAGTTAATCTAAACTCGATTTAGAAACGTGCTATGCAAAGTACACAGTTGAATTTAGAAAAGATTTCGTCCACGTCATTTGTTTCGTAACATAAATAAGTAAGCTCACCATTGATTGATTAAAAATATCATAAGTTTTAATAGTAGAAGGCTTTCTCTATAAGACATCGTAGAGTGTTGAGGCCATCTATCAGGTCGTCCGTGCGGAAGTATATGACAAAATATCAACACTGACAAATCTGAATCGTCGTCAAA
Organism: Temnothorax nylanderi; assembly: GCF_030848795.1. Classification (NCBI taxonomy): domain Eukaryota; kingdom Metazoa; phylum Arthropoda; class Insecta; order Hymenoptera; family Formicidae; genus Temnothorax; species Temnothorax nylanderi. The sequence goes on along the minus strand of NW_027249178.1, from coordinate 357,781 downwards.
CTGATCCAGAATACGCGACGAAGAACCGTGCAAGATGAGTCGGGCCAAACGCCGATCACGCGAAGACCGATCTCGATCGAACTGCGATCGAGGATCATCGAATCGGTTTTCGGATCCATTTTCGGAGTTCTGACTTCGAAAGGTACTTCCGACCGAGACGCCTCCTTACATCGGTACCACCGTGAAACTTTGATATTTCGTCGAAAATTCAACCATGTACTTCGTATAGCGATGTTGAACACATGGATGAACACGGGGGATGAACGCGGATGAACACGGGAGAGCTTTCCCACGATATCGATGTGACCCAACAGAAAGTACCGACATGGAATTCTCATCACGATGGAAGAATTGACGAATAAGGACGGTTGTAACAGTCAAATAAGTGTGGGTAGATGACGAAGAAAAGAAAGAGCGAGCACGGACAGCGGAGAGTGCATTGTCTTCGAAATTACCTCGAACCTTAAAATTTTAGGAACCAAATGCGATCAGGCGCACGGTCCGCGAGACTTTCGGAAAATCGTGCGTAACAATGGTCGGTTAGTTCGGAGCACTTTAAAATGATATAATGTGGAGAATGACATGCGAACGAAACTTAATATAGCGAGGACAATGAAAGTACGTTCGGATTGGACGTCTATAACGAGGGGAAAATGAATAATTATTCGCAGCAGATATACCTGTTAGTAAGAGAGTAAGTACATGAACGACAGTGAGTGAATAGCATGAAAAACATGAATCTGAAGTTTTTACAGGCAAAGTATGTTTTATAAAAATTTAGATTTTTTGAATTGTAAAATATATGAACGTCTGAAATTATTTAGCAAATTTGGACTTTAATGACATCGTCGATACTAAGTGAGAATGTGCATAATCTAAAAGAGAAAATAAATATTATTCAAGAGGCATTTTTTATACATTTTTAAAGATCAAAAACATTTTTTTGTAAGATTTACTACGATTTCTCTTAAAGAAAAATGTATTTTTATTTATTTATTTCTATATATTTTCTTATAAAGTATATTCTCTTGTTCGTACATCTAGAACTGTTTTCGGTCCAATTACGTAATGCTACTTTGTGTTATGCTACACTTGCTACAGTCCAATATGTCGGTAATCACGGTAGATGCGCTTGGCACTTAAGTATAATTGTAATCCACTAATCTGGTTTAATACATCGCGTGCAGCACCGACATGTACGAAGCGGATGCTTTCATCACCTAGTGGATATAAAACAATAAATTTTACTCACATAACAGACCGCGTATCATTTTCTACTTTGTCTTAAGGGGTTAGGCCACCTTGAAACTTTCAAAAAATCAAATTTATTTTTTTTTATTTAAAACATTCTTCAGGATGTCAAAATTAATGTGCAATTGGTCCTAATGCAAAAAAAATTTGTTTTTATTCAAAAAATATTTTTACATAAAACTTTAATGCATTTTTCTCAAAATGCATTTTTCAAATTAGCGAGCAGTAGAACTCAAACAATTTTTGACCGATTCACTTGAAATTTTAACAGCATCTCTCTTTAAAACTAAATTATCTAAAAAAGTACATACAGATTTTACGATTTATTAACAATTTTTTGAATTATAGAGAATTTTATACAGAATTTTTTACCTAAAAATGAAATTTTCAAATGCTCACCATTTCTTCAAAAATCCATATGTACTTCTCTAGCAAATTTCATGTAAATAATGAAATTTTTTTTTGTTTTGCCGTACGATCAAATGGTGACCACTTCTACTGCTCGCCGCAAAGTGGGTCAAATCAAACAAATGCTGCTTCAGAGCCGCCATTTTGAAAAAAATATTAACTTTAAAAAAATTTTTATATTCTTCGAAATGTGTATAATAAAGTGTATACATTGGATTTTGCAGTTACTTTATTGTTTCTCCAAAAAAAATTCCTAACAATGACGCGATTTTTGAAGATTTAAGGTGGTTTAACCCCTTGAAAAACATTAAACACATTTTGACGTTTTATCTTATAGTATAATGTACATTCGCAAGACAAGATTCTTACACTCGTAAATCCTACTAGAGAAAGGTCCATGATGTTTCCAGCAGTGATCGTCAATCTCTTCTGCGATCTTAATATCACAAATAATAGAATCCGACACTCGGCAGGTGGCATGTTATACCAAAGCGCCTCGTAGACTGCATCGCCAATCGATTTACTCTGAAAAAAAAACCAGTACAACAGTACAAACAAGAAAAGAAAGTCTATCAATTTATCTGAATTCAATTTCAAGTCCGATTCAGTGACATTGTCTAAGAGTTTTCGAACTTTTAAGAAACACAAGAGTCGTGAAGTACGTATATATATATTAAATTGATCATGCTCGGTAAGTTGTTCTGCAGAAGAAGCAAAAAGTTTGAAAACTGATTGTCAGCGGCTTCAAAGAATGAAAAAAAATATTGCACGTATAAGATAAAATATTGTGCGAACCTTGGCGCTGAGGTATTCTCCAGCGAAACAAAAGATAAAGGCTTCCACCATTACGGAGACGTAAAATATAGCGGATTTCAATATTACTATGGCAGCGCCTTCTTTAGTGAGAGACTATAAGAAGATAGCAGATTGGGATTCGAAAGATATTTAATACATTTTTAGTATATAATTATAAAACAATGCGCGGATGGCTCTTAATTAGCCCGTTTTCCTTCCGCTATAATTATACTTTATTAATTAACGATGCGACTTACGCCTATAATGGTGATGCCGATGCAACACATAACCACGGTATTCGACAGGAACTGCATCAGGGCGATCTCGGAATAGAGCTCTTCAATATTGCCCGAGAGCATTATTATTCTTTGGTGTCGACTAATCAGAAGCCTGACACTTGCGACGATTGAATAGCGCTGTGAAGTTCCGTCGCCGCAAATTGTCAGTAATTCCCGACGAAGAATATCGATCTGTCCGCTCACGTGAAGTACCTAAACGTGACTATTAATAGATACAAAATAAACTTCCGATTATCAGCGAAAGTTCTTTTCAAAAATATCCAAATTCTAGATGCGGATTTAGAAAAAGACAAAAATTGGTCGTAATTAGTTTTTATCAGCGCTCGCAAAGGAATATCACGGACAAAAAAATAAAGCTAATAAATCTCAAAAAGCCATTTGTCATTTATATGATCGGTGGAACTCACCAACGTGATGATCAAGCAATTTACGATAGCGACCAAAGAGGCGATCGACAATACATGAAGAATTTGACTGACCGCTAAAAGTTCGAAGAGGGGAGACGCTTCAACTGCGAAGGGAAATTCCATTTTTATAGGTAACACTTTCGAACTAATGTTAAGATCCTCCTTAAAGTCGGCCGAGCGACGCAGAAGACTGGTCATGGTGTAGCAAATTACGGACGTAACGTTAATGCCGATCAACACATTCGAGCAACGACGCGACAGGTTGGCATTACTCTCCATGATACACCATACCGATTTGTCGCAAATATGAACGTTGCTCCAATCCTCTTCCATCGTTAGCAGGATATCATGAAATATCCTGTAGAAAATCCCTCGCGTATTTTGCATCAGAACCGTCGTTCCTGTCATTTATATCGAAGGACTGTCCCTACCTGCGGTTCGACCAAAGAGAGATCAGCTTCAGGAAGCCGAGACTATAATTCAACGTGATACTAAGCGCATCGATGAGATCCGAGATGTTGTTGATGTTGAAGTGACCGAAAATGTACACGTACTGAAAATACAGCGCGAACACCAAGCTCGTCATATACGAGACCCAAGTGACGGTTCCATACGGCAAACCGGGCCAGATTCCGACAAACCGGAGGCCGATCTCGACGGAAGTGCTGATGGAAGTTGCGCGCATTATCTCGCATGGGATCGGACCACCACCGCGACGTTTCCCTCGTCAAAGGCAAAACGATTATCGTGCGAGCGTATATGCTACTTGGAAATTGAGCATTGAGCTTCGACGAGCTATAACTCCGGTCGCAGTGCGAGGCAACAATGCGTTGCCCCTTCGTCGATCGTTATCAATCAATCGCAATTACGTGTGTTCTTGCCGTGCCTGATGCGACGGCAAAAAAAGAAGCGTACGTTACATTTTCACGATGATTACAGGTTGCGGAGAAGAAAGAACATAATTCGAGACGACGTATATTGAACGTTACGAGGAAGGGGAAGTAAGTTATTCGTTAATAAAAAAAAAGAAATGAAAGATCCGTTGAGCGCATGTGCACAATGTCAGATGCGTTGAAAGACTTGAGAAGCATAGAGGCAAAGAAAAGGGAGTGTTGCTACAAAGAGACTTGTGAGAAGATCTAAACGCGTATTGTTGTTTTATAAACGAAAATAACACGGAATTATCGTTCGTTCACACACATGCTCCTTAGTAAAATCAGAAAAAGATTATTTATTATGTTATGAATTTCACCGTACGTAACATGCGTTACGAAAATTTATTAATTAAAGAGGAATATATACAACTTGAAATATTAATCGAATAAATATCTCATTTTTTAGTAAAATTAATTTTTTGCAATAATTTGTTAGTAGCGTTAATGCGCTTCCATTGCAATATTATGTTATATTAAATAAACGCATATTTATGTTATGCTGAGGATCGTCTGATTACGATTACAACTAATTAATTAATATATTTCAGGGAACAATCTTTGTATGCAATTTTAATGTCATCAAGTGAACGAGCAAATAAAGTCGCCATTGATATCCGGGTCGTAATTTCTTAATAATTTTATGCAACATGGATATGTACGAAGCAGAATTTTTTATGACTTGTATACGGAAAGACACTTTTCATTGTAAGTATTATATCGGATATGTGCATAGCGCCGAAGGCCGTTTGCTTTATAAATTGTGTGCACAGTCAGCTTTGATATTCATTCGAGACGCGTTTAATATCCATGAGCAATATTTTGTATGAATAAGAATATGGATCTTACCCCGGTGAATTCCTTTAGAGAAAGATCCATCACTTTTCCGGCGGCGATCGTCAATCTCTTTTGCGACCTCACAATCACGAGCAGAAGAGTTCGACACTGGCTGGGCATCATATATCATATTGTACCAAACGGACTCGTAGACGGCGTCTGCGATCGATTTACACTGAAAAACAACCAGTTGAGTTCTACGAATGTCGAACAAGAGTGAATATTCTTTTTCTCGAAAAAATGTCGTTTGATGTATATACGTTTATATAGCAGCAATTTGTAAAGTTAAGTGCTCGCAAAATTGGCTATTAACACAGCAATTTATCAAGAAATAAGATCGTTCCGATAAAATACAGTTTAAATGTAATAACCTTCGTGCTAAGATACCCTTGGTGAAGCAAAAAAGAAACGCTTCCGACATAGAAAAGATGGTGTTCGTTAATAGTGCACTTTGATTGTTACCGGTAGTTTGTAAAGACAATGAGTGAATAATATAAATTGGTTGTGCAACAGCATGTGATCCGCGTCTACACTAACGTATAGAAACTTAGAAAATGATTTTAAATACTATAACGCAAAGACGCTGATTAATACTCGTAATGACAATGTAATGACTAGAGAATTTATCGTTGCGACCAAGGAAGAGAAAGACAATTTGTAGAGAATCTGGGCTACTGCTATGATCTCAAAGATGGGGATTCATTAACCTCGAACAGTAATTCCATTTTGAGGGAAGATCGAATTTGGTCCCACGTGGATCATCTTTACCCCTTCGCGGAGCGTTGAATGAGACCTCCGAGAACGTAGAAGACAAGTCAAGGTGCTGATGAACATTAAAATGTTAAAGCACCGGCAGCGTCTAGAGATTGACGTTAAATTTATTATCAGATATATACGTGAACTAGCAGTAGTGATGTACTCTCTCCAATCGTTCATCTAAAATCTCGTGAAATACTCTACGCAAAATATCACAAAAGTATCTGCTATAGTGAGAGAGACACATGCGCAATGTAAACAACACGAAAATATAAAAGGTGTCTAAACGGAAAGTCCGGAGAACACTTTATGCGAACGTCTTTACGACACCTTTTACATTTACGAGCTGTTACGAGGAGGAATTCTTATAGGTTGAATAAATGTTAAATTTGAAATATGAAAGAACTTATACAAACGTTGTAGAAAAGATGAATATTTTACGGCAAGTGCCTTTGTCGCCAAAACATTAACAAAAAAATAAAAAACAGGCCTGTGAGAAGAAATTGTGATGATATTTTGTTTCTGCTTTATTTATAATAATTAATTAATTTTATGATATAATGTAAGGATAATGAAATAAATTTACATTTGGTCGCGCGATATTGTTAGGTCAAAAAAAGACATGGATGTACTTTCCCGAATCACCCCTTATTAACCGCGTTTAGCGATTCAGTCAAAAAAATCACGATTGTTATGCGTGTTATAGTCATCTCGCGAGATTATAATAACTTCCGCAATGGCTTGCTTTCCTAAATCTCCCGATATGAGCGAACGATACATGTTATGCGTGAAACTTGTACGTCGCGTGATGACGATAAGAGAACTGACCGATCGCAGAGGGGACGACGAAAGTGCAACCATCAATCAATCGTAATTACACCTTGAACTGCTCAAGCACTGGCTGTTCAAAGATTGTAACTTCGGGGGCAACGAGCGATCAACAGGCTTCCCTTCGCTGTCGAGCGTGGTAGCAAATTTTCTTTAAAAATGTAGATCTTTCTTCGAATATATGCTCGTATCTATAATAGTCGTATATTACCTGTAATATCGTGTCGAGAAGAAACAATGGAAATCGACAAAGAAATGTAAGAGAACTTCGGAGGAAAAATAGAAAGAAGAAACACAATGCGCAGACTGACAAGAATTTAACACTAGAAATGCGCAGGACTTTAAAAGTGTGAATTATTTTGCTGAGTATCATCGTGATATCTTTGTTATATATAGGTAATATAAATTGAAAGTGAAGATATTTTTATTTGTATTGAAAGTAACTTTAATTGATGTAATATAAAAACTTTAAAAACGATATTAAATATAATACTTTTACATGATAACAAATTTAATAGACGGAGTAATTTTTTATAACAAATTTTGTAAAAAAGATATAAGACTTTTTTGAATTAATATCTAATATAATAATAATATAATCTAATATAATAGTATATTTTCAATCATATTGCATTTACATTTTTCTAGCGTATAAGACAGATATCAACTTCAAAGAGAATTTCTAATCTAATAGGAAGTTGTCATGACGTGTTATTGCATTTCTCCATCAAATTTGGGAATCGTATAGCAGTGCAGTATTGCGAATGACACATTGATGTTCAACATAGCGTGGGAACAAAAACGTGAAAGATTAGTTTTGGTGGTCATCACACGTAAATGCCGATCGGCATTACTTCACTCGTGCCAATCGTCCTTCATCGTCGTCAAAATTTTGCAAAACCCGCCACTATTTGTGACTTTAATTGGCCAGATATTTCAACAGCAATATGCAGAAAAATCTAATTACACTGAAACATTTGTTGGCTTACTGTCAAACAATATAAGGTTCATTTCGAGCGGTGAACTCACGGCATTCACGGTTATCATTCTGACGGTTACCAACTTGAAACTCATTGTTAAGAGACGTGCGAATGGGCAACTCAAAATTACGTTAATAACACCCTGGTACACGAGAGTACGCGAAGATCGGTATCGCACATTCATATTACGAGTTAATCTGCATAATACACTGAAATTACCTAGCAATCCTTAAACGATCGATATGCTATATCCCTCGAGCACCAATCAATCAATCCCAATTATGTGCTGCATGGTCTCACAGTAATTCGCGAAATAGCTTATTACCCGTCTGGATGTTCTGTACCAAAATGTTGTACCGGATCATAAACTACAACGGAATTTGGAAGCAGAGAGACTTAAGTCAATGGAACGTATGATAGAAATCTCATTATAACTACGTGCAGTATACCTAAATAAAATATGTCTGCAAATTATTCAATAAAAATTTTAAAAATTTAGCAGATAAATTCAGTATAAAACTATATATGTATAAGAATAAATTTAAATATATAGCAAAATAAAGAGTGCGATTATTCGCATTTATATTTAATTATTTGAAAAAGCACAATCTACAAATTTTCAAAGTTACTTTAAAACAATATAAATATTTAAATAACAATTATTAATTTAATAACAATTTAATGATTAATCTCTTTAAATATTCAACAGTTTCTAAAATATCTTTTTTTATACTAATTTAATTATATAATTCTTACAAATTACTATTGCATTTTTGTTGGTATATCAATACATCGCATGTAAGACAGATACATATGACACCGATGTCTTCATGATCTAAACAAATGGGAGTTAAAAAATTAATTTTAGTCTATATATATGTTAAGATTTTTAGATAAAACAACAGATTGTAACGGACACTAAAATCAATTGTAAGCATGATAAAGTTTTTATTTAATAATTATTCATCAAGAATGTTGCGAAAGATTACATTCGTTAAAGCTTCGAATGACATATCCATCATTTTTCCTGCGGTGATCGACAGTCGTCTTTGGGACCTCATTATCATAAATGATATAATTTTACACTGATTTGGCGGCATATTGTACCACAACGATTCGTATGCTGCATCAGCGATCGATTTACTCTAAAAATAATGTAAATTATATGTCAAAAATAGCAGGGCAGTATTTTTTCTGTCGATCCAAACAATTCTTTTATCTGAAAGAAGAGCTTTTTTCTAGTCTAACATATTCTAGTCTACTATTATTAAAAGAAAAAATAAAATAAAATGATATATCATATTATATAATATAGAAAAACACTTTTTAAATCTTTAATATTATAATTACTCGCAATATTATACTTACTAACCTTAAGACTAAGATATTCCCCCGCAAAGCAAATGATAAATGCTTCTATTATTACGGCAAAGTAAGCCAAAGTGGCTTTCACAAACACGAAGACATCGGTTTCATTATGAACGGACTATTTCAACCCACAATAAAAAAGAATGTATAACTTATAATATTGATCATAATCCATTTATGATAAAATACTCACAATTATAATGATGAAGCCTAGGCAGCAAATGACTAAAGTATTCCAAATAACTTGCATCAATGCAATAAAGGAGAAAAGTTTCTCGATGTTTTCGGAAAATGCGTAGACTTTATTGTGCCTTTCGATCAGCATTCCTAATATAAATGCGGAAGATCGATAAGGAAAAGCATTCACAGAAATATTTCTGAACTCTTGACATATTATATCAATTTGCCCGCTTACGTGAAGCACCTAAAATGTACTCAAGCTGCTGCAAAGATTCCAAGTATTATGTACAAAAAAATATTTTTACTATACAAAAATTACGTTTGGAAGAAAAGAATTTTTTACTTTTTATTTTATTATATAATATATTTAATTGACCAACCATATCTTTTCAAAAGTGATATTAATTTTTATGTCTCTAAATGAAATATATAGTAAGGTTGCACTTTTGTATATAAGAAAATTTCGCAAATAACATAAAATAAAATTTTTATGCTTCTTCGGTTTAACATCTTCTCGCATCACAAACCCTTTTGTTAAACATCTTTGATAAAATAGAAAAAGCAAATTTAAAATTCAAGACTTACCAAAGTAAAAATTAATCCGTTTAGAACCGCGACTGTAAACGAGATTAATATTACATGTAAAAATAGAGTTACGACCAATAGCTCAAAAATCGGCGATTGCTCAGTTTCGAAGGGAAGTAACATCTTGATAGGAAGCTGCCGCAAGGTATTATTGTAATCTTTGGTCGAATATACAAAACGAATTACGTAATCGCCCAAAACGTAAAGTACAGCAGCAACTCCGTTAAAGCTCAGCATAGCGTTAGAATAAAAATGAGATACACTGGCCTTAATCGTCATCATACTCAAATGCTGATCGATGTTGATGCACTCGCGCCAGTCGTTATCCATAAGGGCCAGGATTTTATGAAAAACTCTACAATATGTTAATTCAATTTGTAAATATAACCATTACTTTTTTTCGCACGCAACCGATACACCTACTGATAATTTAAGTGTATTAATTAATATTTCAGTTAAAGAATCTGGATCAACATTTTCACAAAAATCTAGTTACTTGCGAGAGCGATTTAACGTGAAGTTAACATTGCACACGCGATGCGGTATCTTACCGGCGATGTATCCATAGACTGGCCAATTTGAGAAACGTCAAACTGTAATCTAAAGTCAAGGACAAGCCATCGACAAGATTCGAGAGCTCGGTGATTTTGAAGTGCTCAAGTATGTACAGATACTGAAAGTATTGTATGACTAGTATACTCGACATAAAAATCAGCCAGTAAACGGTGGAATGCGAAACACCCGGCCACACACCGAGCAACCGAAGGCCGATTTTCAGCGCCGGACTGACGGTACTCCTGGCTATCATTCGTTAATAATTTGGAAAACCCGGTATGGATATAAAGATCAGCACATTTGTTTATTGTGACCATGAGAGAGAGCTGATAGGGAACTAACAGTTTTTCCACGTACACCCCCATGCGCGCGCGGTACATCCCCACTCACGTGAGTACGGATCAATCGCTATTATACATTGTACAGTATAACAGCAAGCAATTCGAGATAGAATGATCTTATACGAACATTCTATATTCCTTTAATAGTCTCATAATTCATAATGCGTATCTTTACCATGAAGTAACAAAAAATTATACATTGAGTCATCTCTTCCCACTGACAATGCCATGTCGTCGATAAAAAAAACGAATGTGCACTATTTTCTAGATATCACGATAATCATTACGCGTAAGGCAGTTTGAAAGTTCATAATTATGTCTTGGGTATTCTAGGAAACGGAAATGAATTGTATTCATGGCATCGATCATGAGCTTTTAAGAGGACAAGAGAGGAAGAAGCATTATACATATATCCCTCTGGCATACTAAATTCGAATAGCGTAATGATGAGTAATTTCTTTTAATAAGGTGAATATTGAATTTTTGCAGAACACAGTTGCAAGGGAAGTCAAAAAATAGAAATCAACTGGACGTATTACAGAAACTTAGTTACACAACACAAGTAACAAGATATGCAAACATAAATTGCATATATACTCAGATCTCTGGATAAAGTCTTGATATTCGATATAGTCAACGCAATGAAAAATTACACTTCTCTGTTTCTCTTCCTTTCTCTCTTCTTTTTCGGTAAGGGTATATTTTTATATATAATTATAATAGATTAAAAATAAGCAAAAGAGAAATATAAATATTCAACTGGCGAAGTAAAAGTGATTTATTCTGTATAAATATTCAAATTAAAATTAAATGTAATTCTTCTTATGTAATCTATAAATCTTATATTAAAACAATAATTTAAGATTATTAATTTGTCGAAAACAGTTTAATTATCAATAACAGTTATTCTACATTAAGATTTTATACTAATAATAACATTGTGATTTCAACAAATTACTATTTGTTAATATCAATATATCGCGTGTAAGACAGATACGTATGATGCTGATGCCTTTATAATCTAAAAAAAATTTAAATTTGAAAATCAATTTACAAACACGCCCGCATATATTTTTATTGAATGTTAAAAGATTTTATTTAACTGTCCAAAAAAAAATATTTTAAAAACTTACATTCGTGAAAGTTTCCAAAGATAAGTTTGTAATTCTTCCTGCTGTGATCATTAGTTGCTTTTGAGATCTCATTACAACAAATGTTACCGTTTTCCCCTGATTTGATGGTAAATCGTACCACAATGATTCGTACGCTGCATCGGCGATTGATTTACCCTGAAAATAATGCAGAAGATATCAAAGACAAAACGGTATTTTCCGTTTTTCTTTATTCAATTAAATATTATATGAAAACCTTCTTTGTATAAACGACAATATCTTTTCTAGTTATTTTTATTATTTTATTATTGTACAAAAAGTGAAATAAATTGAAATAAAAAAATATACACCGTTTATAAAAGATAGAAACAATGTACGTAGCATTGTTTAGAATACAAGTAAAAATAATAATATATGTTATAAAAAATTGTTTACATTATTTCTATTTCTAGAATAAAAGGAGTCTCATACTAGCAATAAACGACTAATTAATTAGCTTAGTTTTGGGCTTATAATAATTTTTATATTATTTTATATTTGAAAACTGTACGAATTTCCTTATAGACATTGTAATGTGTTTATCTCACAAATATTTTGTAAGGTAAATGTAATCAGATTACATTAAAAATATGATATACTTGTAGTTAATAATTTTCATATTTTACTAACCTTTAGATTAAGATACTCTCCGGCAAAGCATAAGATGAAAATTTCCATTATTACAGCAAAATAAGTAAGAATAGTTTTTACTATCGTAATGACACTGGTCTCAATATAAAACGACTATTTTGGTAAACAATAAGACCGAATAAATTAACTGTAATATTGATCACAGCATATTTACTGAAGTACTCACAATTATGATAATAAATCCTAGACTGCAAATAACTAATGTATTCCAGATAACTTGCATTAACGCAATAAAGGAGAAAAGTTTCTCAATATTTTCGGAAAATACATAAACTCTGTTCTGCCTTTCAATCAATGTACCTAATGTAGATGTGCAAGTTTCATAAGAAAAAGTTTTTCCAGAAATAGTTTTGAATTCTTGACATAATATATCGATTTGTCCACTTACGTGAAACACCTAAAATATATATGTATATGTGTATACATACATATATCTAAATTTCTATAGTTTTCAAATATTAAAAGTATCAGAAATATTTTATTACCAAATATTAGAAGTTTAAGAAGTATTTTATTTAAAAAATCGTGCTTGGTATAAAGAAAAAACCGAATGTAAGTGCGTTTATAAGTGATATTTAATTAATTAATTATTAAATTTATTTTACACTGATATAAAACCTTATTGTATCAAATTAAGTTTATATGACATATCATAATTCGTACTTAACTAAATTTTACATATCTATAGACAAAGTGTAATTTTTATGTTCTCAGATCTGTACTAACATCATATGCTGTTAAACAACTTTTGTGATAAAGTATATTATTGTTAATAATTGCAATAATTACAATAATATATAAGATGAGACTTACTAGAGTAGAAATTAATGCGTTTACAATACTGAGCGTGCACGCATTCAACATTACATGTAGAAATAGTGTTACAACCAGCAGCTCAAAAATCGGCGATTGTTGAGTATCGAAGGGAAATTGTACCTTGATTGGAAGCTGCCGCAAGGTAACATTGTAATATCCAGATAGATACACAAAACGAATTGCGTAATCACCCAAAAGGTAAAACACCGCAGAAATCGTATTAATACTTAACATAATATTAGAATAGAAATGCGATATATTGGCTGTGATTGTCATCACATACAAATGTCGATCATTATTGACACACTCGTGCCAGTCATTGTCCATATCGGCCACGAGTTGATGAATGATACTGCAACGTGATTCTTTAATTGAACAGATATTGTCGCGAGACATTATAAATCATTACTCGAATTCAGATTTAGGATTAGATAGAATTACGATACGTTTAGCTTATAAGAGATCTGAATATGATATAACAATATAACACGTATTAAGAAACTAATATATAAGATATACTAATATAAAATTTGTCTGTCTCAAACAGGGCGAGATTGGGGATTGAAACTAACGTTTGCAATGCATACAACATCTTACCGACGATGTATCCAAAGACTGATTAATTTAAAAAGCGTCAAACTGTAGTCTAAAGCCGCGGGTAAGCTGTCAACGAGATTCGAGAGCTCACTAATCTTGAAGTGCTCGAATACGTATCGATATTGGAAGTACTGTACGATCAGTATGCTAAATATATAAATTAGCCAATAGGGGATGGAATACGACACACCCGGCCACATATCAAGCAATCGAAGGCCGATCTTCAGCACTGGACTGACAGTACTCGTGACCATTATTCGTGAAAAATACCGAGATCGCGAGGAACCGAAGATCAGTGTCGGAACATTCTATCCGGCACTTAGGTTTGAGAAAGAACTGAAAGAGCACTAACAGTTTCCTGAAGAGCAACCCCACGCGGTGCATCCCCACTCGAGTAAATATGGATCAATCGCTATTATGCATCGCGTATGGTATAACAGCAAATCGAGATAGAGCTCATTATTTATATGGACATCCTGTAATTCTATTGGTAGTCTAACAACGTATAATACCCGCGAAGTAACAAAGATATCAGACTTGAACGCTCAATGAACAACTCCATGCGCAATTGTCAGTTCCTTTTTTTTTTGTCATCTTGTCTCTTGGCAACGCGATTCTATCTAAAAGAAACAAATGTTTATTACGTTCTATACATCGCAACAATCATTCAACCAACAGCGGAACGACGGTAATTATATATTAAATATTCTAAGCGAACGGAACTGCATTATATTCGTGCAGTTCAACCTCTGGTCTTTAAAGAAATAATGCGAGGGTAGAACTCACTGGATAGGGGATATAATGATGAATAATTTTCTTTAATGATTCCGGGAATGTAAAAAACTCGCTTGAGGAAGAAATTTCAAAAGTAAAAAGTTTTTAATTGGAGATGTTATTAAGCATTTTATAGTTTCAAATACGTCTATACACAACAAAATATATATCCATACAAACTGAATACGCGATTCTCTAATATGGGGTTAATGCTCGAAAACATCCGAGCATTATCTATTTTCTATTTCTACGCTTTCGACTAGAGAAAATCGTTCCTTATGAAGAATTGACCTAGCATGACAATTGCACCATATTGTGTTAATTTCGTTAAAAACCTTGGGTAAAATATAATCAAAAGTTTTTATCATCATTCACATATATTCAACAAATTTTTGTGGATACTTCCTCAAGTCATTGTATAAATGATGAATTAACGTTTTTTACACAGACACTTTCCAATATACCATTTTGCACTACTTGAAGATAATAATAATTCTTCTTCTCTCTTATTTTTGGAAACGGTTCATCTCAGCTAACAGCTAAAACTATACTATCATCACAGCTCCATTATAAACACATCAAAGAAAGATAAATTTGATTAGCTTTTATCGCCTCTTAATTAATAAATATTAAATATAAACTAACAATATTTATTTAATTATTAATTATCAATATTTTTAATTTGCTTTAACTTTACAGCTTATATTAACTACTTAATAATTTCAGAAAATAGATAATGCGTTTTTGTTGATCTCAATACATAGCGTACAAAACCGATACATATGATATTGACGCTTTCATAATCTAAAAAACACAAGTAAAAAATTACACAAGTTAGATCTATAAATTACATTTATCCATAACAAACACATGTCGCAGCAGATTCAAAATTAATTAAGTTTAAATAAATTTGTCTTTTAATAATTTAATGATTAAAAAATTTAAAAATTTACACTTGTAAAAGTTTCACATGACATATCCATCATCTTCCCTGCCGTGATTGCTAGTCGCTTTTGCGATCTCATCATTATGAATATTAAAATTTTACTCTGATTTGACGGCATATCATACCATGGCATCTCGTATGTTGCCCTGGCAATTGATTTGCCCTAAAAAATGATGCAAATACTGTCAAATATAACGACGATATTTTATATTCATTTTCATCTGTTTAATTCGTTTAGCAAGAAAAGATTTTTTCCAGTATTATTTTTGACATTGTAAAAATATTATAGTAACAAAATAAAAAAACTATTTATTGATTCCATTTCTATTGTTATTTAAAAATATAATAAGTTTTATATTTATAACAAACTATAAATTAATAAAAATTTTATAATTTTTAGATATAATTTTATTATAGCAGTCATATTGTCAGTATCTCTATAAAAATATTTATATGTTTGTAATACATTTCTTATTTTAAAATAAAAAAAACTTCTATTTGTTAAAATTAATAAACATAAATAATATTTTAAATTTTACACACAGACACACGCACGCACACACGCACACACACACACACACACACACACACACACACACTGCAACATATTAATATATCTTTATTAAAAAAAACTATGTCATACAGTTCTATTATTATATCGGCATAAATTACATGTGATAGAAAATTTATTTAAAAATTTATGATTAATCACTTTTGGATACTTACTTTAGAGCTAAGATATTCTCCGGAAAAGCAAATCATAAAGACTTCCATTGCTACGGCAAGGTAAGTAAACATGGTTTTCACTAATGCGAAAACACCAGTTTCATTGTGAATAGACTGGTCCAATAAACAATAAAAATAGAAATGAATGAAATATATGACAACAACCATTATATATACATATTACTTACAATTATGAAGACAAATCCGAGACAGCAAACAACTGCTGTATTCCAAAAAATTTGCAATAACGAGAACAAAGAGAAGAGTTTTTCCATGTTCTCAGAAAATGAAAGAATTCTGTTATGTCTCTCGATAAGCATTCCAAACGAATGTATGGAAGATCTATGAAGAAGAGTATTCTTGGAAATATTTCTGAATTCTTGACATATTATATCAATTTGTCCGCTTAGATGGAGCACCTATAATATACTTAAATTTTTGCAAAAATTATAATTATTGCCTGTGAAAAAAAATTAAATATTTTCTCAAAGATACAATAAATGTGATAATCTTACATAATATATTTAATTAATATTAAATGACTGTAAAATATACTCTTAACACTAACAATAAATTTTAAAATTTCTAATGCAGAAATGTAGCATGTATTTATGTGTGGTGTGTCACATGTAACAAAAGTCTACAATTTAATTAATGTAAAACTTCTATGCAATAGCGTTTATTAGTTTGTGTAAATCTTTTTTTTATGTATATATAAATAAAACTGAAAAAAATAACAAATATGCAATATGAGTTACCAAAATAAAGATCAATCCATTCAGAATACTAATCATGCCACTATGTAACATCACTTGTAAAGTTATTGCTATAACGAGAAATTCAAACATCGGCGATTGTTCAGTTTCAAAAGGCAATTGTATCTTTATAGGAAGCTGCCGTACAGTATCATTGTAATGCTCAGTTACAAATATAAAACGAATTATGTAGTCGCCAGAAACGTAAAATGTTGCCACGATCATTGTAAAGCTCAAGAGACCGTTAGAAAAAAAATGCGACACATTTGCTTTGATCGTCATTATATGCAAATGTTGATCGTCATTGACGCACTCGCGCCAATCATCACCCATATCCGTTAAAATTTTATGAAGGACTCTGTAATACGTTACTTCCATATGTTATTTTCAATTTTTATAAATATTAATAATATATTTCTTTTCAAATCAATTAATGTTTCACATTCTAATATTTAAAGTAATATGATAATATTAAGGCACCTTCAATCAGGAAAAATTAGACTGAGAATGTATATTAAGAAACTGAAGGACAATCATATTTCTCGAACATGGCGATTTAGTAAAATTGAAATATTACGTCGTATATTACATTATCTTACCGACGACGTATCCACAGATTAGTCAATTTAAGAAATGTCAAACTGTAATATAAAGTCACAATCAAACAGTCAACAAGATTTGACAACTCGCTGATCTTCAGGTGATCAAATACATATAAATATTGGAAGTACTGTGTAACCAGTATGCTCAACATAAAACTCAGCGAATAAATGGTGGATGGCACACCCGGCCAAAAGCCAAAAAATCGGAGAAAAGTTATCACAGCTAAACTAATGGTACTTGTGACTGTCATTTGCCTTTGATTTTGGAAAATTTATGAAAATAATAGTTAGTTTCAGCACATATGATCGGTACTCAAGTTGAAAGGGAAATGAGAGCGCACTGTCCGTTTCTCCAAGTGTATCCCCACAAAGTGCGTCCCCTCTCAGGTGAACATGGATCAATCGCTATTATATGTCGCGTGGTACAACGATACAGAAGTTGAGACCGCGAACTCATTATTTGAAAATCCTATAATTCCATGAACAGTCTCGCAATGTATTCTTTGACCAAGAAATAACGACGATAATATACAGCTAACGTAACAGAAAAAGCAGCTTGCTGCGTGTCAGCTTTTTTTGCAAACTTTTCTTCTTGCTTTTGACTCTTGTCTCAACGCAATTACATCGACAAAAAAACATATCTACCGCGTATCCTATCAATTATGAAAATCATGAAATGCTCGACAGAACGATAGTGATGACATAAAATATTCTAAGCAAATGGAACCGAATTATGTTTGTCGTGCAGTTCACCGCGCAGTTCAACTTTCTGGTCTTTAAAGAGATAATGCGAGGGTAGAACTCACTGGATAGGGGTTGAAATGATGAATAATTTTCTTTAATGATTCCGGGAATGTAAAAAACTCATTTGAGGAAGAAATTTCAAAAGTAAAAAGTTTTTAATTGGAGATGTTATTAAGCATTTTATAGTTTCAAATATATTTTTATGTCTATACACAACAAAATATACCCATACAAACTGAATATGCGATTCTCTAATATGGAGTTAATGCTCGAAAACATCTCCGAGCATTATCTATTTTCTATTTCTACGCTTTCATCGACTATAGAAATTCGTCCCTTATGAAGAATTGGGCCAGCAAGACAATTGCACCATGTTGTGTTAATTTCGTTAAAAACCTTGGGTAAAATATGATCAAAAGTTTTATCATCTTTCACATATATTCAACAAATTTTTGTGGATACTTCCTCAAGTCATTGTATAAATGATGAATTGACGTTTTTTATACAGACACTTTCCAACATACCATTTTGCAGTATTTGAAGATAATAATAATTCTTCTTCTCTCTTATTTTTGGAAACGGTTCATCTCAGCTAACAGCTAAAACTATACTATCATCACAGCTCTATTATAAATGTCACACATCAAAGAAAGATAGATTTGATTAGCTTTTATCGTCGCTTAATTAATAAATAATAAATATAAACTAACAACATTTATTTAATTATTAATTATCAATATTTTTAATTTGCTTTAACTTTACAGCTTATATTAACTACTTGATAATTTCAGAAAATAGATAATGTGTTTTTGTTGATCTCAATACATAGCGTACAAAACCGATACATATGATACTGACGCTTTCATAATCTAAAAAACACAAATAAAAAATTATACAAGTTAGATCTATAAATTATATTTATCCATAACGAACACATGTCGCAGCAGATCCAAAATTAATTAAGTTTAAATAAATTTCTTCTTTTAATAATTTAATAATTTAAAAATTTTTAAATTTACACTTGTAAAAGTTTCAAATGACATATCCATCATCTTCCCCGCCGTGATTGCCAGTCGCTTTTGCGATCTCATCATTATGAATATTAAAATTTTACTCTGATTTGACGGCATATCGTACCAAGGCGTCTCGTATGTTGCCCTGGCAATTGATTTGCCCTAAAAAATGATGCAAATACTGTCAAATATAACGACAATATTTTATATTCATTTTCATCTGTTTAATTCGTTTAGCAAGAAAAGATTTTTTCAGTATTATTTTTGACATTGTAAAAATATTATAGTAACAAAATAAAAAAACTATTTATTGATTCCATTTCTATTGTTATTTAAAAATATAATAAGTTTTATATTTATAATAAACTATTAATTAATAAAAATTTTATAATTTTTAGATATAATTTTATTATAGCAGTCATGTTGTCAGTATTTCTAAAAATATCTATATATTTGTAATACATTTCTTATTTTAAAATAAGAAAAACTTCTATTTGCTTAAAATTAATTAACATAAATAATATTTTAAATTTTACACACAGACACACGGACGCACGCAAACACACACACACACACTGCAACATATTAATATATCTTTATTAAAAAAACAATGTCATACAGTTCTATCATTATATCGGCATAAATATCATGTGATAAAAAATTTATTAACAAATTTATGATTAATCACTTTTAGATACTTACTTTGGAGCTAAGATATTCTCCGGAAAAGCAAATCATAAAAACTTCCATTGCTATGGCAAGATAAGCAATCATGGTTTTCACTAATGCGAAAACACCAGTTTTATTGTGAATAGACTGGCTCAATGAACAACAAAAATAGAAATGAATGAAATATATGACAACCATTCCATATTTATTACAGTACTTACAATTATCAAGACAAATCCAAGACAGCAAATAACTAAGGTAATCCAAACAACCTGCATTAATCCGATAAAGGAAAATAGTTGTTCGATGTTTTCGGAAAATGAAATGACTTTATTATGCTTCTCAATCAGCATTCCAAATGAAGGTATAGAAAATCTATGAAGAAGAATATTCTTGGAAATATTTTCGAACTCTTGACATATTATATCAACTTGTCCGCTTAGATGGAGCACCTATAATATACTTAAATTTTTGTAAAAATTATAATTATTGCATGTAAAATTTAAATATTTTTGGTACAAAGATACAATAAATGTAATAATCTCACAAAATAAATTTAATTTAGATTTTTTGACTGTAATATATGTATATTCTCAACACTCGATCACAATAAATTTTAAAATGTCTAATACAAAAACGTAACATGTATTTGTGTAAATTATGTCACAAGTAATAAAATTCTGCAAATTAATTAATGTAAAATTTCCATGCAATAGCGTTTACGCTAATAAGTTTGTGTAATAAATCGTACTGTCATATTAAAAATTGATAAAAACTCAACATAACAAATATGCAATATGAGTTACCAAAGTAAAGATAAATCCATTCAGAATACTAATCATGCAAACATGTAATATCACATGTAAAGATACTGCTATAACGAGAAATTCAACTATCGGCGATTGTGTGTATTCAAATGGAAATTGTATTTTTATAGGAAACTGCCATACAGTATCATTGTAATGCTCAGTTACAAATATGAAACGAATTACGTAGTCGCCGAAAAGAAATAGTGCTGTCGCGATCGTACACAAGCTCAATAAACCGTTAGAGAAGATATATGATACATTAGCTTTGATCGTCATTATATGCAAATGCTGATCGACATTGACGCACTCGCGCCAATCATTATCCATATCCGCCAAAATTTTATGAAGGACTCTGCAATACGTTACTTTAATACGAATTATTTTAGATTTTTATAAATATAAATAATAATGGTTTTCTCTTTTAAATCAATTATTGTTGTTAAAAAACTGAAGGGCAATCTTATTTCTCAAACACGGCGATTTAGCAAAAAGTTGAAACATTACACATATTACATTATATCTTACCGACGATGTATCCACAGATTAGTCAATTTAAAAATTGTCAAACTGTAATATAAAGTCACAACCGAACCGTCAACAAGATTTGACAACTCGTTGATCTCCAGGTGATCAAATATGTACAAATATTGAAAGTACTGTATAACCAGCATGATCAACAGAAAACTCAGCCAATTAATAATGGAATATGATACACCCGGCCAAAGGCCAAAGAATCGAAGACAAATTATCACGGCTGGACTAATGGTACTTGTGATAGTCATTCGCCAATAATTTTGGATACTTTATGAAAATAATAATTAGTTTCAGCACATTCGATCGGTACTGAAGTTGGAAAGGAAATGAGAGTGCATTGTCTCTTTCTCCAAGTGTATCCCTACAAGGTGCGTCCCCACTCAGGTGAACACGGATCAATCGCTATTATATGTCGTGTAGTACAACGAGACAGAGAAGTCCAGACAGAACTCATTATTTGCATGAACATTTTAAAATTTTATTAACAGTCTATGTCAGAAAGGCATAAAGTGTATTTCAATCATCATAATTTCAGCAGAGACATTGCATAGATATTGTAGAAGAAAAGAACAGCTATCTATTGCTTTAGCTACTTTTTTTACAACCTTATCTCTTAGAAGTATAATTTCTTCGAAAAAAAAAAAAAACAATTGTCCATACCGCGTTTCCTACCAATCGTGAAAATTATTAGACGCACGACAAAACGATGGTAATTACCCATTAGGTATTCTAAAGGAATCGAATTATATCGTAGTATGACCCCTGATCTTTAAAAAAAAATACAGTGAAGGAAGACTAGTAAAACTCTGACTGAACCGAGTAATAACATGTAATTACTTTTAATGATTCAGGAAATGTTGCTGTGCAAGACTTGATTATGAAATATGTTCCGGTAAAAAGTTTGAATTTAAAATATTATACTATAACATGATAAGTTGAGACAGAAGAGACTCATTCTTTAAATGTACTATAATTCCATGAATAGTCTGATACAATGTATACTTTGAACGAGAAATAATGGTGATAATTTACTAACGTAACAGGAAAAATAGCTCGCTACACGGCAGCTTTAAAAAAAAAAACTTTTCTTCTTGCATTCGTCTTTTGTCTCAACGTATAATTACATCGACAAAAAACATATCTACCGCGTATCCTACCAATTGTGAAAATTATGAAAAGTTCGACAGAACGATAGTGATTATACATTAAATATTCTAAGAAAATGGAATACAATTATGTTCGTGCAGTTCAACTTCTGTGGGCCTATTCTGTAACTCTTAACGACAGTTTCGTTATCGTTATATTGGCGTTGCGCAGCTTTTTTACCATATGTATAATATCTGCGCAACGCAAATATAACGATAACGAAACTGTTGTTAAGAGTTACAGAATAGGCCCACTGGTCTTTAAAGATATAAGATAATGGGAAAACAAAACAACCGACTAAAGCAAAAAAAATCATGTAATGGAGAATAATTTTCTTCAATACTGAAAGTATCATGGTGCCAAACTTGTTTATGTAATAAATTTCAAAAATAATAAGTTTGCAAAAAAATTGAGGATATTATAAATGTTTAGTTACAAATGTACTAAAAAAACTAAGTGTTTCTAAACTTTAATAAGAGAATAAAAGTTGAACGCAATAAATAACTACATAGTTTCTAAC
This sequence comes from Temnothorax nylanderi, assembly GCF_030848795.1. Taxonomy (NCBI): domain Eukaryota; kingdom Metazoa; phylum Arthropoda; class Insecta; order Hymenoptera; family Formicidae; genus Temnothorax; species Temnothorax nylanderi. Next base: position 334,806 of record NW_027249178.1, on the reverse strand, counting down.
TAAAATTATTACACACTACTCTAGTAATAACATATAAGAAAAAATTATTTACAATTTCATTAAAAGCAATTTAATTTATTAACTGTAAATAAATAACATTTATTAATTTATTAGTAAGTTTATATTAAATTATTAATAAGTTTAATTCTACTTCATTGTCAATGTATATTAACTTATTGCTTTATAATAATTATGTTATTATTTTAGCAAATATGTACCGTGGTTTTCGTTGTATAATTACATATACCGTGCTTTTACTTTTTCAATTCATAGCATGTAGTACGGATACATATGATGCTGACGCCTTTATGATTGAAAAATAAAAGTTGAGAAATTAAGTTGGTTTACGAACTATATTTATAAAGAACATATATCGTATCAGATATCAAGATTAGATAATTATAAATAAAATTAATTTGTCACTTCGTTATTAAGTGTTTAAAAGATTTGGAAGATTACTTGTAAAAAGTTTTGAACGACATATTCATCATTTTTTACCAAGGATTCTTTGGTTGGATATGAGCACACAAAATTATTTAGTTAATATAACAAAAAATTTAGTTCACACAACAAAAAATTTTGTTAACATAAAAAATTTTCCAACCAAAAGATTTAGTTGATTCAACTAAAATGGGTTTCTCAGTGTATGAAAAACTCTGCAATACGTTATTTTAATACGTCATATGTTTTACATAGAGCGATATTCATAATCGGATCTATATTTAAGACCTTCTCAAGTAACATCTTAACATGCTAATACGGCTCTACGATTGGTTAATAACATCTCAAGATTGTATTTAAGATGTAGGTCTATAAGAACCGACTATGAATACTTTCCATAGATACTTTAATAATTTAGGAAGGGTTTTGCGAAAAACTTGTTTATTGAACGTATTTAAAAAGTAGAGAGTTTGCAATTGAGAACATTATAGACGTCTAGTTACGACAATATCCAACAAAATATACAAAATATAAACCAAGTATTCGATTTGCTAGTAAAGAATCAGTGGCCGAGACGCCCAATGCAGTTTCCAGCTACATATCTCTTTTAAAAAGATAAAGTATAATAATAATTGCACACAAGAAATAGGAAATTATTTGCATATAAATACTTTTATATAAAATGTAATTGAAAATTGTGTTTTTAACTTTCAATTAATATTTGTTAACAATAACAATTTAATTAACGTGACTGATTAAATTGAAATCTATTTTTAAGCTGTTAAGTTTTTATTTAATGATACATATACTATTAAATATTTCTTATATACTTAGCATATACTTTTTTCTAATTATAAAAATATTAACTACTATGATAATATCAGAAAATAGATACTGCACGTTTTTGTTGATGTCAATAAATAGCATACAAAACGGATATATATGATGCTGAAGCTTTTATAATCTAAAAAACACAAGTAAATTATTATATAAGTTAGATCTAGAAAATATATTTGCTTATAAAAAACACTTATCGCAACGGATCCAAAGTTATGTAAAATAAATTTGTCTTTTAATAAATAATAATTAAAATTTTTCAAAAATTACAGTTGTAAAAGATTCAAATGACATATCCATCATTTTCCCTGCCGTGATTACCAGTCGCTTTTGTGATCTCATCATTATAAACATTAAAACTTTACTCTGATTTGACGGCATATCATACCATGGCATTTCGTATGTTGCTGTAGTAATCAATTTGCCCTAAAAATTGATGCAAATTCTGTCAAATATAACAGCTCTCTTTATATGTGTGTACACACACACACACACACACACACACACACACACACACACACAGCACACACACACACACACACACACACACACACACACACACACAGCACATACATATATATATATATATATATATATATATAATATATTTATTTTTATCCGATTAACTTATTTAACAGGAAAAGATTTTTCCAGTATTATTGCCTAAATTTTAAAAATATTTTTATTTTTATTTTCATTCAAAAAGTATAAAAAGTTTTATACATATAATAAATTATTAATTATTAAATATTTTATAATTTTTAAATGTTTTATTATAGCATATATGTGCAATACTTTTGAGAATATTCATATGTTCGTAAAATAAATAATTTTTAAAAATAAGAAACATTATAACTTGCTTAAAATTGATTAGCTCGAATAATATGTTATATTGCACATAAACATTGCAACATATTAATATATTTTTACTAAAACACAATGTCATAGATTTCTATCATTAAATCAGCGTAATTGTATTAAAAAATTGTATTTTGACTAATCACTTTTGAAAACTTACTTTGGAGCTGAGATATTCTCCGGCCAAGCAAATAATAAAGACTTCCAATATCATAGAAAAGTAACCAGACACGGTTTTCACTAACACGAAAACACCAGTTTCATTGTGAATAGACTGGTCCAATAAACAATAAAAATAGAAATGAATGAAATATATGACAACAACCATTATATATACATATTACCGTACTTACAATTATAAAAACAAATCCAAGACAGCAAACAACTGCTGTATTCCAAAAAACTTGCAATAACCAGAACAAGGAGAAGAGTTTTTCCATGTTCTCAGAAAATGAAAGAATTCTGTTATGCCTCTCGATAAGCATTCCAAACGAATGTATAGAAGATCTATGAAGAAGAGTATTCTTGGAAATATTTCTAAATTTTTGACATATTATATCAATTTGTCCGCTTAGATGGAGCACCTATAATATACTTAAATTTTTGCAAAAATTATAATTATTGCCTGTGAAAAAAAATTAAATATTTTCAGTTCAAAGATACAATAAATGTGATAATCTTACATAATATATTTAATTAATATTACATGACTGTAAAATATACTCTTAACACTAACAATAAATTTTGAAATTTTTAATGCAGAAATATAGCATGTATTTATGTGTGTTGTGTTACATGTAACAAAAGTCTACAATTTAATTAATGTAAAACTTCTATGTAATAGCGTTTATTAGTTTGTGTAAATCTTTTTCTTTATGTATATATAAATAAAACTGAGAAAAATAATAAATATGCAATATGAGTTACCAAAATAAAGATCAATCCATTCAGAATACTAATCATGCCACTATGTAACATCACTTGTAAAGTTATTGCTATAACGAGAAATTCAAACATCGGCGATTGTTCAGTTTCAAAAGGCAATTGTATCTTTATAGGAAGCTGCCGTACAGTATCATTGTAATGCTCAGTTACAAATATAAAACGAATTATGTAGTTGCCAGAAACGTAAAATGTTGCCACGATCATTGTAAAGCTCAAGAGACCGTTAGAGAAGAAATGCGACACATTTGCTTTGATCGTCATTATATGCAAATGCTGATCGTCATTGACGCACTCGCGCCAATCATCATCCATATCCGTTAAAATTTTATGAAGGACTCTGTAATACGTTACTTCCATATGTTATTTTCAATTTTTATAAATATTAATAATATATTTTCAAATCAATTAATGTTTCACATTCTAATATTTAAAGTAATATGATGATATTAAGGCACCTTCAGTCAGAAAAAATCAGACTGAGAATGTATGTTAAGAAACTGAAAGACAATCTTATTTCTCGAACACGGCGATTTAGCAAAGAGTTGACACATTACACATATTACATTATATCTTACCGACGATGTATCCACAGATTAGTCAATTTAAAAATTGTCAAACTGTAATATAAAGTCACAATCAAACAGTCAACAAGATTTGACAACTCGCTGATCTTCAGGTGATTAAATATGTACAAATATTGAAAGTATAACTGTATAACCAACATGAACACAAAACTCAGCCAATTAATAATGGAATATGATACACCCGGCCAAAGGCCAATGAATCGAAGACAAATTATCACGGCTGGACTAATGGTACTTGTGACTGTCATTTGCCTTTAATTTTAAAAACTTTATGAAAATAATAATTAGTTTCAGCACATGTGATCGGTACTCAAGTCGAAAGGGAAATGAGAGCGCACTGTCCGTTTCTCCAAGTGTATCCCTACAAGGTGCGTCCCCTCTCAGGTGAACATGGATCAATCGCTATTATATGTCGCGTAGTACAACGATACAGAAGTTGAGACCGAACTCATTATTTGAAAATCCAATAATTCCATGAACAGTCTCACAATGTATTATTTGACGAAGAAATAACGACGATAATGTACAGCTAACGTAACAGGAAAAGCAGCTTGCTGCGCGTCAGCTTTTTTTGCAAACTTTTCTTCTTGCATTTGTCTCTTGTCTTAACGTAATTACATCGACAAAAAACATATCTACCGCGTATTCTATGAATTATGAAAATCATGAAATGCTCGACAGAACGATCAAGAGACACGGTAGTGTCTCGCGCCAAGTACACGCGGAGCGAGACAGACCGTGACTCTTTTACGCGACGCGACGATTTGCAAGTACTCGAAATGTTGAGATCTCGATAACGAGTGAACGGATCAAGTTCTAAATAGGCTTGATCGATAGCTTGGGGTCGATTTGGGGGGGGTCCGTTCTTTTCATTTTTCCGCTACGTGCCCTACGAGCGGAGATATTGCGAGCAAAAGTCGAAATGTGAAAATTTTATATATTAAGATACGTCGTCGTTAAGATACGTCGACGCTCTCATTCAATATATATATGTCTTACAGAGAAAACGTCACTTTCACTTTTTCGACACTGGCGGCTGCCGGCGTTAGTATCGCAGTGCAGTGCAGTGCAGTGCAGTGCAGTGGAGACAGTGCATTTAGCGCGCTGTCATCAGTCAGTTCATCAGTTAACCTATTCTCGAGAGAGACACGGTAGTACGCGCGGAGCGAGACCGACCGTGACTCTTTACGCGACGCGACGATTAATTCAATCAAGGTAATTGTTTTATGTAATTATCCTATAATTAATTATCTTATTCTATATACTACGTTTACGTGAGTGTTTACATAGGTTAATAACCTATTATATTTATTTATATATTGACGGCAGGGAGCTGATACTGAGATCAAGGAGTCAAGGAGCCTGTTCACACGAGGCGTTTCTGCCGCGCGATTGCGGCCGCGCGTTAACGTTTGCACGAGCCGCACGCTGTCGCGAGGTAAGGTGCGACAACACGCGTACGCGAAACGGCAGTAACACCGTAATCGTGCCGGCGATATACTGAAAATTGAATTGCTTCGTGCTTATCTGGAGATTTCGTATCCCTACATCGTATTACCACCGCTGCCGGAAAAGAAGGTTCTCTACGCTTGGCAGAAAGTGACGACTGACACGTTCGATCCCGACTTCGTTGATCGCAGAAGAGCTGGACTCGAGGTACGTTTCCGATTTGCAATTATAACAGTATCGTGCGATGAATGTTGTACTAACCTCAAAGTCGGAGCATCCTTGCTCACCGCTACGGGATCGACGTAAAGTTTTAGCGGATTTTAATCTTCCGAATTAGCGTCGCAACAATATTAGTCTTCCATTATCTATTGCCTCACAACTTTTCGATTTTAATATTCTGTAGCTGTATAGTTATTTGTACACAATCGTGATATTAATATACATCAGATTGTTCATGTTTTTGTGCTGTTACAGTTCTATGATTTAGAGGAACTGTTTCGTAACGGTGGCCCCGTGCCAGATACAAATTACATATTCCTGGGAGATTTTGTCGATCGGGGCTACTATAGCTTAGAAACGTTTACTCGTCTGCTCACACTTAAAGCTAAATGGTCCGACAGGATAACGTTACTACGCGGTAATCACGAAACTAGACAAATCACGCACGTTTATTTGGATTTTACGGTAAGTGCGCAACGATACTTTCTTTTCTGGGCTTTTTTTACATTTGTGTATAATAAAGCTTTGATTTCATTGGTCTCTTCATTTTCTGTTCTAGATGAATGCCAAAACAAGTACGGCAATGCTAATGCGTGGAAGTACTGTTGTAGAGTATAACTCCACTTTTGATTACGCTCGAATAAAATTCTGTTTTAGTTAATTGATGAACAGGTTCTTTGTGTACACGGTGGATTGTCTCCAGCTATTAGAACACTAGATCAAATTAGAACGATTGAAAGAAATCAAGAGATTCCACACAAAGGTATTAATTGTATAAAGTGATATGTCATTGCAAAAGTTACATAATAATAAAAGTTACATGACTGGATATTTACTGTTATTGTACAATAATAATAAAATATCGTTGCTTAATTGCCATATTACAGGTGCTTTCTGTGATTTGGTCTGGTCCGATCCAGAAGATGTAGAAACATGGACAGTAAGTCCGCATGGTGCAGGCTGGCTGTTTGGCAGCAAAGTGACTTACATGTTCATGGAAGTGAATGATCTTAAACTCATCTGTAGGGCGCACCAATTAGTTCAGGAAGGTATGTCTTTGCTCAAATATTTCTGTCGCAGATTTTTTTAAATATCTCGGAAGTATGTATTGATGACGCATATTTTTATCATGCAGGTTATAGGTACATGTTTAATGACAAACTCGTCACAGTGTGGTCGGTCCCAAATTATTGTTATCGATGTGGTAACATAGCTAGTATCATGCAGTTCACGACAGTGGATCAGAGATCACCAGTGCTGTTCCAGGCAGTGCCTGATTCCGAGAGAGTAATCCCACCTCTAATGCCCACTCCGTACTTTTTGTGATCTATCTTAGTGGCTCATCTGTACGGATGCGGAAGAGAAATGTCTGTGTCTAGACTCTACGGAATCACATGATTTGATTGGCCGGATCCAGGCTGGTACCATGACGGACCCACACATTCATGAGAATATATCACTGATTATATATTACATATTACTTTAGAAAATTTTGATTCCCTTAAAAGAAATTATTTGATGCGTTCTACGATCAAAGTACGATACTTAGAGAGGACTGAATTGTCGTGTGATTGATCTTATTCAGGGAATGTTCTTTAGATTTTTTAAGAACTTTATCAGGTTTTACATGTTGTAAAGCTAACTTTTATATATCTACATAGTATCTGCCATTGCATCAGCCTGATTTTTGTAGCTCGAGAAAAAAAAGAAAACGATATTTTGCATCAGAGCAAATGTGAACATTCTGTGGTATAGACGCTTTTGCTGTCTACTATGTACATTCTGTAGAGCATTCATATCTCAGAGCAGCATTCTGGACTTTAATGTTCAAAAGACTAAGAGCTTTTAAATAATTTATGAGCGCGAATAACGCAAATAGTCCAGTGCTGTGTGTGAATATAAAAAGAAAAGAAAAGAAAAGAAATATCACTTTTAAACATTCCGGCAAAAAGTACACTCTCTGAGTACAGTAAATGCTTCTCTGACATTACAATCGTTGTGCGTAGAATTCAGATTTATTAAAGCGTGAGCATATATAGTACTGTTAAGCCCTTAGGAAAATTTACTTAAAGTTTTTTAAAGTTACTTAAAGTATTTTAAAGTATTATAAAGTATACTAGCCGTAATAATAGTATACTAATAGTATAATAGTAGACTAATAGTATACTGATAGCCGAGCGTAAAGTTTTCTTTAAGTTATTAACCTCAATAAAAACTTTATAAGCAAGTCGCAAATATACTTTAAATTTACTTTTAACAAACGTAATACTTATAAATATACTTTAACTTTACTTTTTATAAAGGTAATACTTAAAGCTGATTTTAACTTATGGGTGTTGTTTCAACAGTATACTTAAAAAGACAAGTTCCCTTTTTCACCACACTTGCACCACACGAGACATTAAAAAATATTATATCATATATCCAATTCAAAATTTTATTACTCTTTTTAAACTGAATTTGTTTCTTAAGATGATTTTTGGAAAATTATATAATTGCGCTGGTTATGACATATGTAGACTATATATAACACTTACATCAAATTAAGAAGTAGTCTACCACGTAAGGCAGTTGGCTCACGATCCAGAGGTCCCGAGTTCGAATCCCACCAAGGTAAGTGTGTTTTTCAAATACGAGAAAATATTTATAATCATAGACTGCATCTTAAGAAACAAATTTAGTTATAAAATAGTAATAAAATTTCGAAATAAATAATTTTTTTTTATTCCGGGTGAATATCGGAAATCAGTGTCCTCTAGTATTAAGAGGACTGTAATCTTAAGTCTAGTGTCTCATGGTTAGAGGATATTCCTCTAGATTTTAAAATATCTTCTTGAGACCGTATTTCAGAGGAAAATCCTCTAAAATCAAGCGGGAGCCACTAAATGACAGAATATTTTTTTTGGGGTGATTAATAGTAATTGCATGAGTTAACTTAAAGTAACCTTTAAAGTATATTATAGAAATACTTAAAGTTTGGTTCGAAATCACTTCTAGTTTATCAATAGTAATTTCTTTGGTAAACTTTCTAGTTTATTTTAAGTTTTTTTAAGTAAATTTTCCTAAGGGAGGTCTTCCTGAACATATAAATGATCTGTTGCTGGTTTAGGTACTGTGTGTGCTGCGTACCATTCTTTTTTCTTCTAAATGCGCAATCGGTGTTCTTAGCAAGAATCGTAAATTCGGCTCTTTTTCGCCGAAGTACAAATAGCGTGTAGCAGTAGCCAAAGTTTTCCTGCTTAGGTAAGGAAATCCGATAGCGGGATCGTTATAGCATCTGTAGAGAGTTGTCTTATTATTTTTATGCACATGACATTTTTTTACGCTTAATTTTAAGAAATTCCGAGCTCAAATATTGTCTTTAAGGGGATGCTGGAGCCGCAGGCGAACTCGATCAGCGTCGATAAAGAAGTGCTCACCGACTATATCTGTCCTTGTATAGACAAAGATATAGACAAAACAGACGGCTCCAGCATCCCCTTAAACTACCTTGACACACATTAATGTTCTTTTCAAGAAAGATATCCACCGTTCGTTCGTCACACACACTTCTCTCTTCTATATATATATATACATATATGCCAAATCGCTGTCGTATTGAATAATCGTAATTAGCTAATTGTCATAAGTTCATTAATGTAGAGAGCAACTTGAAAAGAAAAAAAACCGAGACCCTTAGCAATGTGCCTCTAAATTAATAAGCGTTTGTGTAATATAATGATACGATATTGATATGACATAATTAATGGAAATGCACCGGCCATTGCGTATCATAAGCCTGAATTCTGACCATCGATTTTTGCTAGCTCACGATAATTCCTAACCGATCACAGACCCGACAAATATGGCATTGGCATTGTGGCACAGGCTGTCAAGTTGAGACTACTCTATTTTGAATTTTGTGATATAGACCGAAGGAGGCGTGTGCAATGGTCATGTCGATGTTTATAACGACTCTCCTTGTCGCACCATTCGAAGAGGTGTTTTGCGAAGACCCGTTATTCCAAGAAATGTAATAAACTTTTGAACAGTGCCTTCAGAACTATAACACGACGGTCTACTAGAAGTATAAATGCTTTCTTATTCTATTTCATAAGCCTTCCGCTATTGTTTTGGAACGAGCCTTTGCTTTTTCGCGAAACTTTTCTACGATATTTACGTTTTACGATTTTACTACCTTTTAGGTCTACTCTTACAATTTTACATCACGCGCGCGCGGTATATTCTCTATTTGTACTACATATTATAACGTACAATTACAATTGCGCGATACTTTACGCGAGTAATGTATTACATAAGGTAGAGAGGAGCGCATCTAGAACGAATTGGGACACGGAGCTTGCGTTACAAACTCGACTCGCTACATTTGCAGCCTCCGAGTCGTGAAACGGTTTCGCAACGACGGGAACGCCCTACGTGCGGTACGGATATTATTAGAAATCCTTAAAAAAAAAGAAAAGAAGTATTAGCCTCTGTATCTATTGGGGTGTTTGCGGCGTTTCGTTTACCGGAATGCCTCTGTCTGTGATCGCTTTAATCTTATCGAAGTGTCCAAGCGCTTGCGGCGACTCGATATTAATAATCGGTAAGCTCGCGAAAGAAAGAACAAATAAAGACAATTTGCAAGATAAAAATAAAATAACGAAGACTAATTTAGCTTAATGTGCTCCGTGCGGGAGCTTGAACACTGCGCATAATCCTTAAAGATCTCACAGGTAGACACCATTTTAAAACGATCATCATGTACCTTGAAAGTATAGACTTTGTTATGTTAATGTAATGAAGAACGTCTGTAATAAAAATGCGCAAAAAATCGCACTTGATCGCATTGTCAATAATAGAGAAGAACACGATCGCATAGTGCAGACCAAACGCTTTGGACTAAACGCTATGGTACATGAGCATATTTACAGTTCGAAGACCAAGAGGCAGAGCCGCGGGGATACGACGACAAGAAGAAAGATGTCGTCAGCTAACTACCATTGGGGTAGACGAGGCAGAAGACCGAGACAGTAACATAATTATTTTTAAGCCGTATTTTTAAGCAGTAATATAACCCGTCAGTATTATATATTCGTACCTCTGACCATACACATATGAACACACACATACAAAGTAAATATGTGAATATGCTACCTTTCTTATACATACATGAAAACATAATTGCTAAATAAACATTTAATAAAACTATTATATTGTTATTTACTTCATACTTACCAAATCAAGTTTTATTTAATATGTATAATCTATTGTAACTGTAAATAAATTTATTATTTACTGTATAATTAAATGCTGGTACATTCAAGAAATTTGTAATTCTGACCTGGATTTATATCCTGCCTAAACTACACATGTATGTTTAAATTGATGTTTTACCTAGTTATTGCACCAATAATGTTTAAATAAATCGTAGCTTTAGTTTTTAACGCAGGAAAAGAAAATTTAACGTTTAAGCGCTAACCAATGTTGATGCATTTTTCTGAAGAAATACTTACATATTGATTTTGTTGCATATTCGAAATCTAAAATCCGAGCATGCTAGAAGCACTTTCATTATCTTCAATGTGTCAGGTATTTTAAAAGAACACTAAATTTATCTTTAAAAATAGGCAAAATTCAAGCAGCTGTAACTTTGTTAAAAATGAACAAAATTTAAATTTAAAAAAAGGATTTTAAAGCTTGAAATCTCTACTTTTGAAAGTTTTTATCGTGGATTGAATAAGAAATGAGCATTTTGACTTTGATTGCTCATAACTTCCTTAAAAAACATCGTATTACAATTCAAAAAACAGATTCTTAAAGCTGAAACTTTGCTTTATTGAACGGTATAATTGCCAAATTTTTTAAAATAACAAATAGACGTGATACAAATGGATGAAAATAATGTAAATTATTTTTAAATGCAGAGTACTTAAAAGTACAAAAAAACATAAAGAATAAATTTGTTTTATTTGTATCATGTCTACATGTTATTTAAAAAAATCTATTTTCTTAGAAATAATAGTCTGTAACACCTTTAGCTTTACAATCTGTACATACTGTTTGTAAGATATACTCTTTATAAGACTAGTTAGAAGAGGATGCGTAACACTACAAAATGCATGATATCAGTACAAAATTACCTTTTTCAAAAAGGTAAAAAAAGGGCGCCAAGTACACGCGTGGTTGTTACCTCGGAAAAAACCAAGTGGTAGTATCATTAATTTTATTTCACAAAATTGTCTCACAAAAATTGTCTCATAAAATTGTCTCACAAAATTATTAAATTACAAAATTGTTACTTTATTCAATCCAAGTGATATCTATCTTAACAAAATTATTAAAAACAGAAGTCGTTTTTGTTCGACCCAACTGGCCTAATAATTAATATATTTAAACTCACAACGTTTCGAAAAATTATCTCACAAAATTGTCTCACAAAAATTGTCTCACAAAATTATTAAATTACAAAATTGTTACTTTATTCAATCCAAGTGATATCTATCTCGAAAAAACCTAAATAACAAGTGGTATCTATTTAAAAAAAAATATGTGAAATCTTTTAATACTGCGCCAATTACAAAGAGAGAATATATATATATTATATACCTTATAACAAAATTATTATTATATCACGAAATTGCGTTACCAAACTCAATCCAAGTGATATATATATTTCAAAAAAATATATGAAATCTTTAAATTACGCCAACTACAAAGAGAATATATATATTGCTTTGAAAAATAATTGTAGTGCAACTACTCTTAAAAAATAAAACAAAATTGTGTTACCTAACTCAACCCAAGTGGTATGTATCTTTGTATTCCTGAGGATCTTTCTATCAACCCAAGTGGTAGTAGTTTTAATTCTCCTTGATAAAATTATAATATTACAAAGAATCATTTAATCATTTTAATCACAAAGAATTAAAGAGGTAACATTATAAAATAAAAATATTTAATTAAAATAAAATAAATAAATTTTTCTTGTAAAAAACTTGGCGCTGCTTTTTTAAGGTTAATCCAGACAAACTTGCATAGGTGCATAAGCATATGCATAAAGAGATGGATTGGTCTATTTCCTTTTGCACATATATCTGAACCAATCAATTTCTTACGCTTATGTTTATGCGCGATGCAAATTTGTCTGGATTAACCTTAAAAAAGCAGCGCCAAGTTTTTTACAAGAAAAATTTATTTATTTTATTTTAATTAAATATTTTTATTTTATAATGTTACCTCTTTAATTCTTTGTGATTAAAATGATTAAATGATTCTTTGTAATATTATAATTTTATCAAGGAGAATTAAAACTACTACCACTTGGGTTGATAGAAAGATCCTCAGGAATACAAAGATACATACCACTTGGGTTGAGTTAGGTAACACAATTTTGTTTTATTTTTTAAGAGTAGTTGCACTACAATTATTTTTCAAAGCAATATATATATTCTCTTTGTAGTTGGCGTAATTTAAAGATTTCATATATTTTTTTGAAATATATATATCACTTGGATTGAGTTTGGTAACGCAATTTCGTGATATAATAATAATTTTGTTATAAGGTATATAATATATATATATATTCTCTCTTTGTAATTGGCGCAGTATTAAAAGATTTCACATATTTTTTTTTAAATAGATACCACTTGTTATTTAGGTTTTTTCGAGATAGATATCACTTGGATTGAATAAAGTAACAATTTTGTAATTTAATAATTTTGTGAGACAATTTTTGTGAGACAATTTTGTGAGATAATTTTTCGAAACGTTGTGAGTTTAAATATATTAATTATTAGGCCAGTTGGGTCGAACAAAAACGACTTCTGTTTTTAATAATTTTGTTAAGATAGATATCACTTGGATTGAATAAAGTAACAATTTTGTAATTTAATAATTTTGTGAGACAATTTTATGAGACAATTTTTGTGAGACAATTTTGTGAAATAAAATTAATGATACTACCACTTGGTTTTTTCCGAGGTAACAACCACGCGTGTACTTGGCGCCCTTTTTTTACCTTTTTTGAAAAAGGTAATTTTGTACTGATCTTATTTATATTAATAATTACCACAATTTTTGCCACAAGTCCATTTTAATTTCTACTCGAATTTGCTTAGAATTTATTAATTAATTAGTCGTAAAATCTGTTAATATTAGAAAAACTAGCGTCATTTATATGTAGACATCCTATTATAGGATACATATACAGAACTTCGAAAAAGTGTTTAATGGAAAATAAATTGGTATATATAATCACTTTTGTATCTCGTCAAATTCCAACCAAAGCACCTTAATAATTTCTGTAATTTAAAATAAGAAATTTGAAATCTGTTATTTTGACGGGATTGGTTGTTCTCTTCTTCTTAAACTTCCGATTCGCTAGTACAAACAAATTCTATTATCTCACTATCTTAATCATTCATTACTTCATAAGTATTTTAATAACGACACATATTTATCTTAGCAGCACTAACTTTTATTTATCGTAACTTTACGTTTGAAGGAGAAAGATTTTATCCTGATTTCTAGATTTCCAAAGATAATTTCGTGTCCCTAATTGATAAATTTGCTGTGCAGTTGACATGCACGGAAACTGGGATTGGTTTATGAAAGAACGAGATTGGGGAAACTCGGAGAATTGCGGTAATATATCATAAAGTACGCGATAAATACGATATTTGAGATATTTAAAAATTCCTATATTTTTTCAGATAAATTTGACGCTCCAGCTGGATGCATTTACCACGCGTGTCGTGCAACTTGTACGAATTATACCGATGTGCCCAAGAACCTGTCACCAAACGTAACAGCAATGTACGCTTCACAGAAAAATGTTATTTTTATGACATCATTTTTATATATACAACATGTTGCACGTTAGATAACTAATATTAGCAATTCGATTGATTTGCTCGATAGAATTATGGGTGGTTTTAAATCAATTAAGTGTGTGTTTCTCTGAACACTATTAATTAATAATAACATGGATATATGACCTCTGCAGTTTCCTAACTGACAACTCGGTCACGCACTTATCTCGCAACGCGTTATCGAGATATCCGGAGATACGCTTGTTGTAAGTTGTCCTTGCCTCGAGATGCAGAATATAAAAAACTTAACAAAACTCTGCATAAAACCTTACAGTTTTCTATGATTTCAGATATCTCGATGATAACGATATAGTCAAGTTAGAAAAAGGGGTTTTTCACCATCAATCTAAATTGTTTTGGTTGTAAGTACATTTTACGTTAAATAATTCATAATACTCTGAAAAGTATTTGCATATAACGAAACTCGTTTATGTGTACAGAATTCTCACAAATAATAGCATCAGCGAGATCCTACCGGGGCATCTAACGGGACTGAATAAATTAGAGACTCTGCTACTGGATCAAAATAAAATTGTGACGGCAGATTTTTCTGACTTGGAAGACAGCACTGCTGCGTACTTGATGTAAAATTATCTCAGTTTGGAGTTATTTTACATTACTCTACTATGTTAAATTATGAAAAATTAATGACGATCTCAATCTGTTAACTTTCTCCATCCATTTATTGTGACATAAATACTTGCTTTCTATAATCAACGTTATATATATTTAGCGTTCTTTTTTACTTAAAATACTATATATATGTATATATATATATATATATATATATATATATTTATTTATTTATTTAACATTATTATTTGAAATAGTCTGCTTTACTTACACTAGTATTGTTCATAAATTTTGGAGCTATATGATTCATACAAAATAAAGCTTGAAATCAGTCACTAATTTCCGAGTAATCTAATCCACGTACGATAAGCATGCTTATTATTTACTCTGTGTATATAATCACTGCGTCAGAGAGTCTCTACAGCACATCATTATAAAAAATATAGATCCGTTTATAGATTGCTTCCTTAATCCGTGCAGTAATTTCGCGACAGTTTGAATGAAAGGCGAATAATATGCAAATCTTATGCAATCAGATTGAAATAAATTGCAACAAAAATACAGTCAATTGTGAAAATTTATCAGTGTCGCTCCTTTCGAGAAGAATTAATTTTCCACGTGTCATACTTTTTTATTTATAAGAATCGCTGTTAACGATCACCAATCAGCTGTTAGTAGGATTACATCGTCCGTAATCATTGCATGTTGATTGATAATATATATTAACTTGCTCTTTTCTATTTACAAGTAGAAATCTGAGTAAGAACATGTTAACGACGTCCGCGTTGAAGCTACCACGATTGCCGGTGTTGACAGAAATGTAAACCTATACATGTAATACACACGTATTTAATGAAAATAGAAAACATGTACATGTTTTGATTTTCCGTTTTAGAATATTGGACGGAAACCACTTCGAGTCGATAACGGAAGATCTATTCGCCGGATGCCCCGCTTTGAAATCACTGTACGTACGTAAGTAGATTACGGAAGCGATTACTGTCATTGTTAATAAGATTCATGCGAGCTAACGGCTCGACGATGATTCAGGAGTATGGAGGACAATAGCGTAAGCAGCATCGACGAGAACGCGTTTCGGAATTTGCAACAACTTGTTGAGCTGTAAGTGCATAAATGTTAATGTGACTCGGTTTCAAGTTAACGGTACCGGCGTTCGGTTATTGTAACCGCAGGATAAAACACATCACGTAATTCCGATTATCGATTCAATATTACTGTGCCAAGTCGCGCGATCGATTTCCTTTTAAAGTAACGTCCTATATAAGTGAAATAGGTTTTTACTCTAATCGCGATACAGACATAATTAAACGCAGTGTTTAATTTTTTATTGTCATATCCGTGTTTTCTTGTACAATTATAACTCACATCTGTTCAAAGTTGAAGTATTAAAGATTTATTACCGTACAACAGACGTTGACGCAGATACAGTTAGAAGTTGGAAACTGCATTTTATCTCGAACGTTATTAATGGCAAACTCAACTGCATCTAATGGATTGACTATAAATCAGATATCGGCGATCGGGCACAATTAAAATACAGCCTTGTTTCAGCAACTTGGCATACAACAGGATAGTCACGATACCGTCAAATGTGTTCCAGCCTGTGAATAATCTGTCGAAGTTGTAAGTACAAATATCCGTGTTGTAATACCAATCCGCGCGATAATCCTTTAGCCTTACCGCTAAATGTTTGAGCTACGTACGTGCTTGAGCTCTATTCGCTGATACTTAACCGCTAAAGATCTGCTCACGAAAGTGAACTACGCAAACGTCACGTACCCGCGAGCGCAACCGGTTTTAATTTAAGTTCGTGTAAACCGGAATCTGTTTGTGAAAATAAGATTCATTACTCCTAGCGAGATGTACGTGATATAGTCTCATTCTTCCAGATTAATCGGTTACAATCCTGTCGTCGAGTTATCAATGACGCTTTTTGATCCATTGAGTAATCTCCGTTCTCTGTAAGTTGCATCGTTTTTCCTTTAAAAGCATAAGTGTGCAATTTTTCCCACTCAATAATAATGGAACATGATAGATTATAATAGTAAATTTTTCATATTGATTTTGTGAATACGTCTCCTTTATTAATTTATATCAGTATAAATAAGTTAATGTAATGCAATAAGTAATCAATTTTTATTATAAAATATGGAATTTCAGAAGTGTCGAGGACATAAACATGGACAATATGGATAAAAACGCATTCGACGCGTTTCCAAGACTCGACTTTGTGTACGTTTCTTGCGGTTATTTAACGTATACACAATAGTTTTTTTTAACAAAGACATTATAATTTTTAAGATTATTAAAAAGCAAATGATCTTTTTGCAAATTATATCTTTTGACACAGGATTCCAAATTTTGCAGATATTTCAAGAAATTTCATTATTGCATGACTTACGCACCGAAGGTGCAAAAATGCAGACCTACTAGCGATGGTAAGGCGTATATCGCGATTAGAGATAGAAGCTGCTCAAATTGCAGCATTTGATTCAATTCATGATTCAATATTGAATATTTGATTCAATATTGAAACATGATTGATTCAATATTGAATGAAACGTGACAAGATGCGTGTCAAGGAAAATGACTCAATATCTCTCTTTCTTCCTCTTTCCGTCTTTCTCTTTTTCCGAAGGTGTATCATCGATGTCTCATTTGCTGGACAAGCCTCTGTTAAGGACTGCCGTTTGGAGCATATCTTGTGTCACTTGTCTCGGTAATAGCCTCGTTCTGTGGGGGAGATTCACCGCAAAAGATGAGAATCGCGTTTTGAGTATCATTATCAGAAATCTCGCAGGTAATTGCGCAAGCAATTGTTTCCAACGGGAATATTTAAAGCTTTTGTGAGAATAAAGTTTTTCTCACATTTTTCAAAAAGATAACTAAACATCCGGAAAATTCAAAGAAATCAAATAGTTTTTAAACATTGTAACATAAAATAATTATATAAAAATATGAGAATCGGATAAAAATAATTTTCTAATTTTGTGGTTCTAAATATTAATCGTCCTTTTTTCGATAATAAACGTATATGCTTCGAAATCAGTGAAATTTTGAAAAATTTAAAAATTTCAATAGCCGCTCGCTGCGACTTTAGAATTGCATAGACACGAGATAACGACAGCGAAAATAATCCTTATTCAAATGATTCGTGGTACGCATCGAATCACGAAGTGCACGCGAGTTATCATAGTTTGCGGTTCACAACAAAGCGCAACACGATGATCGATCGGGCATATTAATGTTAGGCTCACTATAAATTACAAGGCGGTAAAGTCACGTAAACCTTTTATAGTGTCCGACATGTTGATGGGAATATACCTCTTCATAATCGCCATAGAAGACGCGAGGTTCCGCGATAACTACAAAGAGGAAGCGAATACGTGGATGTCCTCGTGGCCCTGCACACTCCTTGGAGCATTGGCGATGACATCATCCGAGGTATGCACATCAACACTTCAGTGAATCCCACAATTTTCAATTCGCAACATACAATTTAACGGTATTATTTATAATGACCGCTTGCGCTACTGTTGAGCGAAATCTGGGCGCCGTGACAAAATGTCGACATATGTTAGTGATATTATGTAGTGCATTCAACTCTTACGTCATTATGGTAAGGCATTTGCACGGAGAACTGAAACATGTCGGTTTTTGGGTCCCACTCACGACCGAGCGTCTTGATGGTGTTCGTGATTTCTTTGCTCAAATAAATATCGATCAAACCGCATATTTTTCTCGAAACGAGTTTAATCGATTTAGATATAGGTAACTGATTTCAATTAACACGCGATTCTAATTTCTTAGAATAGCAGTGTTTACGTATTACAGTTAAATGTAAATTGAGATTAGAAGACACTTAAGAAAAATCGGAAATTAAAATAGATGATCGTAAATTGCTCGGCAAGGTTTCCGTGCTCATCCTGTCATTTATGTCCGTGGAGCGATTTATTCTGATCGCAGCACCTTTGAAGTGTCATCGCGCCATGACATCTCAAGCTGCATCCTCATCGATGATCGTCATCTGGATTGTCGGACTTATCATCGCGCTCGTGCCAGGTTCGTTTACGCGATAGAATAATGTTTTGATTTAGCTTTTTAATTATTTTTTCTTTAATTTAATATCATTTTTAATTATTATTTATTATATAATTATATTTTACATAAAGCAGTAAAATATAAACATCTTTGAATTCATATTTCAAATATTATAAATATGCTTGAGCCACTAATTACGTCATTTTAATAAACCTGAAGACTTTTTTAAGAGAAATAATAGAAGTTTTCCACATCATAATCGGATTATTCTCTCTGAAACTTTCCCCGAAAGTTATCCATTGGAGAAGCAGCACACGATTCTACGGTGTCAATGGAATGTGCTTTCCTCTACATATTGACGATCCGTATCTGATAGGCTGGGAATACTCAGCCTTTATCTTTCTGGGACTTAATCTCATCGGGTAAACACACTACAAGAACTTTGTAATTGAACCACGGATGGAATTATGTGATATGGAATCAGCTGTCATTTCTCTAAGAATGTATTATAATTTACCGACTGTCTCTTTGATTTTTTGATATCACAACAAAATTTCTAAAATTTATTTAGAAAATTGTATCCAAATAGTTTTTGGAGTTGGTTCTGCACTGCATAATTACATCTAATCATTAGTATCAGAATTTTCGCGTAACTACAATTATGTCAACGGTATAGCGTTCGTTACAAAATTTAATCAACGTATACCACGATCTTAATCAATTCTCATTTCGTGATTGCCATAATATTGCATTGGAAGAAGGGAGCCTTTTCAAAGCTATCATTGCATTCATTTGCAGATTGATGATTATCGGTTACGTTTATGTTGCCATGTTCGCCAGCATCTGGAGAACGCGCCGTGCCACGCCGTTGTCGGTCGGCGATTCCGAGTTCGCCCTCAGGTTCTTCCTAATCGTGTTGACAGACGCGGCATGTTGGGCACCGATTATAGCGTTGAAAATTCTCGCCATGATGAAATATCCCGTGCCACGTAAGCAGAAACGCTGATGCGAGTTTTCGCGTTCCCACCGACTCGCTTTCATTGCTTTCATCGCCTCCGTTACAAACTTTGCTCGATAAAAACGCATGCAAATCTTAAACTACATTTCTTTTTAGCATACTATACTTTTATCATGAGAAACACGAACGAATAAAATATTTACTTTCTTATTTCATTTCGCGAAGAAATTAATATAAAGAATTACAAGTGTTAAAATTAGAACATAGAATATATTATAAAAATAATGTAGATCAATAAAAGATCTATAAAAAATATTAATATAAATTCAGATATTTAGTAGCGCAGTTAAATTTAAAAGATATTAATAAGTGGATTACATTTATAGCCGATTTACACGCCTGGGTAGTGATTTTCATTCTGCCGGTGAATAGCGCGGTCAATCCGTTGTTGTATACTTTTACCACGCCGAAATTTCGCGAAAGGCTCAACGAAGGTTGGCTCGGAAAAGTGCGTAGTTACGTATCGAGAAAACATTCCAGACAAGGTTTGTGTTCCAATATGAGTAATTGCTTGTACTCTCTACTCCGTAAAACGTTTATTGCTTTTATTATACAGATTCGCAGGCATCAGCTAGTACCAATAAAACCGTGATTACCGATAGGAACATGATACAACCCACTTGGAACGAATGTGATGACGACAGAAGGAGAACGCCGCCTTTGCTTGATTTGAACGATGAAAACGCTCGATCCGAGAGGCGGGACTGAGATTTAGTAATTTTCGTTAAGATTTATTAATTACATATATCATGCTTCTGTATTAAATATTACATAAATGGTGCTGATATTCGTGTGCATTGCCGAGCCGATAGGTTGTAATTACTATAAATGAACTATAAATCTTTATAGCATACATATCTGTGGTAGATAATAGATGACTAGCTTAGAACTAGCAGTAGTGAGAAATTTTATTAACTGTGGTGACCATTGAAGAAGAAAATCTTTATGAACGGAAAGATTGTAATGTAATTTAAATTGAACTCAATTTGTATTACGTCACGCCAAAGAAACTTTCAATAATATGCTACAGAGAATGATTATTTGCTGCTTCACTGATTACCGCGAAAGGTGGTTTTATCTACTTTTTTAGAAAATCTGTCTGGTGCTGTTGTTGTTTAAGAATACTGCTCTCGTATCTCTTCGGCTCTGCTAATACTGTTTTGTTACAAGCAACTCAGCAAGAAACTTAGTTTAGATATCGTGCTCCTATCCTCCTTTCCTCAGAGATTAGCCGTAAGAAAGGTACCCGGAATACGCTCTGTTTCTGAACGTATTGTTTCGCGCATGGGTGATCCCGGCATGCGGATATTTCAATTGTACGAACTCTGATGGCCCCCGACGGAGTATCCACCCACGAGAGTAGAGAGGTCGCGCCGTGCTCGAAAACGTACATAAATTATTTTCCGACGAAGTCGGAAACGCGAGAACGTGCTCCGAAAAATTTACGACATCGATTCTGATGTACCGGCAAATCATGTTCCATCCGATGTGGCACCGTTATGCCGGGTCAGCGCCACTTGTTCCGTATTATTATTGCGAGATGAGAAATTTATCTTCGAATACACGGGCGTGACTTTTTAACGGCTCCACCGCTGTACGCTCTAAAACGGGCACTACATCACTCTCAAATATACTCGATTAGTCGGCGTAAGACCATCGGTCGGCGCGGCCATCCCTTGCGATGACTTATGAAGCGATAATAAATGATAAAGACGAAGAAAGCGAGATAAGGAATTACTGACAATTAATTCCCAGCTTTGTGAGGATACGCGTGTTGTTCCTTCGTATCATATATTAAATTATCATAGTTATGAAAAGATTCGTGTAGAATATCAGATTGGCAAAGTTAGCACTCTTCTAATCAAATAACAATCTATAACACTCAAACATTATAGAAAATTGTCTTACAAATTAATAACACAATATAGTATATTATTTATTATATAGTATCCTTCCTATATAAAAAAGGAGGCACGTCGCATTAAATAAAAGGCATCCCGATGCATATAATTTAAAAAAATGCTTTTGTAAAAAGAAAAATGGAAAAACGGAAAGTAGAAATAAGGTAGGATAATTAACATGCTTATCCATACATCCGCTTACGAGTGAACTCCTCAATAATCCATTAAAACGCGCGTGCGGAGATATAAACAGCGAGAGATGCAACAATATCCGACTTCCAACTTTCGGAGGGTTACAGTCGGCCGTAAATCATGCAAACGGCCAAGAAAAATGCATCTCGCGAGCACTCTACGATCTACCGGCACGTGGGTTGGCTCTTACGCGATATAATGTGTAATTTATGGCGGATGGCCAATGGTAATAGTGATGACATAAAATATTCTAAGCAAATGGAACCGAATTATGTTTGTCGTGCAGTTCACCGTGCAGTTCAACTTCAGCGGGCCTATTCTGTAACTCTTAACGACAGTTTTGTTATCGTTATATTGTCATTGCGTAGCTTTTTTACCATGTATAATATCTGCGCAACGCAAATATAACGATAACGAAACTGTCGTTAAGAGTTACAGAATAGGCCCACTGGTCTTTAATAAAGAAATAAACTAAGGGGAAAACACAACAACTGACTCGAGTCAAATCATGTAATGGTCAATATTTTTTTTTAATAGTATAGAAAGTATTATAATGCAAAACTTTCTTATGTAATAAACTTGAAAAATAATAAAAGTGCGATTAAGAATTCATTAATGCTTTGTTACAAATGCACGCAACAAAATAAATGTTTATAAACGAATGTGCGAGCTCTAATAAAGGATTAATAGTCGAAGCGTGTTGAACGTAATCAGTAATTCCAAATAGTTTTTTTAAATTAAAATTAAACGTAACTTAACAATAACATACGAAAAAAATTATTTACAATTTTATTAAATACCATTTTAATTTGTGTAATTCATTAACTTATAGTAATAAATGACATTTATTAATTTATTAATCGTCTTTATTATCAATTTATTTTAACTTATTGATTTATAATTATTACGTTATCATTTCAGCACGTGTATACCGCGTTTTTCTTTGTGTCAATACATAGCATTCAGAACAGATACGTATGATGCTGATGCCTTCATCATCTAAAAAATAAAAGTTAGGAAATTAAGTTGATCTACAAACTATATTCATTCATAAAGGATATATGTCGCATCAGTATATACCCAAAATTAAATAAGTATAAATAAAATAAACTTGTCTATTTATAATTAAGTAATTCAAAGATTTTGAAGATTACACTTGTAAAAGTTTCGAATGACATATCCATCATTTTTCCTGCCGTAATCGTCAGTCGCTTTTGAGATCTCATTATTATGAATATTATAATTTTATTTTGACCTGACGGCATATCATACCACATCGTTTCGTATATTGCGTTAGCAATTAATTTACCCTGGAAACGATATAAGTAATGTCAAATGCAGCAGCGTTTTTTTAAATTTATGTCTTATTTATCCAACGTATTTATAGCACAGGTAAAGTTTCTTTCAAGAATATTGAAATATTCTTATTAGAAAGCAGTTATGTATTTCCATCACTATGTTGATATAATTATGTTATTAAAAGATTGTGTATATATGATTAACCATTTCTAATATTTACCTTCAAGCTAAGATATTCTCCGGCAAAGCAAAAGACAAAGGCTTCAATCATAATAACGAAGTAACCAGAAATAGTTTTCACAAACACGAAAATCCCAGTTTCATTATGAATAGACTAATTCAATAAATTATAAAAAGAAAATTGAATACATATGATATTAATAATCACCGAATATATATTACAATACTTACAATTATGATGACAAATCCTAGACAACAAATAACTAACGTATTCCAAACAACTTGCATTAATGCAATAAAGGAGAAAAGTGATTCGATGTTTTTGGAGAATGCAATAATTTTATTATGCCTCTCGATCAGCATTCCAAATAAAGGTACGGAAGATTCACAAAGAAGAGTAGATTTATTGTTAGATACATTTCTGATTTCATGACACATTATATCAATTTGTCCGCTTACGTGAAGTATCTAAAATAGACTTAAATTTAAAAAAAAATCATAATTACTACATATTAAAAACATTTATTTAAAAAAAAGATGTATTTTAAATGCAATTATACAATTGGATATATTATTTTTAAATAATATATTCAATAATCAAAAATTTGTTGTATAAAAATAATTGTAAATTTTTCTAACATTTCTGGCATTAATTATATATACTTTATAATTTTTTACAAAAAAAAGGTAACACTTTTCTAAAACAAAATTCTACAAACTACAAAAAATTTTAATGTAAGAGTATGTTTGTACATCTTTACATTACAACACATCAGATACATAAAAAATCATTAAGAAATTAATATGTACATATACGAATATAAGTTACCAATGTCAAGATTAATCCATTTAGAATAGCGATTATGCATGAATTTATCGTCACATGTAAAATTAATGTTGCAACGAGAAATTCAAACGTCGGCGATTGTTGAGTTTCAAAGGGCAAATATAGCTTTATAGGAAGCTGACGTAATGTGTCATTGTAATCTGCAGTTAGGAATACGGAATGAATTACGTAGTCGCCTAAGAGGTAAAGTACTGCAACAATCGCATTAAAACTCAATAAAGCATTAGAGATGAAATGCGATATATTCGCTTTGATTGTCATCATATACAAATGCTGATCGATATTGATGCACTCGCGCCAATCATTATCCATATCCACCAAAATTTTATGAAAAACTCTGCAATATGTTACTTTAATTCGTCATGTGTCTCAGATAGATGCGTTATTTATTTTCTTTCGTGAAACAACTGATATTATATGTTTTTTATTGTACAAATGTTGGAGCTAAGATTTTAATTATATTATGATTGCAGGGAGAATTAGATCAATAACAAGCGCTTAAAAATGGAGAGAGGTTCTTATTTCTTAAATACGGTTATAGAGCAAAGCTAAACCACTCCACACAGATATAATGTCTTACCGACGATGCACCCACAGACTGGTTATTTTAAACAACATCAAACTATAATCTAGAGTTACAATCAGACCGTCAACGAGATTTGACAATTCGCTCATCTTCAAATGATCAAGTACATACAAATATTGGAAGTACTGCATAATCAGCAGGCTCAACGTAAAACTCAGCCAATAAATGGTACCATATGAATCATTCGGCCACATGCCAAGAAATCGAAGGCCAACTCTCAGCGCTGGACTAACACTAGATGTGATTATCATTTGCAAATGATTTTAAAAACGTAAGAAAATAAAAATCAATTCCGTCACATTTGTTCTCTACTCTAGTTGAGAAGGAAATGAGGAGCACCGTCCGTTTCCCCAAGTGCATCCCCCACACGAGTGTGTCCCCACTTAAACACACTTGGATCAATCGCTATTATATGTCGCATATAGTACAACGATGAATCGAAAAAAACTCATTACTTTAATATCCCATAAACACTCTGATAATGTATACTCCGACCGTAAAGTAACATACGTAGATATTGTACTGCAGCTAAAGCAAAAAAAAAAAAGAAATGCTGCGCGACAGTTTCTTTTTGCAATCATTTTTCTTTGACAGTGCAATATTACAGACAAGAAATGGTCATGTTTGTCACATTTTCTACCATTCACGAGAATCATTAAATGCGCGACCATGGTGATTATACATATATTAGATATTCCATGCAAGGGAAAATAAATTGTGTTCATGCAACTAAACTTCTGGTCTTTGAAGAAATATGATGAGGGGAGAACAGAATTCTCTGGCTGGGGATATAATAACGAGTAATTTCCTTTAATAATTCAAAAAGTGTTATTGCAAGAAACTCGTTTAATTAAAAAATTTTAAAAGTAGTAGGAAGTTTACAATTGAGAATATTATAGACCTCTAGTTACAAATATATCCAACAAAATACACAAAATACGAACCCAGTATGCAATTTTCTAATAAAATTCAATGGCCGAAACGTCCAATAAAGTTTCCAGCTGTTTTAAAAAGTAAAAATATTATAGTAATAGCACACACGAGAAATAAAACAGTATTTGCACATACTTTTATATACAGTAATTTCAGTTTATGTAATTTTTTTACTCTTATTGAACAATTATTAACTTACACTTATTATATTAATAATTATTAATTTCTTATCAATGTATTTAACTTCTCTTTACTTTACGGTTTACGTTAACTACATGATGATTTCAGAAAATATATACTACGCGATTTTGTTGATGTTAATACATAGCGTTCAAAACTGATATAAATGATACTGACGCTTTCATAATCTAAAAAACACAAGTAAAACGTTATACATGTTAGATCTACAAATTATATTTATCTATACACATGTCGCAGCACATCGATCCAAAATTAAATAAGTAAAATAAATATATTTTTTAATAATTTGAAAATTTAAAAATGTACATTTGTAAAAGTTTCAAATGACATATCCATCATCTTTCCTGCCGTGATTGTCAGTCGTTTTTGTGATCTCAACAATATGAAAATTATAATTTTACTTTGACCTGACGGCATATCATACCACATCGTTTCGTATATTGCGTTAGCAATTAATTCACCCTGGAAACGATATAAGTAATGTCAAATGCAGCAGCGTTTTTTTAAATTTATGTCTTATTTATCCAACGTACTTATAGCACAGATAACGTTTCTTTCAAGAATATTGAAATATTCTTATTAGGAAGCAGTTATGTATTTCCATAACTATATTAATTATGTTATTAAGAGATTGTGTATATATGATTAACCATTTCTAATATTTACCTTCAAGCTAAGATATTCTCCGGCAAAGCAAAAGACAAAGGCTTCAATCATTACAGCGAAGTAACCAGAAATAGTTTTCACAAACACGAAAATCCCAGTTTTACTAGTAATAGACTAATTCAATAAATTATAAAAAGAAAATTGAATACATATGATATTAATCACCGAATATGTATTACAGTACTTACAAGTATGATGACAAATCCTAGACAACAAATAACTAATGTATTCCAAACAATTTGCATCAATGCAATAAAGGAGAAAAGTGATTCGATGTTCTTGGAAAATGCAATGATTTTATTATGCCTCTCGATCAGCATTCCAAATAAAGGTACGGAAGATTCACGAAAAAGAGTAGATTTATTGTTAGATACATTTCTGATTTCATGACAAATTATTTCAATTTGTCCGCTTGCGTGAAGTGTCTAAAATAGACTTAAATTAAAAAACAAATCATAATTACTACATATTAAAAACATTTATTTAAAAAGAAGATGTATTTTAAATGCAATTATACACAATTAGATATATTATTCTTAAATAATATATTCAATAATCACAAATATGTTGTATAAAAATAATTGTAAGTTTTTTTAACATTTCTGGCATTAATTATACTTTATAACTCTTTACAAAAAAAGGAGAACACTTCTCAAACGAAATTCTACAAACTATAAAAAATTTTAATGTAAGAGTATGTTTGCACGACTTTACGTTACAATACATCAGATACATAAAAAATCATTAAGAAATTAATATGTATATATACGAATATAAGTTACCAATGTCAAGATTAATCCATTTAGAATAGCGACTACGCATGAATGTATCGCCACATGTAAAATTAATGTTGCAGCGAGAAATTCAAACGTCGGCGATTGTTGAGTTTCAAAGGGCAAATATATCTTTAGAGGAAGTTGACGTAATGTGTCATTGTAATGTGTAGCTAGAAATACGGAATGAATTACGTCGCCTAAGGTGTAAAGTACCCCAGCAATCGCATTAAAACTCAATAAAGCACAAGAGATGAAATGCGATATATTCGCTTTGATTGTCATCATATACAAATGCTCATTGATATTGATGCACTCGCGCCAATCATTATCCATATCGGCCAGGATTTTATGAAAAACTCTGCAATATGTTACTTTAAATTCGTCATATGTCGCATTGTCAGATAGATGCGTTATTTATTTTTTTTTTTTTTTTCGTAAAACAACTACACGGAGAGAATTTTCTCTTAAAATTTACACTGAAATCATAATAGTTGTGGGACAACATGTACCACCAAGAATTTTATGCGAGCTATTCTGATCAATATCTACCATAATAAAAAATATTAATATCTATTACATTAAAATATAAAATATGTTTGATTAATTTTACTAAAATATATCTAGGAAATTTCAATAATTTTTTAAAATTTACCAATCTGCTTGGTAATTTTTATCACGTTGTTTGTGAAATGTCTTTTGTATATTTCAAAAATTCCTTGGTTGCCAAGTTGTCCCAAGTTTGTAGTGAATTTAAGGGTAAAATATAACAAAAAATTCTCTCCTTGTAATATTATATGTTTTAATGTTGGAGCTCAAATTTGAATAATATTATGATTGGGAAGAATTGGATCACTTAATAAGCGCAATAAGCGCTTAAAAATTTAGAGAGGTTTCTTATTTCTTAAATACGGTTATAAAGCAAAGCTAAACCACTCCACACAGATATAATATCTTACCGACGATGCACCCACAGACTGATTATTTTAAACAACGTCAAACTATAATCTAGAGTCTCAGTCAGACTGCCAACGAGATTTGAAAATTCGCTCATCTTCAAATGATCAAATACATACAAATATTGGAAGTACTGTATAATCAGCATGCTCAACGTAAAACTCAGCCAATAAATGGTACCATATGAATCATTCGGCCACATGCCAAGAAATCGGAGGCCAACTCTCAGCGCTGGACTAACACTAGATGTGATTATCATTTGCAAATGATTTTAAAAACGTAAGAAAATAAAAATCAGTTCCGGCACATTTGTTCTCTACTGTAGTTGCGAAGGAAATGAGGAGCACCGTCCGTTTCCCCAAGTGCATCCCCCACACGAGTGCGTCCCCACTCAAACACACTTGGATCAATCGCTATTATATGTCGCATATAGTACAACGATGAGTCGAAAAAAACTCATTACTTTAATATCCCATAAACACTCTGATAATGTATACACCGACCGTAAAGTAACATACATAGATATTGTACTGCAGCTAAAGTAAAAAAAAAAGAACTGCTGCGCGACAGTTCCTTTTTGCAATCATTTTTCTTTGATAGTGCAATATTACAGACAAGAAATGGTCATGTTTATCACATTTTCTACCATTCACGAGAATCATTAAATGCGCGACCATGGTGATTATACATATATTAGATATTCCATGCAAGGGAACATAAATTGTGTTCATGCAACTAAACTTCTGGTCTTTGAAGAAATATGATAAGGGGAGAACAGAATTCTCTGGCTGGGGATATAATAACGAGTAATTTCTTGTAATAATTCAAAAAGTGTTATTGCAAGAAACTCGTTTAACGAAAAAAATTTTTAAAGTAGGAAGTTTACAATTGAGGACATTATAGACGTCTATGTTACAAATATATCTAACAAAATACACAAAATACAAACCCAGTATGCAATTTTCTAATAAAATTCAATGGCCAAAACGCCCGATGAAGTTTCCAGCTGTTTTAAAAAGTAAAAATATCATAGTAATAGCACAAACGAAAAATAAAACAGTATTTACACATATTTTTATATACCAGTATTTTAAGTTTATGTAATTTCTTGACTCTTATTAAACAACTGTTAACTTACACTATATTAATTATTAATTTTTTATCAATATATTTAACTTCTCTTTACTTTACGGTAGTAAAGTTTACGTTAACTACGTGATGATTTCAGAAAATAGATACTACGCGATTTTGTTGATGTCAATACATAGCGTTCAAAACTGATATAAATGATACTGACGCTTTCATAATCTAAAAAACACAAGTAAAACGTTAGACATGTTAGATCTACAAATTATATTTATGTATACACATGTCGCAGCACATTGATCCAAAATTAAATAAGTAAAATAAATTTATATTTTAATAATTTGATAATTTAAAAATTTAAAAATTTACACTTGTAAAAGTTTCAAATGACATATCCATCATCTTCCCTGCCGTGATTGCCAGTCGTTTTTGTGATCTCAACAATATAAAAATTATAATTTTACTTTGATTTGACGGCATATTATACCATGGCGTTTCGTATGTTGCCCTAGCAATTAAATTGCCCTAGAAAATGATGCAAGTACTGTCAATATGCCATGATGCCAGCTTTTTTTATATTCATCAATATCCATTTCACTTATTTAAAAGAAAAAGATTTTTGCGGTATTTTTACCAATCGTGAAAATATTGTAGTAAATATATCAAAAATTCTTTACTATTCCGTTTCTATTTTTATTTAAATATTATAAAAAATTGTGTACTTATAATAAACTATTAATTAATAAATGTTATGTAATTTTTAAATACTATTATGGTATGGATACGTTGTCAGTACTTTTAAAGATTTTTATATGTTTGTAAAATAAATTTTCTTTTAAATAAGAAATATTTCTATTTAAATAAAATTGAATAGCTTAAATAATATTTTATATTGCATTGTAACATATTAATATATTTATATTTAACAATATCATATGTATCTATCATTATATTAGCGTAATTATATTCAAAAATTTATGGTAATTCATTTTTTTTCGAATACTTACTTTAAAACCAAGATATTCACCGGCAAAGCAAATGAAAAAGACTTCCATTATTATGGCAAAGTAACCAAATATGGTTTTTACTAACGCGAAAACACCAGTTTCATTATGAATAGACTAGTTCAATAAAAGAATAGACATACATAAAACATATAACAACAACTATTGCATATTTATTACAGTACTTACAATTACGATGATAAATCCTAGACAACAAATGACTAATGTACTCCAAACAACTTGCATTAACGCGACAAAGGAAAAAAGTTTTTCGATGTTCTCGGATAAAGAAAGAATTCTGTTATGCCTCTCGACCAATATTCCAAACGAAAATAGGGAGGATCCATACTGAAGAGTAGTCCTGGAAATATTTCTGAACTCTTCACATATTATATCAACTTGTCCGCTTACATGATGCACCTATAATATACTTAAATTTTTGCAAAAATTATAGTTATTACATGTATGTAAAAATAATTTTTATGTTTTTAATACATAGATACAATAAATGTAAAAATTTTACATAATGCATTTAATTTATATTATTTCACTGTAATATACTCTTGACGTTGACAATAAATTTCAAAATTTCTAATACAGAAATGTAACATGTATTTGTGTGCATCAGAAATGTAACAAAATTCTGCAAATTAATTAATGTAAAAATTCCATACAATAGCGTTCACGCTTATAAGTTTACAGAAACCGTTCTGTTACATAAAAATTAATAAAAACTGAAAATAACAAATATGCAATATAAATTACCAAAGTGAAGATTAATCCATTTAGAGTAGCCATTGACCATATTTGTAACATCGCATGTAAAAATAGTGATACAACGAGAAATTCAAACATTGGTGATTGTTGAGTTTCAAAGGGTAATTGTATCTTCATAGGAAGCTGCCGTAAAGTGACGTTATAATTTTCGGTTAGAAATATAAAACGAATTACGTAGTCGCCTAAGAAGTATAATATCCCAGTAATCGCATTAAAACTCAATAAACCGTTAGAGAAAGTATGCGATATGTTAGCTTTGATTGTCATTATATGTAAATGCTGATCGACGCTGATGCACTCGCGCCAGTCATTTTCTATATGCGCCAAAATTGTATGAAAGACTCTGCAATACGTTACATCAGTGTACGTTATTTTAGTCAGATTTTTATAAATATATAAATAATTAATATTTATTTTCTCGTTAAGATTAATTAATGTACAATATTTCAATGTTTGAAATATGATTTAGATGATGATATTAAGTCGGCCACTTTCAGTTGGAAAATAAGATTAAGAATTTATGCTAAGATACTAAAGAACAATCTTATTTCTCAAACATGGCGATTCAGCAAGGTTGAAATATAACGTAGTATATTAGTATTAGATTATCTTACCGACGATGTATCCACAGAATAACCAATTTCAGAAATGTCAAACTATAATATAAATTCACAATCAAACAGTCAACAAGATTTGACAACTCGCTGATCTTTAAATGATTAAATATGTACAAATATTGGAAGTATTGTATGACTAGTATACTCGACATAAAACTCAGCCAATAAATGACAGAATATGATACACCCGGCCAAAGGCCGAAAAATCGAAGACCAATTATCAGCGTCGGACTAACGGTACTTGTGATCATTGTGTGCAACTAATCTTAAATATATTTAGAAATAGAGATACTCAGTCTCAGCACATTTGTTCGGCACTCTAGTTCAGAAGGAAATAAGATTGCATGGTCCGTTTCTCCAAGTTCATCCCCACACGATGCGTCCCCACTCAGGAGAACACGGATCAATCGCTATTATACGTCGCGTAGTACAACGAGACAGAAGTTGAGACAGAACTCATTATTTGTATGCTCATTTTAAAATTTCATTAACAGTCTATGTCAGAAAAACATAAAGTGTATTTCAACCATGTAACATTTCCAAGAACAATGTATAGATATTGCAGAAGAAAAAACAGCTATCCATATGCTTCAACTACTTTTTTGCAAACTTGTCTCTTGGAAATATAATTCTATCGAAAAGAAGCAGATGTCCACCGTGTTTCCTGACAATCGCAACAATCATTAAACGCACGACAAAGCGATTGTAATTACATCAGGTATTCTAAACGAATGGAATTATATCGTATATTTCAACCTCCGATCTTTAAAGAAATACAGTGAAGGAAGAATAGCAAAACTCTGACTGGGACTGAATCGTATAATAACGAGTAATTACATTTTATAATTCAGGATAAGTTACTGTGCAAAACTTGATCATGAAATAAATTTCGATAATGAAAACTTTGCAAAGTAAAATAATATAAATGTTAAGTTAAATATATAATAATACAATAAGTAATAATATAATAAATGACATTAAAAATTTAATAAATGAAGTTATACAAATTGTATATGCCACATGACCGTTTAGTCCCTAGTAGAACGTCAATATAGTAACAAATTTCTGTTATGCATTCTGCAACTACATAACCTTTTTAATTGAACTTTTGATCTTTGAAGAAATATGATGACCGAAGGACAACTAAACTTTCTAACTGGGGATGTAATAACGAGTAATTTTTTTTTTTAATTTAGAAGGTGCTAAGCCTTGTGTCCACAATGCTAGAAATCGCTCCGAGATTTCGGACAAAGGAAGAATTAACCAATCATGTTTAAACAATTTGGCCAATTGACCAATGCAAGGCTTTATTACAAGAAACTCATTAATTGAAAAAAATTTTAAAAGTAGGATGTTTGCAATTGAGGATATTATAGACGTCTAGTACAAATGTAAGGAACAAAATGTACAAAATAAAAAATATAAACATAGTATACGATTTTCTAGGAAGTAGTCAGTGTCCGAAACGTTTGCATCTACGTATTTTTTTTATAAAGATAAAATATAATAGTAATAGCACACACGAGAAATAAAACAGTATTTGCACATACTTTTATATATTATACAGTAAGTTAAGTTTGTGTAATTCTTTGACTCTTAATTATTGAACAATTATTAACTTACAATATTATATTAATTGTTAATTTATTATCAATATATTTAACTTCTTTTTACTTTATGGTTTACATTAACTATGTGATATATATAATATCAGAAAATAGATACTACGCTATTTTGTTGATGTCAATACATAGCGTTCAAAACTGATATATATGATACTGACGCTTTCATAATCTAAAAAACATAAGTAAAATATTATACATGTTAGATCTACCAATTATATTTATCTATACACATATCGCAGCACATCCAAAATTAAATAAGTAAAATAAATTTATATTTTAATAATTTGAAATTTTAAAAATTTACACTTGTAAAAGTTTCAAATGACATATCCATCATCTTCCCTGCCGTGATTGCCAGTCGCTTTTGTGATCTCAACAATATAAATATTATAATTTTACTTTGATTTGACGGCAAATTATACCATGGCGTTTCGTATGTTGCCCTAGCAATTAAATTGCCCTAGAAAATGCAAATACTGTCAATATGCCAGCTTTTTTTATATTCATCATTATCCATTTTACTTATTTAAAAGAAAAAGATTTTTGCGGTATTTTTACCAATCGTGAAAATATTGTAGTAAATATATCAAAAATTTTTTACTATTCCGTTTCTTTTTTTATTTAAATATTATAAAAAGATGTGTGCTTATAATAAACTATTAAGTGATAAATATCTTATAATTTATAAATGTATATATTTTATTATGGCAGATATGTTTAGTACTTTCAAAGATTTTTATATGTTTGTAAAATAAATTTTCTTTTAAATAAGAAATATTTCTATTTAATTAAAATTGAGCTTAAATAATATTTTATATTACATTACAACATAATAATGTATTTTTATTCAAAAACAGCATCATACATATCTATTATTACGTCAGCGTAATTGTATTAAAAAATTTATGATTAATTATTTCTGAATACTTACTTTCAAACCAAGATATTCACCGGCAAAGCAAATGAAAAAGACTTCCATTATTATGGAAAAATAAGCAATCACGGTTTTCACTAACGCGAAAACACCAGTTTCATTATGAATTGACTAGTTCAATAAACGAAAAAGATAGACATACATAAAACATATATCAATGACTATTGTATATTTATTACAGTACTTACAAGTATAATAATGAATCCTAGACAACAAATAACTAGTGTATTCCAAACAACTTGCATTAGCGCAATGAAGGAGAAGAGTTCTTCGATGTTCTCGGAAAATGAAATAATTCTGTTGTGCCTCTCGACTAATACTCCAAATGAAGATAGGGAAGATCCATACAGAAGAGTAGTCCTGGAAATATTTCTGAACTCTTGACATATTATATCAACTTGTCCGCTTAGATGGAGCACCTATAATATACTTAAATTTTTGCAAAAATTATAATTATTGCATGTAAAAAAAATTTTGATGTTTTTAATACAAAGATAAAATAAATGTAAAAATTTTACATAATATATTTAATTTATATTATTTCACTGTAATATATACGCATAGTCTTGACGCTGACAATAGATTTCAAAATTTCTAATACAGTAGTGTAACAAATATTAGCAAGTGTTGTGTCATGTAACAAAATTCTGCAAATTTATTCGTGTAAAAATTCTATATAATAGCGTTTACGTTTATAAGTTTATGTAAATCGGTCTATATAAAAATGATTAAAAACTGAAAATAAGAAATATGCAATATGAGTTACCAAAGCAAAGATTAATCCATTTAGAATAGCCATCGACCATACTTGTAACATCGCGTGTAAAAATAGTGATACAACGAAACATTCAAACATCGGCGATTGTTGTGTTTCAAAAGGAAATTGTATCTTCATAGGAAGCTGCCGTAAAGTGGCGTTATAATCTTTGGTTAGAAATATAAAACGAATTACGTAGTCGCCTAAGAGATAAAATGCCGAAGCGATCGCATTAAAGCTCAATAAACTACTAGAGAAAAAATGTGATATGTTAGCTTTGATTGTCATTATATGTAAATGCTGATCAACGTTGATGCACTCTCGCCAGTCATTTTCCATATCCGCCAAAATTGTATGAAAAACTCTGCAATACGTTACATCAATACGGTATTTTTAGTCAGATTTTTATAAATATGTAAATAATTAATATTTATTTTTTCTTTAAGATTAATTAATGTTCTATATTCCAATGTTTGAAATTTGATTTAGACGATGATATTATAAGTCGGCCACTTCCAGTTGGAAAACAAGATTAAGAATTTATATAACGTAGTATATATTATCTTACCGACGATGTATCCACAGAATAACCAATTTCAGAAATGTCAAACTGTAAATTGAAGTCGTCATCAAACTGTCAACAAGATTTGTTAACTCGCTGGTCTTCAGATGATTAAATATGTACAGATATTGGAAGTATTGCATAATCAGCATAGTCGACATAAAACTTAGCCAATAAATGGTAGAATATGATACGCCCGGCCAAAAACCGAAAAATCGAAGACCAATTATCAGCGTCGGACTGACGGTACTCGTGATCATTATTTGCAAATATTCTTGAATACTTAGAAATAGAGATACTAGTATCAGCACATTTGTTCGGCACTCTAGTTCAGAAGGAAATAAGATGGCATAGTCTGTTTCTTCACGTTCATCCCCACACGATGCGTCCCCACACGGTGCATCCCCACTCAGGTGAACATGGATCAATCGCTATTATATGTCCCGTAGTACAACGAGACAAAAACCGAGACCGAACTCATTATTTGTATGCTCATTTTAAAATTTCATTAACAGTCTATGTCAGAAAAACTTAAAGTGCATTTCAACCATGTAACATTTCCAAGAACATTGTATAGATATTGCAGAAGAAAAAACAGCTATCTATATGCTCCAACTACTTTTTTGCAACCTTGTCTCTCGGAAATATAATTCTATCGAAAAGAAACAAATGTTCACCATGTTTCCTGCCAATCGCAAAAATCATTAAACGCACGACAAAGCAATTGTAATTACATTAGGTATTCTAAACGAATGGAATTATATTGTATATTTCAACCTCTGATCTTTAAAGAAATACAGTGAAGGAAGAATAATAGCAAAACTCTGACTGGGACTGAATCGTATAATAACGAGTAATTATATTTAATGATTCAGGATAAGTTACTGTGCAAGACTTGGTTATGAAATAAATTTCGATAATGAAAAGTTTGCAATGTAAAATAATATAAATATTAAGTTAAATATATAATAATACAATAAAGAATGATATTAAAATATTAATAAATAAAATTATACAAACTGTATATGCCATGACCCTTTAGTCTCTAGTAGAACGTCAATATAGTAACAAATTTCTTTTGTGCACTCTGCAACTACATAACCTTTTTAATTAAACTTCTGATCTTTGAAGAAATATGATGAGCGGAGGACAACTGAACTTTCTAACTGGGGATGTAATAATGGGTAATTTTTTTTTTAATTCAAGAAGTGTTAAGCCTTATGTCCACGATGCTAGAAATCGCTCCGAGATCTCGGACAGAGACAGAACTGACCAATCACATTTAAACAATTTGGCTGATTGACCAATCCAATTGATTAATTCTTTCTCCGTCCGAGATCTCGGAGCAATTTCTAGCACAGTGGACACAAGGCTTTATTGCAAGAAACTCGTTTGTTGAAAACAATTTTTAAAGTAGGATATTTGCAATTGAGGATATTACGTCTAGTACGAATGTAAGCAACAAAATATACAAAATAAGAAATATAAACAAAGTATGCGACTTTTTAGGAAAAAGTCAATGTCCGAAACGTTTGCATCTACGTATCTTTTATACGAAGATAAAATATAATAATAATAGCATACGCGAGAAATAAAACATTATTTGCACATAAACACTTTTATACATAGTAATTTAAATTTGTGTAATTTTTAACTCTTTATTATTAAACAACAATTAGTAACCAACAATATTTATTTAATTATTAATTTATTTTCAATATTTCTAACTTATTTCAACTTTGCGGCTTACTTTAACTACGTAATATACTTTTAGAAAATAGATACTGCGTGATTTTGTTCATATCATAACATAGCATACAAAACTGATACATATGATACTGACGCTTTCATAATCTAAAAAAACACAAGTAATAAATATTATATGTATAAGTTAAATCTGTAAATTATATTTATCTATAAAGACACATGTCGTAGCAGTTTCAAAATTAATTCAGTAAAATAAAGTCTCTTAATAAATAGATGATTGAAAAATGTTTTAAATTACACTTGTAAAGGTTTCGAACGACATATCCATCATTTTTCCCGCCGTGATTGCCAGTCGCTTTTGTGATTTCATCAATATAAATATTATAATTTTATTTTGTTTTGACGGCATATCATACCATGGCGTCTCGTATGTTGCTCTGGCAATTGATTTGCCCTAAAAAATGATGCAAATACTATCAAATATAATGGCTTTTTTTATATTCGTTTTCATCCGTTTAACTTTTTTAAAAAGATTTCTCCAGTATTATTACCGATATCGAGAAAATATTGTAGTAACATTATTATAAATTCTTTACTGATTCCATTACTCTTTTTATTTAAGAATTATAAGAAATTTATTTGTATTTACAATAAACTATTAAGTGATAAATATCTTATAATACATAAATGTATATGTTTTATTATGGCAGATATGTTGTTAGTACTTTAAAAGATATTTACATGTTTGTAAAATAAATCTTTTTTAAAATAAAAAACATTTCTATTTACTTAAAATTGATTAGCTTAAATAATATTTTATATTGCATTGCAACATATTAATATATTTTTATTTAAACACAATGGCATAAATTTCTATCATTAAATCAGCGTAAACGTATTCAAAACTTTATGATTAATCACTCTTCCGAATACTTACTTTAAAGCTAAGATATTCACCGGCAAAGCAAATAATAAAGGCCTCCATTGTTATAGCCAAATAAGCAATCATAGTTTTCATTAACGCAAAAACACCAGTTTCGTTATGAATTGACTAGTTCAATAAACGACAAAGATAGAAATACATGAAATATATAACAACATCTATTGTATATTTATTACAGTACTTACAAGTATAATAATAAATCCTAGACAACAAATAACTAGTGTATTCCAAACAACTTGCATTAGCGCAATGAAGGAGAAGAGTTCTTCGATGTTCTCGGAAAATGAAATAATTCTGTTATGCCTCTCGACCAATATTCCAAACGAAGATAGGGAAGATCCATACAGAAGAGTAGTCCTGGAAATATTTCTGAACTCTTGACATATTACATCAACTTGTCCGCTTACATGGTGCACCTATAATATACTTAAATTTTTGCAAAAATTATAGTTATTACATGTATGTAAAAATAATATTTATGTTTTCAATACATAGATACAATAAATGTAAAAATTTTACATAATATATATTTAATTTATATTATTTCATAGTAATCTATATATGGAGGGATTAAAGCCATAGTGGTGTAAGTCAATTTTTTTGACCACTTTTTTTTCTTCTTTTTTCAACATATCTGCATGTGTAGACTGCATCTATGAACTTAACTCGATAGGTAAAAAAAAGTGACTTACACCACTATGGCTTTAACCCCTCCATATATATATGTGTGTGTGTATATATATATACTCTTGACGCTGACAATAAATTTCAAAATTTCTAATACAAAAATGTAACATGTATTTGTGTGCGTTGTGTCACGCGTAACAAAATTCTGCAAATTAATGAATATAAAATTTCCATGGAATAATGTTTACGCTTAAGTTTATATGTAAATTGTTCTATTGCGTAAAAAATTAATAAAAACTGAAAATAACAAATATCCAATATGAAGTACCAAAGTAATGATCAATCCATTTAGAATAGCGATCGACCATACTTGTAACATCCCATGTAAAAATGTTGATACAACAAAAAATTCAAATATCGGCGATTGTTGAGTTTCAAAGGGAAATTGTATCTTTATAGGAAGCTGCCGTATAGTAACGTTGTAATCTTCGGTTGGAAATATAAAACGAACTACGTCATCGCCTAAGAGGTAAAGTGCCGAACCGATCGTATTAATGCTTAACAAGACGTTCGAGCAGAAATGTGATACGTTAGCTTTGATTGTCATTATATGTAAATGCTGATCGACGTTGATGCACTCGCGCCAGTCATTATCCATATCCACCAAAATTTTATGAAGAACTCTGCAATACGTTGCTTCAATACGTTATTTTAGTCAGATTCTTATAAATATAAATAATATTTATTTTCTTCTTGAAATTAATGTTGTATATTCCAATGTTTCGAATAAGATTTAGATAATAATATTCAGTCGGCTATTCTAGTTAGGAAAAACAGGATTACGAATTTATGTTAAGAAACTAAAGGGCAATCTTATTTCTCGAACACGGCGATTTAGCAAGATTGAAATATAACGTAGTATATTACATTATCTTACCGCCGATGTATCCACAGACCAATCAATTTCAGAAATGTCAAGCTGTAAACTAAAGTCACCATCAAACTGTCAACAAAATTTGTTAACTCGCTGATCTTCAGATGAGTGAATATGTACAAATATTGGAAGTACTGTATAATCAGCATGCTCGACATAAAGCTCAGCCAATGAATGGTAGAATATGATACACCCGGCCAAAAACCGAAGAATCGAAGACCAATTATCAGCATCGGGCTAACGGTACTCGTAATCACCATTTGCAAATAATTTTGAATATATTTAGAAATAGAGATATTAGTCTCAGCACATTTGTTCGGTACTCTAGTTCAGAAGGAAATAAGATTGCATGGTCCGTCTCTCCAAGTCCATCCCCACACGGTGCATCCCCACTCAGGTGAATATGGATCAATCGCTATTATATGTCGCGTAATACAATGAGATAGAAGCCGAGACAGAACTCATTATTTGTACGCACATTTTAAAATTTTATTAACAGTCTATGTCAGAAAGACATGAAGTGTATTTCAACCATGACGTTACAGAGACATATTGCATACATATCGTAGAAGAAGAAAACAGCTATCCATGCTTTAACTACGTTTTTTTTTTTGCAACCTTGTCTCTTGGAAATATAATTCCATCGAAAAAAGATAAATGTCGCATTTCCTACTACCAATTGCGAAAATCGTTAAACGCACGACAAAGCAATGGTAATTACACATTAGGTATTCTACACGAATGGAATTATATCGTGCAGTTCAACCGCTGATCTCTAAAGAAATACAGTGAAAGAAGAATAGCAAAACTCTGACTGGGACTGAATCGTATAATAACGAGTAATTACTTTTAATGTTTCAAGAAATGTTACTGTGCAAGACTTGATTATGAAATATATTTCGATAATAAAAAGTTTTCAATTGGAAATATTATAATGTGTTAAGTAAAAAATACAAAAATACAATAAAAAATAACATAAAAAATACAATAGATAAGTCTACATAAACTGTATACGTATGCCATATAATCTTTTAAATCTTTAACACACTCTGCAGCTATATACCTTTTCAAGTAAGAATGTAAATTATAATAATAATATATAAGAAACAAAAATTTATTTTTAGTTACATAAGTTGCTTTCTTTTAACATGTGCATAGTTATATTAAATGGTAATTACTAACTTGCTAACAACTTCTTTTAATAAACATTTTAATTTGTTGTTTATATTTTTTAATTTATTTTATTTTAATTTATACTTTATATTAATTATGTTATAACTTCAGAAAATACTTGCGTTTATTGTGTCAATATATAGCATTTAAGACGGATATATAAGACACTGATGCTTTCATGATCTACAACAATAAATAGTTAGGAATTAAATTTAGTTTATAAATTATTTTTATGCATAAAAAATGTTTCAGAATATCCCAAAATTAACTATAAGGAGAATAAAGTTGTTTTTTAATAAGAAGTCCAAATTGTTTGAAAAATTACATTTGTAAAAGATTCAAATGACATATCCATCATGTTTCCTGCCGTAATCGTCAGTTGCTTCTGAGATCTCATTAATATAAATATTATAATTTTACCCGCATTTGATGGCATATTATACCACAGCGTTTCATACGTTGCATTTGCAATTAATTTGCTCTAAAGAATAATGTAAGTTGTGTTAAGTACATTAGCTCCTTTATTAGTATTTAATAAATTTGTTGAAAATCAATAAATTAACACAGAACATTTTTTCTAGTTTTAACACCAACATTACAAAAATATTATAATATAATTTATATTAGAAATGTTTCATTTAATTTATGTCTATTGTTATTTTTAAAATATAAAAATTGTTTACGCATAATAAACAATTAATTAATGACACAAACATACTACAATATATAAAATATGTTTTAAAGAGATGT
Source organism: Temnothorax nylanderi (assembly GCF_030848795.1). Taxonomy (NCBI): domain Eukaryota; kingdom Metazoa; phylum Arthropoda; class Insecta; order Hymenoptera; family Formicidae; genus Temnothorax; species Temnothorax nylanderi. The sequence goes on along the minus strand of NW_027249178.1, from coordinate 292,937 downwards.
GTGATTATTATAATATTATAATGTTAAGATAAATTTATAAAATAACAAACATTTTTATTTAAAATTTTTTTTATGTTATTACTTAATTTGTTTATGTATTATAATACATTAAAATATCTTTATTAGAAAACAATGTCATGCACTTGCATTATTAAGAGAGCACAACTATATTGTGTTAAACAATTGTGTGTCTATAATTAACTGTTTCTGAATACTTACCTTGAAACTAAGATGTTCTCCGGCAAAGCAAATGACAAAGACGTCAATCAATATGACACAGTAACCAAACACAGTTTTCACGAATACAAATGTATCGGCTTCATTATGGATAGACTAAATCAAAGAACAACAGAAATAGAAATAAATAATTTATACGATATCAATCATCATACATGAATTACAGTACTTACAATTATGACGATAAATCCTAGGCAACAAATAACTAATGTATTCCAAACAACTTGCATTAACGCGATAAAGGAGAAGAGTTTTTCCATGTTCTCGGAAAATAAAATAATTCTGTTATGCCTCTCGACTAGTATTCCAAATGAAGGTAGGGAACATAGAAAAGTATTCCTGGAAATATTTCTGAACTCTTGACATATTATATCAATTTGTCCGCTTACATGTAGCACCTAAAATATACTTATATTTTCTTTTAAATCTCAGTCATATATAAAAAATATTATTATTGTAAAGAATATGTTTTTCTAGTCAGATATACATATATATATATATATATAGCGTGATAATTCTTACGTAATGTATAATATACTGTAATTTGACTTCGAAATATCTTTAACACTGGCATTAGTTATAACTTAAAATTTGTAAAGGAGAATTTGTAAAGCAGTTTATATATTATAAAACTTTACAATTTATTTAAATTTGGATATAAAAACGTCCACAGTTACAATTTTGCGTTATAAATTGTTCCAGTACGAAAATATTGACGCAAAATATAAATTACCAAAGTAAAAATTAGTCCATTAAAAATAGATACTGTGAATGTGTGTAACATTATGTGTAAAAATAACGTCACAACAAGAAACTCGAACATCGGCGACTGTTGACTATCAAAAGGCAATTGTATTTTTATAGGAAGCTGCCTTAAAGTGTCATTGTAATCTGCAGTTAAGAATACGGAACGAACTACGTAATCGCCTAAGAAGTACAATACGGCGGCGATCGCATTAAAGCTAAATATAGCATTAGTAATGGAGTGCGACATATTAGCTTTGATTGTCATCACATGCAAATGCTGATTTATATTGATGCACTCGCGCCAGTCATTATCTATAGTAGCAAGGATTTCATGAAAGACTCTGCAATATATTATTATTATTATTCGTCTTAGATAGAAATATCACACTTTTGTTCCTAGAAATACCGATGTTACCTATATGTACTAATATTGAATTAATATTTATATAATGTTATTATTTCTCATTTTTATTTATCAAAAATTGGATCAACTATATGTATTAAAAAACTGAGAAAAAATCTTGTATTTCGGCAAATCTTTGTTCTCTGACGAGTATGACTATTGAGCAAAGTTGTACTATTATGCAGTGTGACATTGCATCTTACCGACGAGACATCCACAAACTGGTATATTTAAGTAAAGTCAAACTGTAATCTAAAGTCAAAGGCAAGCTATCGACAAGATTCGAAAGCTCGCTCATCTTAAAATGATCACAAATATACAAATACTGGAAGCACTGTATAATCAGCATGCTGGACATAAAACTCAACCAATAAATAGTAGAATACGGTACGTCCGGCCACATGCCAACAAATTGAAGACCCATTTTCAGCGTCGGGCTAACGGTACTCGTGATCACCATTTGCAAATAATTTAGAAACTATTCAAAAATAGAAATTAACCTCGTCACATTTGTTCGGTACTCTGGTTCAGAAAGAAATAAAATTGCATGATCCGATCCTCCCCACACAGTTCATCCCCACACAGTGCATCCCCACTCAGGTGAGCATGGATCAATCGCTATTATACTTTGCGTAGTATAATGGTCAGTCGAGACAGAACTCATTATATGAATAAATATCCAATGCTTTCACTAACAGTCTACATCGGAAGCAAAACGTGTACTTCGATCATGAAGTAACAGAGACGTATAGATAAAATTACGGAAAGAAAAGAATAATTTTTCATGCATTAGTTTTTTACGATTTATTTTCTCGGAAATAAGTCTGCACCGCAACAGATGCCCATCGCGTTTCACAGCAATCGTGGAAATCATTAAACGCGCGACAGGACAACGGTAATTACACATTAAGTATTCTAAACAAATGGAATTAAATTGTGTTCTTACTGTTCAATTTCTGTTTTCTAAAGAAATAAAGTGTGAGAGGAGAATAATAAAACTCTCGGACTAAGGTCGAATCGTATAATGACGAGTAATTCTTTTCAACAATTTAGAAAATGTTATTGTGCAATGTACTCGCTTATGGAATATATTCCAGTAATAAGAAGTTTGCTATGGGAGATATTGTAGACGTTTAGTTACAAATACACGCAATGAAATGTATCTATACGTACCTCACTCTATATATATATATATATATATATATATATATGACTTTCTAATATAAAAATGCAATGACTTAAACTTTCGATGCACTCCGCAGTTATATATCATTTTTTAGTAAAAGTATACAATTAATAATGATACCAAAAAAATGCAGAAAAATTATTTTACATTTATATTAAATTTAATTTTAATTTGTAAAATTTATATATTTTACAATTTACATTCAATAAATATAAAACGATAAGTGACAGTTATATTTTGTTTTAATAACGCTTTAATTCTTCATTTATTATCACAATGTCTATTGTTGAGGTCGATTACATTACAATTTTAGCAACCCTTCTGTATTAATACATAGCATTCAAGACAGATATATATGACGCCGATGCCTTCACAATCTAAAAAAATAATATTAATAATTAAATTTTCTCTACATACTACATTCATGCACAAAGAACACATGTCACAACAGATTTTAAAATTAACTATAAATTTTATAAAATAACGTATTAAGTATGAAATTAAGTAATAAGTATGAAATAAATTTATTCTCCTGTACAAATGGTTTGAAAAATTACACTCGTAAAAGCTTCGAATGACATATCCATCATTTTCCCTGCCGTAATCGCCAATCGCTTCTGAGATCTCATTATTATAAATATTATAACTTTACTATGATTTAACGGCATATTATACCACAGCGATTCGTATGATGCATTGGTAATTGATTTACCCTAAAGACCATACAATTAGTTTTAGATGTTTTTCTTTCATATTTATTGTTATTTGTTTAATTTATTTGACATTCAAATTCTTTACTAGTATTCTTGTAAACATTAAAGAAATATTGTAGTAAAGTATTAAAAAGTAAGAAAAGATAGTTAAAGAATAATTGATAAAAAATTAAATAATAAACTCTTCATTTATCCTGTTCTACTTTTATTTTCAGGATACAAAATGTTTTGTACTTATAGTTAACAAAAGATCAATTGTTTATTAAAATGTTGCAATTTTAGAAATATTTTAATTATCATTTGCAACACAGACGTTGGCATTACGTTTAAAAACATTAGAATATACATTTATGAAATAGATTCTTTTTTGGAATAGAAAACATTTTTATTTCAAAAATTGTTTATCTTACATAATATTTTATCACAAGTTATTAAAATATTTTTATTAGAGAATAATTTTATGTTTTATTACATGTTATATATATTTTACATATATTATATATTATATTATATTTCCATCATTATGAGAAATTATTCTATTGAAAAATTACATTATTATGGTTAATCACTTTTAAATGCTTACCTTGTAGCTAAGATATTCTCCGACGAAACAAATAATAAAGAGTTCTATTGTTATGCCAAGGTAAGAAAAAAAGTTTTTCACTAACGCGAAAACACCAACTTCAGTATGAGTAGACTGGTTCAATAAACAATAAAAATAGAAATGAATGAAATATATGACAACAACCATTACATATACAGTACCATATAACCATTTATAACAGTACATACAATTATGAAGACAAATCCTAAGCTGCAAATAACTAGCGTATTCCAAACAATTTGCATTAACGCGATAAAGGAGAAGAGTTTCTCAATATTCTCGGAAAATGAAAGAATTCTGTTGTGTCTTTCGATCAGCATTCCTAATTCATGTACGGAAGATTTGTGAAGAATAATATTCTGAGAGATATTTCTAAATTCTTGACATATTATATCGATTTGTCCGCTCACATGAAACACCTAAAATAAATCAAATTTCTGTAAAAATTCCAATTATTAAAGAGATTTTTCTCTTAAAGATTGTTTTTCATGTACAACAATATAATAAGCGTAATATTTGTATTTTTAAAATAAAATATTAACTTAAATATAATATTTTTCTGACACTGACATTAATATCCATATGTACTTCAAAATTTTTATGCAAAAACGTAGCAGTATATAATAAAATTATATAAGTTATTTGAAGAAATATTTTAATGTAACAATATTTCGTGGTTATAAACTTGCCTCACAAATTACTCCGTAAAATTTAATTGCAAATGAATGAGATAGATGTAAAATATGAGAATTACCAAAGTAAAGATCAATCCGTCTACAGTACCGACTGCGCCTCCATGTAACATTGCGTGTAACAATAATATCACAAAGAGAAGCTCAAACATCGGCGATTGTAGAGTTTCGTGGGGAAATTCTGTTCTTACGGGAAACCGTCGTAAAGTGTCATTGTAATCTTCAGTTAGAAATATAAAACGAGTTACATATTCGCCTAAGAAATAAATTACTGTAACGACCGCGGTTAAGCTCAACATAGCGTTACAAAAGATATACGATATATTAGCTTTAATTGTCATTATATGCAAATGCTGATCGATATTGATGCACTCGCGCCAATCATTATCCATAGAAGTCAGGATTTGATGAAAAACTCTGTAATGTGTTGTTTTAATCCGTCAAATATTAAGATAGAAACATTGCATATCTTTTGACGAAACCACTAATATTGTATGCAATGTTCGAGCTAAGGTTTATTGATATTAAATCGATAAACCTTATCATTTCCGGTTAGAGAACATCAGATTAATGATATGTGTTAAATAACTAAGAAATCTTGTTTCGCGGCGATATGCGCGAAGTTGTATCATTATACACAACGTAATATACAATAACTTACCGACGATGTATCCACAAACCAGCCAATTTAAAAAATGTCAAACTATAGTCTAGAGATACTGTCAGACCGTCAATAAAATTCAAGAGTTCGCTGACATTACAATGCTTGAATACATACAGATACTGGAAGTACTGTACGATTAACATGCTTAACATAAAGCTCAACCAACAGACAGTAGAATACGATACATCCGGCCACACGCCGAAAAATTTAAGAAATATTTTCAGCGCCGGGCTGACAGAACTCGTAATTTTCATTCGCCAATAGTTTTCGATACGTAAGAAAATAAAGATTAGTATCGGCACATCAGGTGCGCTGGTTTAAGAAGATACTGAAAGTGCACCGACCGTTTTCCCCAAGTGCATCCCCACGCGATGCGTCCCCACTCGCGGTGAATATGGATTAATCGTTATTATACGTCGCGTAGTATAATGATAAGTAGAGACAGAATATTATTCGTATGGACGTCCATATAGGAATATGATCAAATTAAACAGTCTGATAACGTTTATTCCGATCGTGAAGTAACGGAGATATTGTAAAGTAACGAAAAAAAAAGGTGAACAACGCTACACGTCAGTTCTCTTTCAACCTTGTCTCTTTGACAACGCAATTTCTCGTCGACAAAATACAAGTATCCATCTCTTTTTCTGCCTGAATTATTGTAATTATTGCATTACGCATTCTAAGTAAATGAACTAAATTATGTTCGTAGTTTGTTTGCAAGATTTTAAATAAATAAGTGATGAAAGTACATCTCCCGGACTGGAGGCGAATCGTGTAATATAGCGAGTAATTTATTCTTATGATTTACATGCGTGCATATATACGTACGTCTCTCCTGCGAATAATTTGAAGTAGGTAATAATTTGAAATAATATTTACCGGCGAAGTAAAAAGATTCTGAAAAAGTTGGATTGAACAAAGAAGTTGCTGATTGTGAAATGTATCGTTACGTCAATACAATATAGAAAGCAGTTAGAAATTTAAATAAGGTCTTGATATATATTCTTATTGCAACGCAATGGATTTTTTAATAAGAAGTAATATAATTTATTTCTGTATTGTCGCATAAAAATATTGACACAAATGTTTTGTTAAATCATAATTTCCATTTTCAGTTTCGCGTTTTCCAACAAGTAGTACAAACATGTTCAACCGTCTAATAAATTTTATCAGTTTTTATTTTATAAGTACTTTTACATAGAGTTAATCAATGAAAGTTAATTACTCGCGATAAGTCAATTTGAGTTTCAATACATTGCGTTTAGTATTGGCTTAGTATACTGACATGTATGACGCCAATACTTTCATGATCCGGAAAAGAATGTTCTTTTACAAACAGCATCGAAAAGCAAATGGACATTCTCCAGAATTTAAATATTATTATAATGTACATACCACAGTACAGTTTCAATAATATTGTATCTAATTGCAATACTTATGGTCGTTTGAGCTTTGGTCAGTGAATTTCTACGTATATAATAGTATTAATCTACGTATATAAATATTATAGTATTAATCATCCGCCACACTTAAAAACGATAAGAATCTTACGTTGTAAATCCTTCTGTAAAAGCAAATCGATGATTTTTCCAGCTGTGATCATCAATCATTTTTGAGCTCTGATGATTATCAATAAGATTCAGCATTCGCTGGTGGACAATTCGTACCAAAGTGTATGCGGCATCGATGATGGACTTGCTCTATTTGTGAGAAAGAAAAAAGGTTTGTTTAAAACGTCGTACAGCGATACGAGCTGAACTCGCATGCAAGGATCATGCAACCATGTAACAGCCTCGTCGCGTAAAATCAAAAAGTAAGTATACTTTTATAGACAATAGAAAAAAGTACTCACACCCAGAAGCGGTTAAAAGCAAAGGGATGCTAACCTTAATATTTAGGTACTTGCCAGCAAAACAGAAAACGAATGTAACAGCGATATACAGAATGATGGATTATATAATTTATAATCCGGGTTTACCACGTCCGTGCCTATATAGAGACTGCGTAATGATTATGCGGAATGTTAGATTATGTTAAGCAGGAGTAAGTCGTAATATCTCGTGCATGTTCGTGCTTTTAATTATTGGATCGGCATTATATTCTACATGCAACGCTCTAAGAATATAATCTCAGTGTCAAGGAAACGGGATAACGCATTATTCTGAGAGAAATGGTGTTATTGCTATGCAAGTACGAGATTTTACAAGATTTCTCTCTTTAGAATTGCTTTGGTTAAATCAAGTTATAAATTGTTTTATTTTTCAGACGTTTCAAACAGCTCCAAAATGAGCGGAAAAAGTATAGCGATATCAAAGCAGTTTAACGGAAAGATTGCCATACCGCGAAATTTCGGGACAAATTTTTTGTCCTCGAGCAACACTGAATTTCCGCGGTAGATAAAACATTCTTACTCACTATCACGATCACGATTCCTAATGGAACAAATAACTACGATGTTTCATATAAATTGTGTCAGTGGAAATTTCTCTCAGTCTTTGGCATATATGATATCGATCTATCCGTTTACATAAAGTAACAAGAACTGAAACAAGAACTGAAGGTTGGAGACACGTTCGCAACAATTCAAAAAATGCGCTATTTAATTCGATTAAATAAGAGAGTTTGTGCGGCATCCCAATAAACTGACTATTCATCATTCATTAACCATCTATAATGGTTTTAAAAGTTCACATTCCTTGACTTACCAATGTCAAGATCAAAGAATTCGGCAATTATGACATCGGAAACTCCCTGAGGTTCCCATCCGTGAAGATCGTACGGTGACTCATAAATGCCGATGAAGTAGAAAATAGCGAACAAACTGTTACGGAATATCATAACGTGGAGCACCGATGCGCCAGACTGGCCTTGCTCGTCATCACGCACGCGTGCGGATACGTACATGGAGCAATCGTTTCCAGTCAATCGTTCATCGCGGTCAAAATCTAAGAATATTCTGCATGCAACCGTATTCATCTCAAATAATGTCCAGAAATCCCAGCAGCTGATAGTTGCGAATCTTACCGACAATGGTGCCAAAAGCTTAACAGCTTTAGAAATGATAGGGTATAATCCAAAGTAATATTCAAGCCATTAAAGAGGTATGATTACTGAAAGTATCGCATGGTGACGAGAATAGCCATGTAAAAAAACCAGAAGAACAATTCTACATGAAGAAACGTGTTACATTCCGATCAGACCGAGACCGATCTTTAACGAGGGATTTATAATGCTTGTTAACATAGCGGCTCGTAGACTTATATCAAAAGTTATATCACTTAATCGAACCGTCATCTTTGTTCAGGTGAAATGGATTCGACTATCGGGGAGGAGCGTTGCCGCGAGAAAAATACAGAAACGAGGTCTTTAAACTCTTGTGCATTCCCCACTCCCTCGCGTGTAGTTAGCAATTTCGCACAGAGTAAAACTACCCCGTAGAAAAAATACGAGGTAGCGTGAGCTTCTCGATCAATTACAATTATGTATCTTGCAGCACGACGACAGTCATGAAATAATAAACTAAATTGCGATGACAGGCGATTACAACTTTTCTTCTGGCAATTAGAAAAAAAGATACACGTGGAAAATATCATCATCAAATGTGACATACAAACTGAACGCAGTAATACAGAGAATTGATAGATAATTTTCCTTAAAAACATAATAGTGATTCTCCAGTATGAAAAGAGCAAAAAATTATGCATTGTGAGCAGATCTGAAAATTAAATTTAAAAAAACGACCGATTGATATAAATGGCATATAATACAATAATTGGTCGTATTGGCAGGAATATTAATTTGTTGAATATTAGCCTGTCATTTGCGGAAAAAGAAAATATTATTCTGTGCAGAGAAATCAGTCGATGAAAACGGGAATTATAATTTTTAGTCGAAAGTTTGTAAGCTAAAATTGTAAGTAAATTGTATAGTGATTAGTATACTATAAGTATACTATATACAATTTATCTTTTTAATCTTATTGTTAAATCATTTTCATTTCTTTTAAAAACTTTGCAATAATTTATACTTGTAACTTAACAGAGAACTGAAAGTAAAATATTGATGTTCAAAGCACATTATTTATTATCAACGGAATATTTCAGAGGAGAATTTTCGCGGATTTTACTAATTTGCTATCTTATCTCAAATTTTAAAAAGAAGAGATTCTTAGAGATACATAAAAATTCTATTAACAATAAGTTTATATAAATAAGATCCAACAACGGTTGTTAAAAATAAAAGAAGAACTATTATAATAATCACCTTTCTCTATTAGTATTTCTACAAATGTGTGTACATCATAATTATTTCACTCGCGATGATTTGACGATATATACGTATGACCAGCATAGATAAATTCGTGTTTCAATACATCGCGTATAAAACCGAAATATATGAAGCTGAAGCTTTCATGATCTAAAAGAATATCACGCAGAAAGAAATACTAACAAAAACAATTAGTCCAAGTCCAAAGACGATCTCTCAATACGATACACACATCAATAAATTTTCTGAGCATATTAACAGTATTAACACGTTAGCTGCCGCAATGTATTATTACATTTATTCTACATGTACCAACATATCAAAAAATTAGCATAGCTTTTCAAAAAACTTATTATATAATTAAATATTATACTGCCTGATTACATCTTAAGAGTTGGTGAAAAATAAGTATTCCTAATATGCCACGTAAATTTCAAAATAACTTACAATATTTTGCCGATGCAAAAATTACAATATAAAATAAGACGTGATGTGGCACGTCGACGGTTCACTTAATTTATAGCAAATGGGATGTGACATACCGGTGGGCGTCACACGACAGCCAACGTGTTAAGTATTATTACAAGACATTGGTATTTGTTCGGTAATCATAATATGTTAAGAAAAGTAACAATATAAAGTTTAAAGCAAAAAACTTACAGTAGTAAAACCTTCCAGTGTCAGATCCATGATTTTCCCAGCTGTGATCGTCAGTCGCTTTTGAGATCTGAGGATTACGAATAACAAAATTCGGCATTCGCTAATAGATAAATCGTACCAAACCGCTTCATACGCCGCATCGCCGATAGCCCTGCTCTGAAAAAGAGAGAAAGATTATAGACTACTTGTTACATGAGACTATATAACACGTGACACATAGGAGGGACACAAAGATCTCCATTTGGATAAACGCAATCACAACACATATGGTTTAGTCATTTCGTACAATTAAATTATAACAAATTCTAAGATATTTTTATTTGTATTCTATATTATTCGCTTTAACATCGGCGTTTTGCTCTTATTTGCCTTATGTTTCAAATTTAATTTTTATCTATATCTATATTTATCTACTAATATAACAAAAAAAATTTATAAAAATAAAAGTAACATGCTTACCTTAGTGCTCAAATATTCGCCGGCAAAACAAAATACAAAAGCTTCTATTGTTACTGCGAGATATGGAATAATAAATTTTATTAATATCCCGGATTTACTCATCATGTTGATACCTAAAGACTGGAACATTAAATAATGTTTACAAATAGTATGAGATAATATCAGAAATGGATAAATATCCACATAAAAATACATGTTCCGAGATATTATTGCTAAATATTATAATACGTATTTTTCTTATATTTTAAAATTGCTTTGTAAATTAAATATTGTATTGAATATAAACTAACTTTTCTCTCTCATATGTTGTACAGCGTATATTTTAAATCGAATATAATTGTAATTGTGAATATAATTAACATTTTAATTATATATATTTTCAAAGTGTATTATTTTTTTAGGCAGTGTCCTAGAAACATGACAGGATTTATTACTACAGCAGCCGAAGCAGTTAATTCTTACTCACTATCACGACCATGAATCCTAAGGCACAAATAACAAAAGTGTTCCATACGAATTGCAACAGAGCAACGAATGAAAAGAAGCTTTCGATGTTCTTCGACAACGATATGATCTTCTGGTGCCTTACGACGAGCGTTTTGGCAGATACCGAGCTAGATTTGGATATGGGGGGAATCTCTTTTAGCTCTAGACACACGATATCGATTTGTCCGCTTACGTGAAGTACCTCGAAACAAAAACTAAAGTTTCAAGCAGAGTTCGACAAATCCAACGAAAACTTTAATTAGCCCGTTAAAGAACATTTTAAATACCATTACATTAATTTTACTTCATACATATTTAGCTAAAGAATTCACAATCGCTTCTGCCTCTTAACTTACCAACGTTAAGATCAAAGCATTCAGCATCGCTATTACGGTCGCCGTTTCTAACACATGAAAAAACAATCCCAGGCCGACCAGCTGGTAAACAGGCGTTTCGTGAACCTCGAACGGAAACTGTACTTGTATCGGAAACTCGCGCAACTGTCCATCCTTGGAAAGCATACTTCCACGTACGTAACTATCGATAAAATACAAAAAAGTGGCGAGAGCGTTGACGGATATCATGGCGTTGGAGCAACGGTGCGCCAAATTAGCCTTGTCCATCATCACGCATTCACGCAAATCGGTCCCGCAATCCTTCCAATCGTCATCCATCCCGACCAAAATATCCGCGAATATCCTACAACCGATCACCGATGTGTATCTCAAATCATCTCTCGCAGACGATCAAACATCGAGATCGAGAGATCAAGCCGACCAAGCGATCGCTAGGCTTACCGACGATTAAACCAAAGGCTGAGTAGCTTCAGTATCGTCAGGGTGTAGTCCAGAGTGAGACCCAGACCGTCCATCAGCTTCGTCAGATCGCTAAAATCGAGGTGCGCGTAGACGTAGGAGTACTGAAAGTACTGCATCGCGACGAGGGTAGTCATGTAAAAGAGCCAGCAAAGCGTCGCGTGCGAGGCGCCGGGCCACATGCCAATCAAACCGAGACCGATCTTCAGCAACGGGCTTACGGTACTTGTCGACATAATAGTGTGTAACGTCACATTGAACCATCACTCCGGGAAACCGTGTGCGTCTCTCCTTCCAACGAGGTGAATAACGACTGCGTACGAGACGAGAAGTGGCGTCGCGAAGAAAACGATGGCAATCGAGTCCTCCGGTCTAGCTCCGTGATGCACTCCCCTCCACGATGTCGCAAGGGAGGTAGAGCAATTTTACAGGGTAAAACCGCTACGTTTATGCTAGCAACGATCAATCGCAATTACGCATTTCGCTGTAATAAATTGTGCGACGAAGCAAGCTATAATTTGCGATGATGATCAACGATTGCGGGCTTCAGCGCGCAAAAAAAAAGATACACGTGTATCTTTACGTTCAAATAATCGTTTTTAAAAATGCAAACGCAGATAGTCGGCGTAGTCGATAATTTCTTTACAAAAAAGTTCTTTGAAAAAAAGATCCTGTGTCTCTAATAGATCTGAAAAAATTGATGGCTTTGAATATTTTCAAGCCATAAGATAAATTGCGCAAATAACAGCATTTGTCATCAAATGGTAGGATATTTACGTCAAAGAAAAGAAAAAGAAATATCACAGATAAAAAGATTAAAACGTAGACTGCGCATCGAACATAAAGAGACATAATAAAAAGATATATTTATTATATTCTTATGCTAATAAAGTTTTAATGTTATTATTAAAATATATATATGTATATATATGTTCATACACTCCATTTTCTTCGCACAGGTTCAAAAAATTCACAACGGATAATTTATCACTGTCGCGGAGCGTTGATTTAAAACTGTGGATACTGTGGGAACAGATGATACTTCTCCCGATTTAAATCGTAGCATGCAATACAGACATGTACGAAGCAGAAGCTTTCATGACCTAAGAAAAATTCAATGAAAGAAAAGAAACTTGGAAAATTAAGAGATTCGTCTACACAGTAGAACATTAAGATATTCGTCTTACGCTCATAAATCCTTCCAAAGTGAGATCAAAGATTTTCCCCGCAGTAATTGTCAGTCGCTTCTGCGATCTCATCATTATAAATAACATAATTCGACTGTTGGACGGTACCATGTTGTACCAAAGTGACTCATATATTGCGTCGCTAATCGATTTACTCTGAAAAGCGTGACCCGATTTCAGAACACGTGAATGAGACAATCATTTAAATATCGTTTGTTACACAATATTATATCTATCAATAATCATTAACAAGTAATAAACAGCGTAATAGAATTTATTAACAATAAATTCTAAAACGAGAATTATTATCAGAAATATATAGCTATAATAATAAAATAAGTTATTATAGCTGTATATTTCTATAATAATAGTTCTCGTTTTAATTAATTATTTATTATTTGCGACTTTAGAAATAGGAAGAAATACATAATCACAAATATTCTGCGCGCACGAAACATTCCTTTAATCACCTTGAAGCTTAAGAACTCCCCTGCGTAGCAGAATACGAAGACTTCTAATGTTTTTGCAATGTAAAGGAACATCGACTTTATTAAAACCATTGCACCTTTGTTGGTACTGAGAGCCTGCGAAAGATGGCAAATTGTCGGTCGGAGGATCGAAAATCGGAACAATCGATTTCGCTTACAATTATTATCATAAAGCCGGTGAAGCAGATGATTAAAGTATTCCACAGGAGTTGCATCAGCGCAATGGACGAAAATAGACTTTCGATGTCGTCCGATAAAGTAATAATCTTTTGGTGTCTATGAATGAGATTATTGATGATGGATAAAGATGTAACAAGTTCGTCGTTGTTACTATGTACTTCCGTTACAGCTTGCCGCATGATATCGACCTGGCCACCTACGTGAATTATCTGTAAATATAAAACAGTTGATAATAAATTAAAAGAACAAGTATGGCACGAAACGTAAGTTTGTCAATCGTTTAATAAACGCTATATATTTTTTTAAATTTAAAATTTATTCCAACATCTTTTATTACTCGTAAATTGTCTCGTATCTCTTATTATTAGCTTTTGTTTTGAACGTTAATAAGTTTTCTTATTGTTAAAAAAACCCCATTTTTATCTACAATTGCATAGTGTTCTTGTATCTAAAATCGCAAAAAAGAATTTTATGGCTTATAATAAATCATTGTATACTTACCAATGTAGCAAGCAACGCATTAATCATACCGACCACAGAAGCTAGCGACAATATGTAAAACATTTGCCCGGCAAGGATGCACTCGAAAAGCGGCGATTCCAGAGCCATAAGAGGAAGCTCCATTTTTACCGGGAATGCTCGGGGACCTCCAGAATTGCTCATCATGCGAGCCGCGTAAACACCGATCGATAAGAAAAAACCAGTTACAATGTGGATGCCGATGAGCACGACGGAACAACGACGCGATTGATTTGCGACTGTCATCATGGTGGAGTGATCGTTGATAACGCAATCATTCCAATCTCTATCCATTGCTGCCAAGATATTATAGAATATCCTGCAGAGAGTTCATCCTTTTATCGAAACACTGCACGCATTAATCAGTTTTATCATAAAAAAGAAGGAGCCTCAAGTACCAAAAAAAAACGTTTCAATATATAACTCTATTTAGAAAATATTTATAGCAAATATTACCGTCATTAATGGTCATTATTTTTACGCTTGAATTGTATGCGGTTTGATACATGTCTTTAAAAAATTCTTGACAACAAATATCGTTCGACAAATAGAACTTATATTAAAATATTTCGTCATATAAATATCATAATAAAAGATTTATTTCTCTCTCTCTCTCTTCTCTCTCTAGATTTATAGCATTTATATGGTTTCTAAAAAATTCACCTTTTTTCAGATATTACAACCAAGAACTTTACCTTCGGTTCCACCACAGAGAAAGCAGCTTAAGAAACGCGAGCGTGTTCGCTAGGGCGAGACCCAAACAATCGGATAAAAGCGGAAGATTGCTCAGGTCAAAATGCGCAACAACATACGAATATTGATAATATTGCGATACCAGTATTAGCGTCATGTATAAAGACCAATAGAGATTCGGGTAAGCCGAGTCCGGCCACATGCCGATAAAACGAAGACCGATTTCGACCGAGCGGCTAATGGTGGTTGCGCGTGTCATGGTCTTTTCAGAACTACCGGTATGGTAAAAATAGATAGTCACGTCAACGCGCAAAAAGCACACGCAGGACGTTGTACTCTTCGCGTGTGACGAAAAAAGTATAATACTGAATAACCACAGCGAAGACGATAAAGCGCAGGCAGTAACGATCAATTGTAATTGCGCTTCGTCGCATTAATTCTTGGAAGCTCGCGGGTATATTATATGAAAGCGACGACGATGCCCGCTCCCCTTCTGAGGCAGTGACCAATTTAGCAGTTGCATGATGGCACATAATTGTTCTAAAAATGAATATTTAACTCGACTAAATGTCGATTTCAGCTATATCCGATATAAAAAAAATTATGAAGACATTAACGTTGCGGGGAATGCGGGGCATATGTAAGCGAAAAGAGAAAAGTGAAGGATATATTCCACTCTTAAAAATATAGTAAAATGTCTGATGTCTGAGAAGCGACTGATGTTGCGATTACTTTTTGTTACGTTTACGTTTTGTCCCTTACTTATAGACTCGCTCACGTTTCGTTTCGCTTTGCTAAGTTTTCTCCTACAACCAATGCTCTCAGAGCAAGTACAAAAGCTAAACAAGAAAGATGAAATTCTCAGCATGCGATATAGAAATGTAAGTAATTGTCAACGACATAAATTATATTTAATTGTAAATATTGTAATATAAAAAAGTTATATGTTAATATAAAAAGAGAAAGAAACAGATCAGAGATTGGGTAATTAAAATAAGATCTTATTTTTAAGAAAAAATTTTCTAAACATGTATTCAATGAAATCTTATACGTATATTATTAGTCAAATACATGTTTGCATGGGCGCGCGCGTGTTCTCTTCTTCAAATATATAATAATGTATCATCAAATATATCATAATATTTTAGGTGAAAAGTCCACTTGATATGAAGTAACCATTAACAAAGTTATAATATAGTTATGGAATAAATTAAAAATAATTTTTATAAAGAGACTATATGCTTATAATTTTTTGTGCAACATTATTCAATCAACAATCATGACGACCAACTATTAATGACACAATTTGGGCTGAAAAATTCTAATGGTCTAACATTTTTCCGATTTTCAGTACATAGCATTTAATACCGATATATAGGAAACAGAAGCCTTTATAATCTAAAAAATTAATCTCGATTAATAGAATGTAGTGTATTAGATAAGCAGATTGTTTATAACATAACGCCTTACGCTTGTAAATCCTTCTAAAGTCAAATCAATGATTCGTCCTGCAGTAATTGTCAATTGCATTTGACATCTTAACATCATAAATAATATAATGCGACTGTCGCTTGGCGGCAAATTATACCAAAGTGTCTCATATATCGCATCGCTAATCGACTTACTCTAGAAACAGGATGAACCGTTTAACATACAGAAAGAGTAACAATAAATTTAAAAATATTTTTTGTGGTAAAAAATTTTTTACTCTCCAATACCTTTTAACGATGAGAGTCATTTTAAATCATAATTTATGACACGTAGTTAATCAACAGTTGATGCAACATAAATAAAAAGAAAAGTGTATCTGCAATAATGCGTCTGAAATACGAAAACGACTCGTTTACATACCTTGGCACTTAAAAATTCTCCTGCAAAACAATATAGGAAAACCTCCAGAATTATTACAGTATAATAGCTCACGGACTTGATCAAATTTGCTGCATCTTCGCCGGAGCTAATAATCTGCAATAAGATTAGAAAGAAAAAGTTGAAGAAAACTAAAATATGAAGAAAACAACCGACATTACTCACAATTATTATTACAAAACCAGTGCAACACATAACTAACGTATTCCACAGAACTTGAATCAGCGCAACATGAGTATACAGATTCTCGATATTTTGCGATAAAGTGATAATCTTCTGATGCTTGCAAATGAGATTTCTTATAACAAGTAGAAATGTGCTGCGATCATATTTTCGACTAAGAAAGTTGGAAATTTCGGCTAAGTCTTGCTGCATAATATCGATCTGACCGCTCACATGAAGTATCTATAACTTATACCAATTAATTTATGTACAATACGTTATCTAAAGTAATACCTTGTCTTAATGTTAATTCGAATTGATCGTATTGGACCGATAATAAAACATTTTTATTTTAACTTCTTAATCTCTTTCAATCTCATTATATACTTACCAACGCGACAAGTAATGCATTTATCAAGCTAACCACAAAAGCTATCACCGTATCGTAAACGAATTGTCCAATTAAGAAACACTCGAAAATCGGTGATTTACTAACGTCGAAAGGGAATTCCATTTTTATGGGAAGTTCTCGAGAACTATTGCCGAACTGATTGACATCGTCCCTCGACTGAAGTAAATGCTCGCCAATCGACAGAGAGAAAGCAGAAAAGGCATACATACTGAACATTATATTAGCAAAACGGCGCGACAGGTCCGCCATGCTCATCATCGTAAACCTATACGAATCATTAATAACGCACTCACTCCAGTCTTGATCTATCGCCTTCACAATATAATAGAATATCCTGCAGAACATTTCTTCATGTGTAACGAGTCACGTAAAATATTGTTTATATATGATTTTACTCAAAAAGCAACAAATATATCTTCGCGCACACATTCGTCTCGTCGAGATTATGTAATGTTAACGTAATTATATTTGGATTAGGTGGGTAATATATTAATTGGGTATTATATTGGGATTAGAGAGATACATTCGATATCATTCTCGGAAAACGTAGCTTACCGACGATTCCACCACAGAATGAGAAGCTTAAGAAAAACGAGGCTGTACGCCAGAGTAAGACTAAGACAGTCCATAAGGAGCCAAATATCGTTTGAGTCGATATGTGCGAATATGTACGCATATTGATAATATTGCGCTATTGCTATTGTTGTCATATAGCTAAACCAATAGAGATTTGGATATGCCGAGTCCGGCCACATGCCGATGAAACGGAGACCGATCTCAATCGAACGGCTGATGGTAGTTGTGCGTTTCATTGCCTTTTCAGAACTACTGATATAGTAAGAATAGATAGTAGTCGCGTAATAAAAAGCACACACAACCGTTGTATACTTCACGTGATGACGGCAAAAGTATAATACTGAATAATCATAGCGTAGACATAGATGAAGCGCAGGCAGCAACGATCAATTGTAATTGCACGTCGTCGCAATAATGCTTGGAAGTTTACGGGTATTATTAAAAGCAAAAACGATAATAATGCCCGCTCCCCTTCTGAAGCGGTGTACAATGTAATAGTTGCATAATGGTACATAATTGCTTTAAAAATGAATTTCTATCTCGACTAAATGTCAACTTCAGCTATATCCGATAGAAAAAAAAATTATAAAAACGTTAATGTTTGCGCGACATGTATGCAAGCGAAAGAGAAAAGCAAAAAATTTATTACAGTAAAAAATATGTGATATCTGAGAAGAAAATCATCTTGCTATAATTTTTTGTCCCTTGTACTTACGTATTCGCTCACGTTTTGTTACGTTTTCTTCTACAACCAAAGATGCTTTCAAAACGAGTACTTATAGAAGCTAGACAAGAGAAAAATTGCCAGCATGCGATGTAGAAATGTAAGTAATTGTCAACAACGTAAATTCCATTTAGTTATAACATGTTAATATAAAATAAAGCATGTTTATATAAGAAAAAAAAGGAAATATCAGAGGATAACTGAAACAAGATCTTACTTTTAAGCAAAAACTTTCTAAAGATATATTCAATAAAATCGTACGTATAATATTGATAATATACCTACATATTCGCATGCGCGTTTTCTCCTTCAAATATATAATTTATCATAATATTTTAGACAAAAAGTCTATTTGACATGGAAAAATTATCATCAATAAAGTATAGTTATTGAATGAATTAAAAATAATTTCTACTAAAATGACGTTATTATCATTCAGTCAACAATAATGACGACAAGCTATTGATGAAACTATTTGGGGGCTGAGAAATTCTAATAGTCTAACATTTTTTCTAATTTTAGTACATTGCATTTAATACTGATATATAGGAAACAGAAGCTTTCATTATCTAAAAAAGAATTATCCTCGATTAATGTGGCGTAGTGTATTAGATTGTTTATAACATAACGCCTTACGCTTGTAAATCCTTCTAAAGTCAAATCAATGACTCTTCCTGCAGTGATCGTCAATCGCTTTTGACATCTTAATATCATAAATAATATAACGCGACTGTCGCTTGGCGGCAAATTATACCAAAGTGACTCATATATTGCGTTGCTAATCGACCTACTCTGAAAGCAGATGAACCGTTTGAAACATACGGAGTGACAATAAATTTAAAAATATTTTTTGTTATTGAAGGTATTTTACACTACAATATCTTTTAATGATGAAAATAATTTTAAAACACAAAATATGACACGTAGTTAATCCCCGTTTAATACAACATAAATAAAAAGAAACATATTCGTAATGATGCCTCTGAAATACTAAAAGGGTGTTCGTTTACATACCTTGGCACTTAAAAATTCTCCTGCAAAACAATATATAAAAACCTCCAGAACTATTGCAATGTAATAGCTCACGGACTTGATCAAATTTGCTGTATCTTCGCCGGAGCTAATGATCTGCAATAAGATAAGAAAAGAATATTGTTATCTAAAATGTAAAGAAACGGTTGACACTACTCACAATTATAATCACAAAACCAGTGCAACACATAACTAACGTATTCCACAGAACTTGCATCAGCGCAATGTAACTATACAAATTCTCGATATTTTCCGATAAATTGATAATCCTCTGATGCTTGCAAATAAGACCTTTGATAACAAGTAGGAATGTGCTGCGATCATATTTTCCATTAGAAATTTCGACTAAGTCTTGCTGCATAATATCTATCTGACCGCTTACGTGAAGTACCTATGAATATTAGATAATTTATGTATACGTTATATATCTAAAGTAATACCTTGTCTTTTAATATGAATTTGAATCGATCGTATTGGACCGATAATCTCTTTCAATCTCATTATACACTTACCAACGCAACAAGTAACGCATTTATCAAGCCGACCACAAAAGCTATCACCATATCGTAAAGGAATTGCCCAATCAAGAAACACTCGAAAATCGGTGATTTGCTAACGTCGAAAGGGAATTCCATTTTTATGGGAAGTTCTCGGGAACTGTTACCGGATTGATCGACGTCGTCCATCGACTGAAGCAAATGCTCGCCAATCGACAGAAAGAAAGAAGAAAAGGCATAGAGACCGAACATTATATTAGCAAAACGGCGCGACATATCCGCCATGCTCGTCATCGTGGAGCTATACGAGTCATTACTAACGCACTCACTCAAGTCTTGATCTATCGCCTTCACAATATAATAGAATATCCTGCAGGACATTTCTTCATGTGTAACGAGTCACAAAAGATATTGTGTATACATAATTTTATTTAAGAAGTAACAATTAAATATCTTCACGATTCACATTTTCCTCGTCGACACATGTAAATGTTAACGTAATTATATTGGAATTATAGATATAGATACATTCTACATCATTCTCGCTAATAAACGCATCTTACCGACGATTCCACCACAGAACGAGAAGCTTGAGAAAAGCGAGGCTGTACGCCAGGGTAAGACTGAGGCAGTCCATGAGGAGCCAAAGATCGTTCAAGTCAAAGTGTGCGAATATGTACGCGTACTGATAATATTGCACTATTAGTACCGTTGTCATGTAGCTAAACCAATAGAGATTTGGATATGCCGAGTCCGGCCACATGCCGATGAAACGGAGACCAATCTCAACGGAACGACTGATAGTATTCGCACTCGTCATCGTTTCTTTGTTAACTGCCGAACGTTAAAAATCAACGACTACGAAGACGTCAGTGCGCGAAAAGCATATACGTGCACCGATATGTTCCACATGATGGTTAAAACACTAAATAATCGCAACGGAGAAACTGTAAAACGTAAGGTACTTAGAACGTGAATCAATCGTAATTACATCTCGAGCGTTCTCATCGCATTAGGTAATGCAAGCTTATAGCTCTACCGATGAGACAAGAGATACGATTATGTCCATTTCTTCTCTGAATTAATGAACACTTTGGTTTGCACAATGACAGATAATGGCTTTAGAACTGTGCATTTCTGTCCCGAAGGGCAGTTTTGTCTATATCCATCAGACAAAAAATATGTGCAATATCTTGGCAAAAACGTTGACATCTGCAGAACGCAAAAAAATGGAAAGAGAAAGTTATTATAGTTATTAAATGTGTTCGTGGTATACCGATCCCGCTAATTCCCTTTGCTTTTCTCTCGTATACTTTCTTATGTTACTCCGCTTCTATTTCAAACAAAGACAAGAGCCACCGAAGTTACGATGGTCAATAAGATTAGTGGATTTCGCCGACGTATTTTTCTATAATAATAGACTGTGATATAAAAATATAAATTGTTGACGATTTAAACCATTTTTGTTGTTAATTTTCAAAAAATATTGAGTCGCCATAAACGAAAAAGATTCAATACGCGAAATTCTCTCAATAGATCGCTTCGCAAGACAGATAACAGGAGAAAAGACGCGCGCGTTTCTTTCAATTTGTTAAAGGATTAAGAGAAAATAATACAATAGAAGAGAGAATAGAACAATATTAAATAATTATCTTTATAAATGCAACACAAGTGTAATAATGTTATAATATATAAGCACATATCTGTTATGAATATGCACGCAGAGCTTTACGTTTCCAGGAAAAAGACTAGATTTAAGGAAGATAATCAAAAGTAATACAATAATACAATATATATTATTTGAATAATAATTACATGTTTATATTAATGAAGATAGAAAGATATGTAAATCAAGAATTTGATGAGTGCAATGACTGGAATTTGGGACAAAAGGTTTATATTATGAGCGTGGACAAATCTTGGACGTTATTTTGAAATGCATGTACACCTTCCTTTTTAGATCTGTAATTTTTATTAACAACATATTATAAATTGAAATATAGAAAATTGATATTTTATAGAGTGAAATAAATTATTGATATTTTAAAGTGTGAAATAAATTAGTTACCATATAAAAATAATTATTCACTGAATTCATAAAAAATAATTTATATTAAAGTAATCTTGTGCCTTCTCTTGTAACTTGTGTTTCATTTGGCCAAGAATAACGATTGTCTAACAAAATTATTGTGGCTAAGGCAACAGTGAATATGCACATGTAGCAATTGACAAACGTCATTCTGAACTTAATACATCGCATTTAATACAGATACGTAAGAAGCTGATGCCTTCATAATCTAAAAAATTGCACAAACTAAGAAATATATAACCCAAAATGTCAAAGAACGCAGAATTTAATGTAATGTCTTACGCTTGTAAATCCTTCCAAAGTCAAATCAACGACTTTTCCTGCAGTAATCGTCAATCGTTTTTGCGATCTTAGTATTACAAACAATAAAATGCGACTATTTGTCGGTGGCATATCGTACCAAAGTGACTCATATATCGCATTGCTAATTGACCTACTCTAAAAACAGGGTAAATTCAATTTGAAACACAATAGACGAACGATCGACAAACTCAAAAGCGTTTTCCATCAGTAAAAATACATCTTTTAACTTTTTTTTTATGAAAATTAACTTTTTGATTAAAAACAGATAATGATGAAATCGTGATATGTTCTTCACGAAGTTCTCTACAAACCTTGGCGCTCAAAAATTCTCCGGCAAAGCAGAGTATGAAAACTTCTAGAGTGATTGCGATATAAAAACTCACAGATTTGATCGAAGTTGTCCCACTATCGTTGGTACGAATAGTCTGCAATAAAATAACGATGAAGAAATATTCTTCATCAAAGGTGGAACAGCAGCCAAGTCATTACTCACGATTACAATCACAAAACCAGTGCAGCAGATGACTAAAGTATTCCATAGAAGTTGCATTAATGCGATATAAGTATATAAATTTTCAATATTTTCTGATAAAGTAATAATCTTCTGATGCTTGCAAATAAGGGCTTTGATAATAACTAAGGATGTGCTAGGATCGTGTTTTCTGCTGGAAATTTCATTTATGTCTTGTCGCATAATGTCAATCTGACCGCTTACGTGAAGTATCTATAAATATGGAACTATTAAAACGTTAAAACACATCTAATTATTAGTTAGATCACAATATTATTAATTAATAATTAATTAGAAAAATTATTAATTAGATTCATTAAATCAATTATATCAAACCAGGACACTATTATAATTATTAACAACAAAAAAGTTGAAGAAAAGATACATATATTAATTAAGATGTACAATTGTACGTAAAAATAGCTTCGCAGAGTCATCGCGAACTCACCAATGAGACGAGTAACGCATTCATTATACCAACTATAGAAGCCAGCACCAATTCGTAAAAGAATTGCCCGACTAAAAAGCACTCGAAAATCGGGGAGTCGCTGATATCGAAAGGGAACTCCATCTTTATAGGGAGTTCTCGAGAATTATTGTCAACTCCACTGGCGTTGTCCATCGACTGAAGCAAGTGCTCGCCGATTGATAGAAAAAACGCAGCAAAAGCGTTAATAGTAATCATCACGTTGGAGCAACGACGTGATATATCCGCCACGTTCATCATTGTGGCGTTATATGAACCATTGATGACGCATTCTTTCCAATCCTGATCCATCACTTTTACAATATAGTAAAATATCCTGCAGGAAGCAGCTTATATATCGAGTATTGTATATATTAATGAATTTTCTTCACAGAAAGGGAGAGAAGAACATTTAAATATTTGACTTTACTTAAACATGGTACTAATGGTAAATCTTATTCGATCTTCATTCGTTTCGTTGAAATTATTCAGTGATAACTGTAGCTCTAGATAACGTTGCCCCGATTCGCTATTATTTGTTTTTGAGTTACGTCTGCAACAAAATGCGTCTTACCGGCGGTTCCACCATAAGGCAAAGAGCTTGAGAAAGGCGAGAGTGTACGCCAGGGTAAGACCGAGACAGTCCATGAGGAGCGAGATATCGCTCAGGTCAAAATGCGTAAGAACGTACGCGTACTGATAATACTGCACTATCACCATCGTCGCCATGTAAATTAACCAGTGAAGAGTCGCGTAAGCGGAATCCGGCCACATGCCGATGAAACGGAGGCCGATTTCGACCGGGCGGCTTATGGTACTTGTGCGCTTCATCGTTCTGCCGACAATCACCGAACGTTACGAAACGATGGCTATTGAGATGTCAGTGCACCGTAACGCGCAACGTGAACGTCGCTCTCCGAATAATCGTGGGGAGAGACGATAAAGCGCAGGTCCACCCTCGATCAATCGTAATTGTACGCCGACTATTCCAATCCAATTATTTCTTGAGAGCTTATAAGTCCATCAAATGTACTTATAAGTGCACCGAATAAAAAACAAAACGTATCTACTTTGTTTCTATGAAATAGCTCATGTAATATTGCTTGATAATTGCTTGAAGAAATGAAAATTTCTAAATGCGAAGATAATCATCTCTACAATCGTCTCTACAGCCAACAAAAAAACTGTGCATATTTTCGAAAAAAAGATGTTATTATCTATAGGCAGAAAATGGAGGTAATACATGGAAGAGAAAAGTGAAGAACATTCGGTGTCTAGTATGCGCGTGAAAACTGGATTATTCTCGATGATAACATCTTATAAATAAGTAGTAATATTATTTCACACGTGAATAAAACTTTAAATTGTATTATTCAAAAATTAGACCTCTGCAGAGTATATGGTAACATACAAAATGTCTTTTTGCGAAATTTCTTTGTACTAATATACATGTATGTATCAACAATCCGTTCAACGGAATCGAACATTTGACTAAAACTATCCCTGTCATATCGCATAGAAGTCACGGCGACCGTTTCTTTAGGAAATATTCGTTTGTTATTATCGTGGAAATAAATCCAATTTAGTATTCTATTCTAGAAGAATAAATATTCTTACCTCTGTACCCAAATGCAACTTTTCATTCTTTTTAATACAACGCACTTAAGACGGATATGTACGACGCGGACGATTTCATAATCTGAAGCAATTAAGCATGTTAAAATTTTTGTTTCAGCCCTAATTTGAATGACGAAGATTTCCAGACGGTTCAAATAAACTCACGGTCGTGAAACCTTCCAAGGACAGATCAGTTATCTTGCCCGCAGTGATGGTTAATCGTTTCTGTGATCTCAGCATGAGGAACATCAAGACCCGACACTCGCTGGGTGTCATATCGTACCAGAAGCACTCGTACGCAGCGTCGCTGATGGACTTACTCTGCAATGGCAAACGAGCTTCCACGATTAATCGCGTCTAATTAATCCTCTTTCGGGAGTTAATGTGAAACTTCCAAAAATCCAAAATTCTACGACGCTACCATTACGCTCCCTTACGCTGACCTTAGCGCTGAGGTATTCTCCGGCGTAGCAAAAGACGAATGCCTCAAGAGTTATCGCGACATAAAAGATGAGGGATTTTGTTATCATCGTAGCACCTTCTTCCGTACCGATAGACTGCAATGTGTGTATAATATGTGTACAGTATAAGTTTGTACATCCGAGAGCATAAATTTGTGTATTTTATTAGAAACAATATCCTAAATTAAACGTCATATGTATACACACATGTACTGAGAAAAAATTTTCTGCATTTTAGTAAATATTATTTTGCATACAACTGTTACTCCATTTACTAAAATAGAAAAATAAAATCCAAAATTAAGCGACCCGACTGGCTAAAATAGAAAAAATTTTCCTTTTTATTAGTATATGTGTATACACTGAGAAAAAATATACTAATAAGAAGGAAAACTTTCTTCATTTTAATAAATGGAGTCACAGTTGTACGTAAACTAATATTTACTAAATTGCAGAAAATTTTTTTCTCAGTGTGTACATATATATATAGAGAGAGAGAGAGATAATTATACAAAAAATGTGTAAAATTATAACTTACTATTACGATTACAAAGCCTATGCAACAGATGACTAAAGTATTCCAGATAAACTGCAACAATGCGATGTTTGAGAAAAGGTCTTCAATATTGTCCGATAAATCGATAATTCTCTGATGTCTGTTAATCAAGTCTTTAATAGCCGCTAGAGAAGATCTTGATGTGTGCTTCTTAGAGGAAATTTCCACGAAGCCTTGCCGCATAATATCAATTTGACCACTTACATGTAGTACCTAAAAAACATCTTCAGCTTTACAGATACTTTAGAGCAGTATCGCTACCTTCGCGAAAAATCTGAAAAATTATACACACAAAACTGTATTTAAAAATAAGGTATTGTTAGTATATTCATTGGAACACTAGATTCCCAATGCAATCGCCATTAAAAAGACAAAGAAGTCTAAAGTAGAGCTGCAATACATTATGGAAATAAAAATATGATCTCTCATAGTTGTTACAAGTACTAGTAAAATCAATTTTCCAATTCTGATCGAGTTTTTGTTCACTCGTCTTTATTTTAACGAAGCAAAGAATTAAATAACAATAACACATAAGAAAAAAATATTATATATCATATACATATGTATATCTTTTTTCATAACTGGATGCAAGATTACTCATGTCTCCTATTCAACAAGTAATTTTGACAATCTTTAAGCCGATTTAGATCACGAATACGAAATACAGTCAACTCTTACCAGCGTAACGAGCAAAGCGTTTAGCATAGCGATGACACAAGCCACCGATAAATCATGAAAAAATTGGGCTATCAGTACCAGCTCAAAAATCGGGGAGTCGTTGACCTTAAAGGGAAACTCCATCTTGATGGGCAGCTCGCGAGTTGAACTTTCGCGATCGTTCTTTTGAATCATCGATCGGAGTATTGGACCGCCGATCACGTAAAAGAACACGGCCAACGCATTCGTCGTGATCATCACGTTGGAACATTGACGAGACAAGTTGGCGTGTCTGATCATCGTGGATACGTCCGAACGGATTGCGATCCCGTCGCTCCAATCTTTGTCCATCGTATCCAGAATGACGTACAACTTTCTACGGAACATTTCTTACATCCGATATCGTTCGCGCGGGACAGAAATGGAATTGAAACGGAACGAGGAGCGCGATCGATCGATCGCCTAGTCTGCACGGAGACCATTAAGCATAAAATCTTACCGACGATTGTACCAGAGATTGATCAGTTTGAGGAACGACAGGCTGTAGCCCAACGTGATGCTCAGCCCGTCTACGAAAACCGAGAGATCGCTGATGTCGAAGTGCGCCAGGATATACGAATATTGAAAGTACTGCACTATTGCCACCGACAAAATATAACTCCACCAGTTGATATTCGCGTATACGCAACGCGGCCACATTCCGATGAAACGTAGGCCTGCTTCGACCGACTCGCTGATGGTGCTCGCGCGTCCTATCGCACCTTTGCCTAACTCCAGCATGTTTCTTCTGAGAGAGACTATCACCTCCGCGAGCTGTGTAAATCTCCTCGACGTAATAACATTGGATATAGCAAAAAGTCGAGACAGTGGAAAGGGGGAGATGAGATAATACACGATAATAAACTGTCGATCAATCGTAATTACCCGTACTTCGCAGAAAGGGCGAATTAAATCGAAATTGGATGCTCATCAGTTCGCTGGATTATAGACTTGGAAGAAAAATGTCACATGTAGAAAAAGCGATCCGTCTCGGTTCTTTCTTTTTTCTCTTCGGTTTAAAAACGCCGAGTTTTCCGAGTCGCTAGTTTGCCGAGTCATTTACTTTAAAGATGCATAAAGCTTTCTGAAGATCGCTCGGCGCTCGCTGAGAGAGCAACAAATTAAATATACTGATGGTGAAACGTAAAACGAACATTGAAGCAAAGATATACAAAAATGTAACGTAAGTTGAGCGATATGTTGTACGGTCGTGTATGTCAACGTTTCTTTTTATATCAAAAATTATTTAAACATATATATATATATATATATATAACAAAAAGAATGTGTTAATATACAAAAGAATTACTTTTTTATATCGAGATGTAAAAAAAAATATATTATAGATTTAAATATATATGCAAATAGCAATCATGCAAACCTAAATACTTTATTATCAACTGCGGAAGGTAAATTGATACATTACATCTACATATAATTTGCATAAATATTATCGGCTCATCACAGATATCGACAAGAACCGATAGAAAAGTCATAATATCTTTAGCAGCACGTAATGGCCGTCTAGACACGATGGCTGGTCCTCAAACTTCAATACATTGCATGCAATACTGATATGTACGAAACAGAGGCCTTTAAAATCTAGAAAAATTATATCAAATAATAATATAATTTAAAAAAAATAAATTCATAAATAAATAAGTGTATAAATATAAATCAAATTTTTTTATAAAAACATGTCAATTAAAAGTCTTATAAAATCTCTTGGTGATTAAAGTAAATCGTGATCATTTGGAGAATAATGTCCGTTAATAAATTAAATAAGTGTTGACCCATCAAGACCAGAATTTTATTAACAAAAAATTTAGTGCTGAAATCTTACGCTCGTGAATGCCTCTAACGACAGGTCCATGATCTTTCCGGCGGTAATGGTAAGCCTTCTTTGTGATCTCAATATTATAAGTAGGACGAACTTGCTCTCATCAGGTTTAAAGTCGTACCAGATTGATTTATACGCCGCGTCGCCGATCATTTTGCTCTAAAGAAGAATGTCGCAAAAATGGCGTGCTGTCAATATGATAAATGAGTAAATTGACATAAAAACTTCGTTTATACTATAAAAGAAATAACAGTTCAGACGTAGTTTCATTATACAGAAGTTATCATATACTTGAATTATCATGCTTTCTCACCAAGTAATTACGGTATTGTATCATTGACATTAATCTAAATAATTATGATTAAAATAATATAAGTAATGATTATTTAAGAAATTGTTATTTTGTACACAAAAACAGGACTTCTTTTCTAAAGAAACTCGTATATGACACAGTATTGTATTATACAAATTCGTATAATTATTGTCGGTGTATTGCAACACATTTACATTAAAAACAAAAAATCTTTTAATTATTTGTTCACATTAAAAAGAAATGGAAAAAGAATATGTAACTTCTCGTTTCAATAGTTGCGTTCTTCATGACAAAAATACAATTGCATTTTTTTTAAATTAACACACAATGTATGGCCGAATCGCGTAAATTGACGTTTCTACAGTGACTCAAGAGTAAAGACCTCATTGTTCCGACCTTGGCACTGAGATATTCTCCGCAATAGCAGAAGGTAAACGCCTCTACCGCAGCAGCCACGTAAAACACTATAGCTTTTATTAATGCCGCGCTATCGATTGTATCCGAGTCTTGCATCGTGTTGATCGACTGCAACATCGAATCGCAATATAAATCACTAACTGCTGCAAGACACAAATCGTTTCTTGCGCACTTTTTATCTTTGGCGAGGGATTACATACCGTTATGACCGTGAATCCTACGCAACAGGTCAGTAATGTGCTCGACAAGAATTGAATTAGCGCTATATAAGAGAAGATTCTTTCGATTTTATTCGAAAAGATGATGATCCTCTGATGCTTGCCGATCAATGCCTTCATAGAGAAACCTAGCTGTTCATTGTTCTTCACGGGACAGATATCCCTCAATGCGTCACACAAAATCTCTATTTGACCACTCGTATGAAGAATCTGAAAAAACGTACATTCTATATAAAATCACGTAATATAAATAAAAAAATATTTTACCCTCATCAAATGTAACAGTTGCTAACTATTGGTATATAAAATAAATTATGTATATTATTACACAGGACAAAGTGTAACATGAGATGTTTCATGGTTTAAAGAAAACCTTAAAACAAGAAAAAAATTCAGAGGGACAATGTCCATTTTGAATTTATTTTAAAATATTACAGCCGTCTCTGTGAGCCTAATTATTAAAAGTACGAGAAGCTATAGATTATAAAATTAATATGTATACAAACTCTGAATAATTCGCTAGCAATTATATTTTACATACTGACAAAGAATATTAGTGTTTTAAAGTCCTTTCTTTAGATTAAAATTCTGAAGATATTTCCATATGTTACAATACGAATATATTACAAAATCTAAAAAAAAAAAGAAAAAAAAGTTGGTTTTTCTTTCCTTTCTAAAAAAAGGCATGTTAAGTCGATAGTCGAATTTATTGTTGCCGCTTTTCCGCGATGCTGATTGGTTTTCTCGCTGCGCTTACTTCATTTGCAGCTGTCATCGTATATTTTGACAGTTGTGTGTATCAAGAAATTAATAGTGTAATAGTAATAGCATAATGTTAAAGCTAAATAGCGCGCGCGAAGCGCGCGTCTGTGGTGCTAGTTTCCAATAAAAAATGGAAGAAGTATCAGTGTCATGATAATCGACTATTTTGAATATTGCCATCTTTAGCAATATATACATAGCATATTGCTAACAGATAAAAGTACAATGTCATGAAAACTAACTGCCATCATGCGACATCGCCTAGTAGATTTAGCTTAAAGATATCGAGAGAAAAATCTTCTTTTACAGATCGCACTCACTAACGTAACGAGCAGAGAGTTAAGTACGCCGGTTACAGTGGAAGATGCCAGTTGATGAAGGAATTCCAGGCACATAACGAGCTCGTACAGCGGCGATTCGTTACACTGCATTGGGAGCTGCAGTTGCAGCGTAAACGCGCGAACAGGCGTCTCGATTCCGTCGGCATCGTAATCATCGGTATGGGATGCGAGTACCTCGATGCCGAAGCAACATGCCGCTGCTGAATGAAGCCCGATGATCACGTTAGAGATGCGTCGCGACAAGCTCGTCTTGCTCGTCATGATGTGCATTTCGTCGTTGGTGGCTTCCTTCCAGTCTGCAGCCATCGCAGCTAGAGCGTCGTAAAATATACTGCGGCAGTTTACTCTATCTGGGTGTATTGGATAAACAATTCACACTAAGATGGGAACACAATAAGATGGATGGGTTTTGGGAAGGAAGCAGGCCTCATCTTTCAAAGTATATTGAACGATAAATATAGTAATATGTATGTATAAAATTGAATTAAAATATAAGTGGTAAATATAGCTTTATCTTTCGACTGTACTTAAGTATTATTGCAAGATGGCGATATTTGTATTTTCTAAACTGAGTAATAAGACTAAAGACAGACAGATTTAAGTCTGGATTATATAAATCCACTGTATCTTCTTCCTTACATATTTTAAACAAATGAATTGAGACCATTATTGAAAAATAGGTAGAGGAAGACGTAAGATTGCTGTAAGAATCGTGGCTTTCAGGAACGATTTATATTTTTAAAAAACTCAATTTCCATCTTCAACTGCGTGAGAAATGTTCTCTTACCGAGTATTAAACCATAAAATAATCAGTTTCAGGGACATCACGGTATACTCGATGGTGACACTTAAACTTTCCATCAAGTACGACATGTCGTCGGTTCTGAAGTGGATAACGAGCCACCAGTACTGATAAGTCTGCACTACGCCGATGGTCAATATCCAAAGGCACCGAAACAACAGCGCGCATGGCGTATTAGGCCAAAATCCGATAATTCGAAGACCGATTTGCACCGAAAGAGAAATAGTGCTTATACCCGTCATTCTATCGCGTTGTGACATCTTACAGTTTTATACCAATATCGGTACACCAATTTGTATCCACTGCTACGTAAAATTTGACCAGAATTTCGACATTTGCGTTATTATATCTGCGAAAATGTAACTCGAGGTACTTTTTCGGTACCTGCTAACGTCGTAAAGTCACGGGTTAATACCAAAAGGCTGCGTATGATTTCAAAACGACTCTAGAGCGGCAAGTTGATCACGCAAGGGTCGCTGACTAAACGCAGCGAGGTAATCACCGATCAATTGCAACCAACTGGAAACAAAAGTTACGGCAATTTGCATGGAACAGAGGGGATTAAAATTGCAACAATCGAGAAATGATTGCGACCGCAGCGCGTAATGGCTGTCTTATTCTATCGTAAAAAATGTCGCAGATGGGACAAATTAGTTGCTTGAAAAATGCAAGAGACGGCTTTACTACTTACGCTCTGCGCAGGAGCGAGCGCGGTTCAAGAATAATGGCTCTTTCAAGAAAGGCATTAAATATACTAAAAGACGTAAAACGAACATCGAGATAAAAATGAACAAAAATGTGACGGGCAATATATTGTACGGTCGTATTTCTGTAGACGCGTTTCGCGTTTCTTTTGTACTGCAGATTATTCGGAGTGCAAAATGTTCATACCCGATTTTTTATTAAAAGTCATCTGTCATATTATACAAAAATATTTAATTGACCAAACAATTTCGCGCGATTTTTTGTCAAAAAACTTTGAAATATATATTTTTTAAGGCCTCAAAAGATCAAAGTTTCTTTTTCATTCAAATTGTTCTGCAATGACTAGAAGTGATAATCTTCTGATGGTGCAACGTCAGGATGAAGGTGCAATAGAAGATCTCAATTCAGCTGTCTAAGTTTGCGCTGAGTTTACATCAAAGTGTGAGGTCTAGCGTTATCGTGGTGATAAACAATGGCCTTCTGATTGCCCGAATGCTTCTCCTGTAGATTGTTTCTTTCAAATTATCCAACTGTTAACGGTACTTTTCGGAATGAATCGTTTCGCCAACGGAGTGAAAAAAAGGATTACTGTTT
Source organism: Temnothorax nylanderi (assembly GCF_030848795.1). NCBI lineage: Eukaryota > Metazoa > Arthropoda > Insecta > Hymenoptera > Formicidae > Temnothorax > Temnothorax nylanderi. The sequence continues at coordinate 259,972 of NW_027249178.1, read as the reverse complement.
TACAACCCCACCAAACAGATAGCGTCATCTTCTGAGGGTGCAAACCAGCTTTTAGTGGGTTTATTTCTTTTCTTTCCAAGTCTGTTTGAGACGAACTGAATTATTCCGGAACTGTAGAATCCATTTTTCATCATTAATCGCTTCAAAAGTGAAACTTTAACAAGTCTCTCGAGCAAGAAATTATGCCGCAAAGACTCGATTTACTTTTAGTCAGCGTATAATATCAAGATAAGAATTTTATTAACGGAAAATTCAGTGTTGGAATCTTACGCTCGTAAATCCTTCTAGCGACAGGTCCATAATCTTTCCAGTCATAATGGTAAGCCTCCTTTGTGATCTCAATATCATAAACAGAACGAGCTTGCGAACGAAACTCGTTGGGTTTGAAGTCGTATCAGATTGAATTATACGCCGCATCGCCGATCATTTTGCTCTGAAAAAGAGTGTCCAAAAATGTTGTGTTGTCAATGAGATAAGTGACTAAATTGACTTCGTTTATACTATAAAAAAAGCAACAATTCAAGCGTAATATGAATACAGTAGCTCTCTTAGCTCGAACCTTTTATGGCTCCGTGAACAACATATGTGCTACGAAACAAGAGGAGTGAGGTTAACAGTAAGCAATATCGGCCGAAAAGCGCAAATCTGCTGTAGACCTGTATGTCATAGAATATTAACAACGTATAATTACATTGTATCAATCAGGACAAACTTATGTTAACTTCTTTTTTGACATATCATCTTCCGTCAGTTAATATATATAGGATATTTGTTGAATAATCATATTGTATTATGGAATAAGAATGAATTCCAATTCTTTTATGATTTCGGGAAGCATTTTAATACGTTTTTTATCATCCATAAACCATGAGATAGCCAAGTTACGAGTTTCTTCGTCCAAGTCGTACAAATCGCGGAATATTGGGCAGGCATATTTTGACATACAATATTTGCAGGCAAACTCTAAAGCGTCCGTTTGTATTCGTCCGTTTTCTAACCATCTACTTTTGATACACAAGCGCAGCCAGAGAAACCTGCGAGATACGTGCGCGATATATTACTAAACTACAAAACAATCTGAATATAGAAAAGTATATTTACCTTATTTGAGGAGCAGTGTGGTCTAGTGGTAGAGCGCCAGAATCTCGTAATCTGTGGAACCGGGTTCGAGTCCACTAGAGCCACTTAGCATGGAATTAATTTTCCGAAAAAAAGCTGCATCCTCTCGCGCACGAGAAGACAGTTCCCGTGCGGAGAAAACTGGGCTCCGTCTTTCGGAAGAGACGTTAAACAGGTTGGTCCAGAATGGTCCCCCAGGTTGGGGGTTGCGACGATAGGCTAGTTCCCTATCGCGTTGAAAAACCGAAAAAATTACTAAAAAGCCTAGAAGCGAAAACATCGGACAAGACTCAGGAGAGTTTTACTTGTTTCATATTTAATCTCAATTTTATACCTGAAAATACGATATCGTCATATATATACATATATATATAAAATATTTGTATCAATAATTTCGAAAATCTATGTATTTGTCAAACATATTCTATACTTACGTATTCACATTTGGTAGCTTAATGGTATATTTACTGCCAAAGTTATCATTAGGATTTTCAATATCTCTAGTTACATATTTTCCAGTAGAATGGTCTTTGACGTTAAATATTGAAAGTCCGTAGGTATCTAAAACCTAATTACTTGATATTAATGACATACTGAAATATATATGTATACTAAAATTAAAAGAAAATGTTTACTGACTACTTCGTCACACGTCGGCGTTTTCCTGTCTATTGTCAATGTCGCATTGCCCTCAAGAACTTGACCCAGGTAGCACATACACGTTATTTCAGAAATGTTTTATAAGTGTTTTTCCGAAACGTTTTATAACCGATTTCTAGAAACGTTTTTTATGCATATACCATCTATGACGCGACGTCTATTCTTTTTCGAAGAAATTCCTGAACTGGTGCACATTCGTGCAATAAAGTTAAAGTGAAACAAAATATACTTGTCTCACTCTAACTTAATTGCATTACTGATGCGCACCAGTTCTGGAAGTTCTTCAAAACAAAACACACGTATAAATGTTCTTTCAATGGCCACGTTCAGCAGTTTATTTTGCAACTGTTGGAAGTTTTCTAAGCTCAGATTTGTCCGATGACAAATAGATTAAGACCGGTAGGACAAAATTAATTTAAATAAATAAGTGGATATATGTGCATGGATAAAATGATTTATTTTGTGCAATAATAATTAGTGCAATATAAATTTAAATGTTTTAAAAAAGACTATTAAAGCTATTATATATGTAGATAAAGCAAATTATAATTTTGAAAGGAAAAATTTTCCAAATAGGTATTTTTGTTAACTGTAGAAACGTAAAAAATACGTTATCTTAAATCATGGTTTCAAAAACATTTTTGTTCAAACGTTTCTTAATGGTTCTTTACGGTTACGAAACTATGTATACGTTCAAAAAACGTATATAAAACTAATATGTGCTACCTGGGTACGGAAGACATCATATGCTTCAATTATTTAAAAATATATATATTTGCCAAATAATTACGGAATTATTGGTATTAATTAAAGTAATTATCATTTAAACAATATACGTATTAATCATTTTAATAATTATTACTTAATATGTAAAAACAGGACTTCTTTTTTTTTAAGAAATAACATGTATAATTATTATTGTGGGTGTATTGCAACACATTCATATTGTACGAAAAAAGAAGATTTAACTTCTCGATTAAACAGTTATGCATTCTCCATGATAAAATTGTCATTTAATATCACCATACAACTTATCATTATTTAATATCGTCAAACAATGTATGACTGAATCACGTATGTAAATTGAAATCTCTACAATGCAAATCAAGCGTAAGAGTCTCAATGTACTTCCGATCTTGGTACTAAGGTACTCTCCGTAAAAGCAGAAGATAAACGCCTCTATAAAACGCAATAGTTCTCATTAATGCCGAGCTATCGATCATATTCGAGTTGATCGATTGCAATATAGAACTGCGATATATACTACGTTCAACGAGAGATTGAGAGTAGATTGGACGAAAACTCGTCCGTCACGCGCAGGTTTCCCCCCACGGAAGGCCTAGAAAGCCCTCCTCCACACTATCGTGCCGTATATGAGCGCTCTCTCCACTTTGCCCGCCTATGCGCAGAATCAATCATCAATAGTCTCAATAGTCTCAATCTCTCGTTGAACGGAGTATAGATCGCTACCGCTGCAAGACGCAGATCATTATTTCTTTCCAGTTTTGACGATCGATTACTTACTGTTACACTCATGAACTCTAAGCAGCAGATCACCAAAGTGCTCGACAAGAATTGGATTAGGACATGGATTATGTAACAAAAAATTCTTTCGATTTTGTCCGAAAAGATAATAATAATCTTTTGATGCCTGCCGATTAAGTTCCTTCATAATAGAAACAGCGAGACGTTGGTTCTTTTCAAGACATCCCTCAATGCGTCACACAAAATATCTATTTGACCGCTTGTATGAAGAATCTGAAAGCACACATCTTTAAAACCTCGTAATATAAATGGAAAGAGATTTCACACTATCGAAAATAAGTTGTTGGATGGTATAGAGTATAAATTATATATATTATTATATAGAACAAAGTGTAACATGTGAGAAATATTTCATATCATTGGAATCTTAAAATAAAGAAGAAAAATCATATAAACAAATGTTCGATTTTAAATTTATTTTAAAATTAACTGCCGTCCCTTTGAAGCGCGCCTATTAGGCATAATATGCGAATAGTTATAGATTATAAAATTAATATGTTTACACGCTCTAAATAATTTGCTAGCAATTATATATATTTTATATGTTGATAAAAAATTGCTATTAAGTTCTCCTTTCTTCAGATTAAAATTCTACAAATATCTTTTCGTATTACAATATTATATATATTACAAAATCTAATTGTGGGAAGAAAATTATTGGTCTGAAATACGAGCACGCCAAAACTATAAGAAAACGCAGCTCCTGAAGCCCGATTATCATGTTGGAGAAGCGTCGCTACAGATTTGCCTTAGTCGTCATGGTGTGAATTTTGTGAATGGCGAAATTCCCTCCAGTCTGCAGCCATCGCAGCTAGAACGTCGTAAAATATACTGTGGTAGTTTATTCTATCCGAATGTAAGGATAAACGATTCGCACTAAGATAGGAACACAATAAGATGGAAAAGAATTGCTCCCAGGAAGGGAGCAGGTCTGATTTTTTAGTGTACATTTAATGATAAATATATAAAATATACAGCGGTAAACATAGCTTTATGTAAAAATCGATTGCACTTGAATATTATTGCAATAAAATGGCAATGTTATATAAACAACATAATCAACAAATCAATCTAAACTAAAAACAATCGCAAATAAATTTGAATTAAATACACTGTATCTTCTTTATTATATATTTTGATTTTATTAAATGAATGGAAACTTTTGTTGAAAATTAGATAGAAGAAGACACAAGATCTTTACTTAAGAAAAAAAAAGTATTGCTGTGAGAATCGTGGCTTTCAGGAATGATCTATATCAAATAAATTCGGTTTCCATCTTTTACTGCGTGAGAAATATTCTCTTACCGACTATTTGACCACAAAATAATCAGTTTCAGTGACATTATTACACTGTATTCCATGGTGACACTTAACCGTCCATCAGATGATACGACATGTCGTCGGTTAAGTGAATAACGACCCACTAGTACTGGCAAAGTCTGCACTACGCCAGTGGTCAGTAGCCAAACACCCCGAAACAATACGGCGCATTAGGCCAAATCCCAACAATTCGAAGACCGATTTGCACCGAAAGACCAACAGTGGTAGTAGTCGTCATTTTATCACGTCGTGACATTTTATACCAAAGTATACCAATACCGATATAACAATTTATACCCACATAAGATTTAGCAGACAATTCGGCATCTGCGTTATCCGAAATGTAACTTGGAGTATTCGACTACTAACGTCGTAAAGTCGGATCACAATGCCAATGGCTGCGTATGATTTTAAAACGATTGTAGAGCGGTAAGTTGATCACGCAAGGGTCGCCGAGTAAACGTAGCCATAGAAGTAATCACCGATCAATTGCAACCAACTGAAAACAAGTGTTCTGGTGGTTTACACGGGACAAAGGGGATTAAAATTGCAACAATCGAGCGATGATTATGAGCGCATAATCGCACAACGTGTACAATGATTGCCTTATTTTGTCGTAAAAAATGTCTCCGAGACAAATTGGTTACTTGAATAATGTAGGAAACAGGTTTTCTACTTATGCTTCATGGTAGCGAGCTCGGGTCTGGAATAATGGCTCTTTGAAAAAACGTAAAAATACGGCAGAGAAAATAAGTTCTGAGATAATAAATCACATAATATAACTATATTAATTAGATTTCTCCTTCATCTGTGTCACAGGATCAACTAAGATATCATAATAAAAGCAAACAATTTATATTTATTTGTATCCACGATGTGCGTTATTAAATTGTTACAATCAATTTATATAAAGAAATAAATAATATTTTGACTTTCTCACAGCGTGTATACACAGTTCTAAGCTTCTTCGACATCAATACATTGCGTATAAAACAGATATGTACGACGCGGATGCTTTCAAACTCTGAAAAATTAAGTAATATGCAATATATCAGTGCAATAAGTCTGTGCAAATAGATCGATAAAACAGTACTATCATTGCAAACGATATGAATAATATAAATTATGTATAATATTTATCATCTTAACAGTAATTATACATATAGCATGAAAAAAGTGCGAGATACCAAAAGTTGCTTTCACATAATATGCGGTCAGCTGTATTGTATCCTTAAACTATTGTTTTGTTTAAAATGTGGTATTAAATCAGTTTTACATTATATTCACACATTTAATGAGAAATACAAATGAGAAATGCAAATGGCTAATTTTGATCCCACGATCAAACGTGTATTATAAGATAAATGAGATGTTAAACATAAAGTATAAAATATAATTCTTATCATTCTTCTCTTTTCATAGTAAAAACAATATAATATAAACACCTAATATATATTACAATATGTCTATTCTTAACTTATATGTAGCTATGAGAAAAGTCCACAATTTCATCAATTTATTGAAATCTTACGTTCGTGAATCCTTCCAGTGATAAATCCATAAATTTCCCCGCAGTGATTGTCAGCCGTCTTTGCGATCTCATTATCACAAACAGCAAAATGCGACAATCTCGAGGCTTGAAAGTATACCAAACAGATTTATATACAGCGTCGCCAATCGTTTTGCTCTAAAATACGAATGAAACAAGTGTATGTAGAAAAACGAGATGTTGTCCTTGTCACGTATGACGCGGTGCTTTATTTTTACATGAGCAATCTCTCCGAAACGATACAATATATTATAACACAACGTAGTAATCTTTTTTAACAACCTGACACGAAAAAAGAAAAAATTGACAAAAATGATTTCGGGTACTCACCTTATTACTGAGATATTCGCCAGCGAAACAAAAGATAAACGCTTCCAAAGTGATAGCGATATAAAAAAACAGGGTCTTCACTAACATCCTGACGCCTTCATCTGTACCCAATGACTGCAAGTCCAGAAAAGAGTCAGAAAGAAAGTTCGACGTTCGCTGTAAAGCAGAGATCTCAGACGCGCGGGCAGCAAAAGCGGTCATCTCCCACTATCGTGCCAACATTGCCAACTCGCGAGGGTCGCAATGGGCCTTGTGTGAAGGATAAAAGAAAAGAGATCGAGGATATCCGGTCAGACTTATTGCTTTTCGAGATGGAGAGATGAATCTTCAAAGAGCTCGAAATCATGCCAATACGTTCACATAGAAATCTTTTTACTTGCTTTCTGCCTGCGGCGAGGTAATGGCGATTCGTGTCTACCGTGCGGTTTGAATGAATTAACATGAGTGTGTGAATCTGAGACCGCTGCCATTTCAAATACCATGAAGTGCTCGAAGCAAAAACATGTGTAGCACATAAAACGTAAACAACTTATAATACCGTAAGTAACGTAAGTAACATATAAATAACTGTACGTCTAGAAATAAGATTAAAAGTTTATATTGTCATTTGTTTCCGATCAGATGTTCCACGTGCCTGCGTGCAATGTGCAAGTGTATGCATCACGTCATTTATCATCTTCAGATATTAATATGCATAACTTTTATAAAGCACAATAATTAGTGCGGTGGAAAAATTACAAAGTATGTACGACACTTAAAAATCGAAATATTTTTTAACAAAGCGTTTGCGCTTGCAGATCTCGGATACTCACGGTTACTATGAGGAACCCGATGCAACATATGATCACCGTATTCGACAAAAATTGCATCAGTGCAATGTCAGAGAAAAGACTCTCAATGTTCTCCGAGAAAGTGATAATCTTATGGTGCTTATTAATTAAGGATCTTACAATGGCAGAAGGTAAATCATATTCGTTATCCTTAGGGCAAATCCCTTCCACTTCCTGTTGCATAAGGTCTATTTGCCCCCCAATGTGCAGCATCTGTATATTATTAGTAAAATAAACGTTATAATTATTCAGTTACATGGCTGCTAAACAAAAGTATTTCGACTGTGTCAACAATATTGCATATATATAAAAACAATTTTTAGTCATTTATATAACTTAGACATTACTATAAAATATAGCATATGTATGAAAGAAAGAACGGTTTTTGCGGAAATATGTAAATATTAAGCTAGATACAGGTGTAAAAATAATTATATTGGACCTTCTCTCTCTAAATAATTATATTAAACGCTCAAGCTGGTTGCTTAAGAATGTCAAAACTTTTTACAGTATTAGCATCATGTTTAATAATCCTATAATTAGCAAAAACGTAATTATTTTGATGGTCCAACATCATTATTTTCAGATCTGTACGTATCTGGTCCAATTTTTATATACTTTTATTCTTTCCAGGAAACCATTCTTTCCGTGTATTTATCAAATAAGAAAAAATAGTTAATAAGTATAAACATTTTGACCGATAAGTGAGTCTCACAAATAAATACGGCCACCGAATTGATAAAGACATCCATCTACCATTGGAGGGAGGTCCAGGTTCGAACCTTGGTTGGAGTGATATTTTTTACAGTAAATTCTTTACACAGTGATTTAAAAGGATGCTTTTTAGTGTCAAAAAGTTGAATCGATTATCGATTTAAGTATGTTGAATTTACTATTCTAACTGTGTTTCAAGACAGACAAATGATCAACTCGTAATTTGAGAATGAAAAGTGTATACAAATATTATTAGGCTACAATGAATCAGCCCGACCGAAAACGGTATATTTCTATTTATTTGTGACAAAAAATTTCTGCTAAATAAAGTGCGATGTACAATTTGTCTCGCAGGTACCTGCAATATATGCAAGCCTGTACATGGCCTTAAAAAAGGGAGAAACAGATGGCCAAGCTGACCGTTTCAAACTCTTTTTCAGGTACTAACGTCGTCAAAATAAATGGAAACGCCAGCCGGCCCACGGTAAAGCATCAAAACGAAGCAAAATGTGGTCGCAAGGTCTTGTTCACCTCGCGATATGGGGAGGGAGTAAAGGGACATGAAACAACCGGGAAAGGGACCACCCCTCCCAAGCATGGAAACCAATGTGGAGCCGACGTTACGTTCGCATGCGCATAGATCTTAGATCGAAAGCGTAAACGACGCGAGAGCCTATGATGGACTCGAAAGAGGGGATAAGGTTGAGATCTGCGCCGGCCTGCGGGCATCGATCGCTCCTAACTCCTAGCGATCGGGAATCTGTCTCGAAACGTTTCACGTATGACGTGTGTTACCTGCGCCTGGGTTTTGTGCCATTTAGCTTCTGTTTTGCTATCTTTCGTGCAATTTACTTTTTCTTAAACCATGCTTTCTTTACATTCGTACCTCACGCATAAATCGCGATCTAAATAACAAATATAATATTGTGTTGATTTTTTTGCTTTTGATTAGTTTTATCTCGGAATTGTTTGTTCGTTTTAATTGATATTTTTATTATCCTTTAAAGAAACTAAAATACTGTTTTATTTATTTTTTAATAATTAAATAAATTAATATTTTAGTTCGCAAAACGATAAGTTTACGATATAAAAGAAATGTATTATATGGGCTGATAAAAGTAAAACAAATCGCTTTAAATCAAACTTTAAACACAATTTTACATGTTGTTTAGTAAGCAACAAAGTGTTTTTAACTTGGCTCTTTCTTTCTTGGCTCTTTCTCTCATATCAGACTCTGCAGCACGCCACGTATTCCTTCAGCACTTATATCAATATTATTGACTTGATTCAATCTGTTCTTCAATTAAACGACATTATTTACTTCACTCGAATATATAAAACAAAACGTTCCACATTTTACAGTTTTGGAAAGTTCTTCTTTTTGACTTCCTGAGTTTTTTTATAATATCTTGAGCATATTTTTATCTTATATTACGTATTGTTCCTACAAACAGATCATTTATATTCAACTGCTAAAAATCTATAAGAGACACCGTCACGCAATTATTTAACAATTTCTCTTTTACTGTTTCTTGCGAAATTGATCTCATTGTAAATGTGGAAGAAGTGAAGCACAAAAACATTATAAAAATACACAATAACGGAAGAAATAATAAATAGTTACTATATTTGCACTACGCATTGACAGAATTTAGACAGCTAAATTAAATCACAATAACAAATAAATTTTTAATAAGATAGAAATTGAATCAAGTCACATAACTAATCAAGTGTACTACGCGACAAATTATTTACGACTAACTGAATCGAAGAAAGCAATCGATGAAAAAATCCTTTCAGTATCGACAATATCGGCTTTTTAGTATCGACATAACATATAAACAATCAAATATCTATGATGTTATTAAAGATATCTTCGTTCAACTATGAACTGTTCAAAAGAAATTGATATGCTATGATTTGATCAGTTTTATAAATTATTGTATATATACACAATATCTACATGCACAATATTTGTAATATTTATTATCGTAAAATCTTTGTCTATTAAATCTTCCATATAGAAATATCTTTTTATCTAACGACGCATTTTTATGTTACAGAAAGGATAAGAGGGATTTTTATTAAGAATAAGAGAAATTACTTCTTTTTGTCATTAAGAATTACTCATGCATTACAAAATTATAGAAATAATATTGCAGTGCGTTGAAACACAGCAAGAAAAATTGTAAACGCTGTCGATCGCAACTCACCAACGTAACCATTAATGCGTCGAGCATGCCTATGGCGGAGGCGACCGCCATTAACTGAACAAATTGCACGCACACCACAATCTCGTAGATTGGCGATTCGCAGAATGCAAAGGGCAGTTCCATTTTTATAAGCAACTCTCGACAATCGTCGTCAGTCTGCTTGCGAAAGTTGACGGACGCGGTGCTGTAAAGCAACACCGCCGTCGAGTAAACACCGATGGTCAATTTTGAGCAGCGATGCGCGAGGACCGCCTTGTCGATCATGGCGTACATGTTGGAATACTCGCGCCAGTCGTTGGACATCGCTGTCAGGAGATCGTTGAATATTCTGCAATGCAACACTCTTCGCAACGCGACGCAACACTGATCTACATTCGCGGAAAAATGCGCTCCTCCAGCTCGCGAGAGAAGGGAAACACGAAATCGATTGCCGAGCTATAGTTTTCTCTTTCCTCTTCATCAAAGACAGAAGTTTCTGACTATTAAATGTTTCTGAATATAGCTGCACTGTATTACTAATTAATGCGAAGTAAAAAAAAATCATAACATTTACATTATTTTTACAGCACAAGACATCTTTTCAGACAATCCGACTAATTAATTTAGTGACACTTTGAGATAATCTTGCTTGGCAATCAACGTATTTCACATATTATTATTATCTTCATTTCTTAAGGATTAATTTAACATGAAAATACGACGAATTTTTATTTATAAGTAGCACATTACCGGTTATTGACCCACAGGACAATCAGCTTAAAGAAGAGGAGACTGTACGGCAAGGTGGTGCTTAAACTGTCTATCAGATTCGGCAATTCTTCGGCGCTGAAGTGCGCCAGAAGATAATGATACTGGAAGATCAACCCTGTTCCCATCACCAGTGTCCAAAGTAGTCTGAAGAAAATCGAGGAATTTGGCCATATCCCAGTAAGACGGAGGCCGATTTCGACCGGTCGACCGACAGTGCTGATCGGTATCATCGCGCGTAAAATTCTACGTTTTCTTTTTTTTTACTCGACATTAACGGAGCAGAATGAAACGGACGTAAGTTCCTGACGAGAGGCTTCCGTACGATCGCTGCACGTACTCGCTGAAGGATAAGCTTCAAGATATTAACATGAAGATCGGATACGGCCCCACCTTAACGGCCGCCGACCAATCGCGAACGCTAGACGTGTATTTGGACGTGGTGTGCTTAGGAATGCAGAAAGAAAGTTACAACGATCGAATGATGATTGCAGGTCTCGAACGGGCGAAGAATCGACGAGGGCGCTATTTGGTAGCTTCCGGAACGGGAAAACCCCCTGCCGCCCGTTATTGCCGAGTGATTTACTTTAATAATGCAAGGAAATAGGAAAAAGTTGCGGCGTGCCAGTGCAAGAGCAAAAATCGCCAGAATGGCCGTCGTCGAGAGAAGTTTCTGAAAGTAGCGAACATAAGTTCCAGCCGTAAGAACATAGTGCTGAATCTTCGCGAATGATCGGTCGAGATGCATAAGGAAATGCAACAGGCAGAAGATAAATTATATGTAATTTTGATTTGGATGTGAATTTAAAGTGATTTTAGATCGGCAATCTATATGCTGATATATTTATGTTTCTACTGATACAGATGTCTATATCTGCCCTGAACGAGAGAATTTTAATAGAAATTGAAGACGATAAGCATTAAAATAGAACTTTGTATGATAAAAATGGCGAGGTAAATACTACTTCATATATTTTTAAATCATAAGAACATTTAGCATGTATATAGATATATATCTCTTCATCTCGTTCTCGAAGTTTGTAAAGAGATAAAAGTGAGTAAAATTATATGAAAATAAAATATTTACGTAGCACATAATGACTTAAAATAATACAATATATGTATATAACATGCAAATATGTGTACATGTTTATGTAGACTTTGCAAATGATATATTTTTGTTGATCAAGACATTGCAAGCAGCACCGAGACGTAAGAAGCAGACGCTTTCAGAATCTGAAACGTAATATCGTTTTACATTTGAAAGAATCTTGTGGTTTAAAAGACAGGATTTTTAATATCTTACACTCGCAAAAACTTCCAAAGACAGGTCGTTAAATTTCCCGATTGTTAAAGTCAATCGCTTCTGTGATCTTAATATTAGAATTAATAAAATTCGACTTTCGCTGGGCTTCGCATTATACCAAAGAGCCTCATAAGCTGCTTTTGCGACTGACTTGCTCTGCAAAAAAAAGAGAAAAAACTAGCAATAAAATATGCCATTTATAAAATATTTAAGCAGATTGTTTGCAAAAAGAATCTGCTTTCTAAAGATTATATTACAGTGCTGAAAAATTCGTATAATAAAACAATTGTCTGCAAAGTAAAAATTAATTTTTATATATATCACTAGTATTTATAGCAAAGTATTTAATCTAAACCTTATTGCTAAGATATTCTCCAGCAAAGCAAAAGATGAACGCTTCCAAAGTGATAGCGATATAAAAGAACAGGGACTTCAATAACATGACGTACCCTTCGTTACCTTCGATAGACTGAAACGTTGAAAAAAAGAGTTTACGTCATTTAACGTATACACATGTACATATCGAGTTTATAATTCACTTATAGCTATGTATATTATTATATACATATATATTATCTACATATGTATATCACTTATCTAGCGCGAGATATTTATTTTAAAAACTCACTATCACGATCACGAATGCTATGCAACATATAACTAACGTGTTCGTAAGAAACTGCATTAGTGCAATGTAAGAGAAAAGATTCTCGATATTGTCTGAGAACGCAATGACATTTTGATGTTTGCGAATAACTGCGCTCTTCGCGTCCTTATATGATTTATATTCGCAGTCTTTTGAGAAGAGTTCGAGTAACCCTCGGCACACAATGTCTATTTGCCCGCTTATGTGAAATATCTAAAAGTTTAAGTCACTTTGAAAAACGGACAAAATTTTCACATATACAGATCATCGCATTTATACGCTACTACATAAATGATATTTAATAAACGTTTATTAAAAGAGCAAATGAGAGAAACTTACCAGTGTTATGATCAGTGCGTCCAGCATCCCAATTACCGAGGCGTTGCTCAACAACTGTATAAACTGAATGAACATGACGATTTCGTAAACAGGAGAGAATTCGTAAACGAAAGGGAATTCCATCTTAAGAAAGAGCTGATTCTCTCCTGTGCCGGACCCGTTGATGCTGTTAAATTCCATTATGACGAAGACGTAGATCACAACGGCTATCGAATACACCCCGATAATTAACATCGAGCAACGATGAGAAAGAATTGCTTTATTCGTCATGGTGCGCACGTTGAAGGCGACGGTGCCGCAGTTGCGCCAGTCTTGCGACATCAATGTCAAAATGTCGTTAAACAATCTGAAAAGATCTCTCCATATCATACAAACTAATTAGTCTGATTGCAGATTTCAAAGTATATAAAAGAAAATTGTAACTATATACAAATTTTTTATGGACAGGAAAACGGGATTACTATAGTTTCCAAATTCTTCTCTGTCATTTTTCTATACCTTAAAAAAAGGGCGTCAAATATTGACGAATAACTATATTCGATGGTACGCAAAAGTTCAGCTTGTGTTGAAATAAATAACGTAATTTCTTACTTCTGATTCTGCCAGAGAATAATCAGCTTCAAGCAGAGCAAACTGTAAGGCAGCGTGGTGCTGACGCTGTCCACTAGATCGAGAAAATTTGCGGTTTCGATGCAGACGACGATGTATCTGAACTGGAATGTTTGAGCGAGGCCTAAGGAGATCGTCCACAAGGTCCGATATAAGATGTTGTAAGATCCCGGCCAAATCCCGATAACGCGCAGCCCGAACTCAACCAAGGGGCTCACGGTGGACGTAAGATCCATTTTACGTTAATTTTAACATAAAAACCGTATTCGGCGCGTTTGACAGTAAGCTTCTCTTAATGCCGCCTTTTAATAGCAGCCGTCGAAAAGTTACCACGTCGCAACATCGAGTAATCCTCAAGAATTCCAGAGGGTTCGTCGCCCAGGCATGAACCCGGTGATCGTCGACCAGTCGAAATTATTCATCGCACACATACGTGGCATATTATAAGAGAGGAAAAGTACTACGGCTATGATTTCAGGCTTGCCGAAGGGAAAATAATATATCATAGGTAATAAGTTTCGTGCTCCTCCACGTCGAATATCTCCAGGTGTACGATCGCAATGTTATTTGCTTTAAAAATGCAAAAGGTGCGTTTCGGGTAAACTTGTGCATCGTGATACGCTACCGAGTTATAATCGAAAGTAAGATGGAGAACTTCGCAAGGGAGGGAGTCGGACATCTTCGACACAACCGATGCGCGAAGCGTGACGCAGTGTTCTGTGTTCAACCACCAGTGTGCAGTGTCAAGAGTGGATGTTTCAAGTTGCTTTATATCTAGTGTGCTGTGTGTATTGTATGTGCTGTGTCCGTAAATTTATTACTTCATAATAGACATTAATCAATAGACTTATTTACTCAAGAGAAATGCTGATTGATGTTTCTTGCAATATATTTTATGTTACCGGACAAATAATTTTGTTATAAATTGGCCTCTCTTTGTTCTCTTTTTCTTTATTAATCGATGGACTTACCTCTATTTTGAAGGCAAAATAAATAGCGAGAAACGAATAAAACCGCACAAAAAAGTACTTTTGCAACGTATTTAAATATTCGTTTATACAATTCTTTCTATACATTAGTCAATATTTCGATTCGAGGCGTTTATTGCACCGCAATAGTTTACTTTTCATCTATATTTGTACAAGATTTTTACAGTTTTGTGTTTCAATACATGGCGTGTAACACCGACACATAAGACGCAGATGCCTTCAAAATCTACGAGAAAAAGACATAATATTAATTTTGTTGTTTAACAATTAAATTTCATAGTTTTGTAATTATAAAGAGAGAGTTAATTAGGAGAAAGCATAAAATAAATATTGTAACAAAAATTGAATCTCCTTCACCAAGGATCTTGCTGGCCAATAAAAGTTATCAATTAAATTACGAAAGTAATGTTTAATTCGTAGCACTTAAATATCATATTTACAATCATATCACTGCTATCCTTAAAGAAAACGAAAATCTCAAAATTCTTACGCTCGTAAAACCCTCCAAAGATAAATCTACGAATTTTCCGGCTGTAATTGCCAATTCCTTCTGAGATCTCAATATTAATAAGAACAAAATTTTACTCTCCGTAGGCTTTAATTCGTACCAAAATGAATTGTACGCCGCCCGATTTATAGTCTTGCTCTAAGACAGAGAGAAATAAGATATTAACACGATGTGAAATTTCGCAATCCTTCTCTTACCCTTTTTCTCACCTTGGAACTGAGATATTCGCCACTGTAGCAAAGTATAAAAGCTTCCAAGTTCACGACGGCGTAATAAGGTAAGATCTTCATCATCACGATGTCGGGAGAGTTTAACGACTACGGTTCAGAGACGGGTTCTTCTCGAACAAATCGCAAAATTCTGTTCGGGACGAGCGTATCGGGAATACTCACGGTTACAATTACGAATCCGAGGAAGCAAATAACGAACGTGTTTGAGAGAAACTGCATCAGTGCCATGTAACAGAACACATCCTCGATATTGTCCGCTAAGGCAATAATCCTTTGATGTCTATTCACGACAGATCTCAATGCGACTATACGCGAGTCGCGTCTGTCCTCGGCAACAGGGATCTCCAGCAATTCGTGACACATTACGTCGATCTGACCGGCGATGTGGAGTATCTAAAAGTGATGATCCAAAATTGTCCTGAAAGCTATACAATCTGCCAACGACTAGGGCACGTTAGGGATCTGTTAACTCAAATATCTGGCACTCGAATTTCTCCGTTGATACAGAATTCATTTTCATTGCAATGTAAAGTTTCGTTAACAATCACGCGTTATATTGATAACGATAACGTAACAAACATCATTATGTTAACGTTAACAATATAATATCAATATTTGTCATTAATATTTATGTTAGCGTCTAAAAAAAAATTTAAAACAGGGGAGGAGTGAAATAGTGACTGAATAAAATTGGGCTTTTTCAGGGAGAAACGCAACGCTGTTCGGTTTCGGAACCAACTTACGAACGTCACCATGAGAGCATTCAGCATTCCCGCTACGATTGCCGACGTGAATTGCAGAAGAAATTGCGTGAGCATGACAATTTCGTAAAACGGCGACGCACTGCACTTGGACGGCAGTTTCATTTTGACAATAAACCGCTTCTCTTCGACAAGTTGCTCAGAGCCCGCGCTCTTTTGAGCGATCACGTCACTCGCCCCAAATAAAAGTAGCACGATTGTATATGCACCGATGCTGCATTTCGAAAATCGATGGGATAAAATCGCTTTGTTTACCATCGGCTGCAGTTTTGATCGAGTGGACGCGCACTCGTTCCAATCTTCGGCCATCATCGTAAGAATATCATAAATAATACTGGATAACACGGTATATATACACGCAGATTATTAATAAACACAAACTAAGAGCAGTAATTAAATTTCCAAAAAATTAAATTCCACTCGGGAAAACCTCGATTCAATTTTCTATTTAAAAAAACATGTCTAAGGTAAAATCTGTCGCGATGTAACATGTTTAATGTTGAACAGTTTTTTCATGATCAGGTGTCAAATTAACTGTTTCGCTGTAACACATTCAACCTCGAGTTAAAAAAAATATTTAGTTAGTTTTAAATAGAAATATTCACGCATGTTCATTCCTTATTCGCCAGTTGACGACATCGCTAACAAGTCTTACCGCCCGTTCAGCCAGAGGAGGCTCAACTTCAGAAACAACAGGCTGTTCGATAAGCACAAACTCATAGAGTCCATGAGGTTTGGCAGAGTATCGGAACCGATGTGAGCGAAGAGGTACCAATACTGCAAGAACTGCGAGGCAACCATCGCCGTCGTCCAAACGACGCGCATCAGGTATCTACACGAGGAATCCGGCCAAACGCCGATCAGCCGCAAAGTGAATTCCATCGGACCGCCGATGGTGCTCGTAGGTATCATTCTCTCCCTCTTTGTCCCGTGCTTCTCGATTAATTGACCGATTCCGACAATTGTTACAGCCCCGACCACCAGCCGTCTCTCCGGTCAAAACCGACGTAGATTCGCAGTTCTATCACGTTTCTTCCGGAAAAGAAGACGGACCCTTCCTGATTAAGTGCGACCAGCCGTGAGTCACGTGCTTGCGTACACCGGGCACTGATATATCGGGTGGAATCTCGCGGCTAGCTAAACGCCATGTTACGCCGTAGAAGCTTTCCACGAGGCCTGATTGATCTCATAGAGGCAGCTGATAAAGTGCTGCTTGCGAACGACTACCGTCCAACTGCAATTATCTAAGACCATTATACGAAGCGCACGTAAATGTAGAGATAGAGCAATCGAGCGATAGAGCGATTTCGTCGTGCGCTCGCGACACCGCCGACGAGATATCATGAGACGTTTGCTTTAAAAATGCACGGTTATAATCTATCTAATCGTTCCGCGGACTCTCGGGCAATCATGGGAAAATTAAAATACAATTGTCCGCGGATAATGAAATATAATGGCGAGCCATAATGGTTCAATTTGTCGCATCTGCTATACATCATGGAGGACTCGCTCGAGCGACGCTTTCGCATCAGCCGCCTTATCAGTTCGTTCTGACAGATTAATATATCAAAGCAATTTTTTTAATGCGTTCGAAATTAATTCAAGAAAATGTGAACTTCGTGTTTTTTTTTCCAACATGTGTACACGTACCTTTTTTCGTTCTTTTGTGTGAAAATGTGAACTGTGAACTTCATAGCTTTTTCAAACATATATTACTTTTTTTTCCTTTTGTAACCGGCAGAAACAATTTTTCAGGAAGTATTTCCTCGGCTACGATCTGAAACAGCCGCAGTAAGTAAATAAATATCGTTGGGCTTTTTTGCAATAACTCACGGCTGTGAGAATTCCAGTACCTCCAGTTCCATGATGTAACGTGACAATTTTACAACGCGCATGCAGCGGCAGCGGTTACTTCCGCTCCTGAAGTTATATCACATAATAAATTTTATCCGTATCAGCGACAGTGAATGTGCCGCACGAGCGTGGATGTATATATAAGATTCGCTCATATCTCACATAAATGTATGCACCGCAGTCGTTTTGAGGGAAAAACGTATCGCTCAAAACAATACCTTCCGAGGAGCGCAATGGACAGACGTCATCTCCGTCACATTTCTCCAACTTTCTGAGAGAAAATAAAAGGAGCGCAGATGGAACGTAAAAATTGTAACGTTACGCGTGTCCTCGATGAAAATCGACTCGATTCCACGCCCGACGAGAAAAATTGCGATATCTCTCCGCTATACGTTCTTGCCGCACATTTTGCAAGCCAACGATCCGGCCTTCGCTCGATATTATTAAATTTACTTTTCGAGAAGATAAACCACTCGAGAGGATAAATCGCAGGTAGGTATACCGACTTACGCTCGCTGCTCGTTTCAAAGTGCGTCATAATCATTCCTATAAATCATCCTTGCAGTTAAGTTATTGCAAACTGCATACGTTTGGTCATCATCCGCGGTCTCATAGGAAATCATGATGCCGGTAGAAAGGTGTTGGCGAACAAATGCGAAATAATGCGAGTCATAAAAATTTACGCGACCTCTGGGACGCGAATTTCAGTAGAA
Organism: Temnothorax nylanderi; assembly: GCF_030848795.1. NCBI lineage: Eukaryota > Metazoa > Arthropoda > Insecta > Hymenoptera > Formicidae > Temnothorax > Temnothorax nylanderi. The sequence continues at coordinate 240,990 of NW_027249178.1, read as the reverse complement.
AAGCAAGATTGAACAACATCGAGTCGTCGATATGGATGAAAATGTGTTTTATCTATAAATCCAGAATAAAAAGGTGAGCATGCACCTATATTGAACATAAACATTTTTAAATAAATATTTTTTTTTTTCATTTTCTATACACTTTTGTTGTAGAATTATATTTATTTTAAATCCAGTTCTAAGATTTTCTCAGCGTATTAATCCACCTTTGTAAATTTTATGTTGTTCTAATTTTTGAATTTAATGTTAGAACTTCGATATAATTTATAGAATCATAGCTCTTCTCCAATGAGTTACAAAAGCGCGAAATAAGTTTCAAACGAAATCCTGATAATTTAATATAATAGAAAAATATAGAGATTCGAAGGATACCGAAGAATATTTTTTTACATTTATAAAAATCATAGGGAATATAGCTTCATATTTTTGTTATACAAAGACTGTTTTTCTAATTTAATCACGAATGACAATATACTTTTCAGTAGAATTTTTAAGACGCTGAATCTTCTAGTCTAGAAAATATCAAATAAAAATTTTGTGCTTATGGGAACTTGAAGAATTTTCATCGCCGCCATCATCCTAATATCCTAATATCCTCTGGAAAAAGAATTTGGAATTAGTGTGGAAGAGGTCGATAGCAAAGGTAATAGCAAAAATTACATGGCAATGAATTGGATTGTACATATGTATATTTCGATTCGCCTCTCTGTATAAAAATATAATATAATATACAAATTGATTTATACAAACTCTATCAAAAAGTAATAACAACAGCACTGTTACGCAAGCGCTTCAGAAGCGTCTCTCTTGCGTCTCTCCGAGAGAAACGTTTCATTTAATAAAAGCCCCTCGTCGCAAAGAGGGAGAACACAAAGATATTTCCGAGATTTTCATCAAATTAATGTACCCCCACGTGATATTCTTTCAATTTGTTCAACGATGCATTTCAATAAATATTATCTCAGCAAAGGATAAATTTTGTAAATTGTCCCAATGGTCGAAAAGTTATATATATATCTATATATATCTATGATATATATAATGTCACGAAATTGGTCGTATGTGCGCCAGCAGCAATGGAAAGATATATCGCTCGTTTCTAACGAATCGGGATTAATCCGTAATTGTATTGATTCATTCGAATGGGAAATAATTACACCGTTCGTATTTCAATTTCAATAATTAGACCGTTATAACAGCATGCGATGAAAAATGTGATTACGATGCCGCAATACGTTCATAGGCTTCGTTGAAAAGCATTTGAAACCAACATTGAACGGTAAAATAATGTGGACCATCGAATATTCACGCAATCAACCAATCGATGAGTTGGTCGATTGATATATTTTTACATGCCGTTGTAAGCTGGCCCGCCGCCACCCTCCGGCACGACCCAATTGATGTTCTGGCTCGGATCCTTGATGTCGCAGGTCTTACAGTGAATGCAATTCTGCGCGTTGATCTGCAATCTTTCGCCGTCTCCGCTTTCCAACGGCACGAATTCGTAGACACCTAAAACCAGATTGCACACACGTGTTTTGGACCTGCGAAACAAACTGCCCTCACACATCTTCCTCTTCAACGACTACAATGGAGTGTTGGAGAAATATCTGAAAACAACACCGAGCGTCTCCCTGGCTTGCTAAATCATGAAAATTATTACCAATTGTAATAATGTAAGTAACTAACTTAACTTTCCAAGTTATAACTTATTCGTGAAAACTGGCTGTCCTACGTCCGGCTGTCCTACGAAAATGCTAATAATGTCGCAATGCGCGGGATGATTTATTCAACGCGATTTATTCAGCAGACGCATATATTCTCGGCACTCTGCGGAGTGTGAGATTTACGCCGCGAAGGTCACGTCGTGCCCTCGGCCAGACAGTCGATAACCCGGTTCCCCACCATCTTCCAGACGGCGCAGCTATCCTGTAGGAAAGCTCCCAGACGAATTCCTCGCCGATGCCCCGACTCGCCACTCTCGCCAGGCCCGTGAAAGGAAACAGGAAGACACACCCCGGAGACGGGAGGGAAAAGCCCGGGAATGAAGAAGGAATACGTCGTAAAAATCAAAGGTGGATGTTCACGAAACAATGGTGAGAGGGCAGACGCATAAATTTGTCTGGTTCGAAGGCGTTTATGTGACATAATAGGATATCTATACACAAGCTTTCAGCCGCAAAGTTTAAATTAAGAAAAATTCCCCTTGTTATAATGTTGTAGCACTGATTTGAACAATATAAATTTAAACTAATCAGGAGACTTTGAGGATTTAACAAAAATAATAGAACTTTGTTCTTTCGTATAAATTTTATATAAATTCCTAATAGAATTTTAGTTCTAGAGTTCCACAAATTAAATTCCAGAATATTTAATGGTAATTAAAAAATTACAAATTACAAATTACAAATTATAACTATAACAAAGTTCATCTTAAATTCATCAATAAATCTGTAAATTAATCACAGTTACTTGCTTGTACGAACACGCTTAATAGTATTTTTTGCAACATAATAATGAGTCTTTCATTCTTAATTATATATCTCTAATTCCATCCTTCGTGTCTGAACGATATTAATTTTACGAACTACGAATGTACGAACTACGAGTGTGTTTTGAATTTATCATATTACAGCAACAACACATCTCTGTATAACTTCTACGAAATTATATTATTAAATTTAACAGCAATTACAGTGTACGCCTTGTGTGCGCGATGCAAAATTACCGTCGAACTGTAAAATTTATATTTGCAAAAAATATAAGTTAATAATAAAAGTAAAAATATATTCAGATTAAAATTATCTTCGAAGTTTTTCAGATTAATAATCAATATAAATATTGTAATTATTTCTCTTATAGAAAAAAATTACTTTTATATTATGTATAAATAATATACTTTACTATAATAATAAGACAAATTTTCAAGAATTGTTGATTATTTGGAACATTGTTTCAAGATTAATATAATATAAGAAAATTCTGAAGGAACAGAGAGAGAGAAAGGACAAATCGACAGTGAGGTTGTTGGCCGGAGCTCCAGGGCGCTGTTCGATTTTGGGGATTGAGCTTGGTCCGGGGTTGTCTAGCCATGCGGGGGTTGTCCGGGTGGCTCAGGTTCAAGGACACAACGGTCGATAAACCCCCGACAAGACTGGAAAAGGGGGAGAGGGTGGAGACGTGCCTCGAGAGCGGAAGTGGAAGGAGCTGGATTGCCTGCAGACTGCGAAAATTTATTGCGAACGAAATTGATCTCTCTTCATAACAATACCCTTCGAATATTGAATAATTTTGCATCAGCTAAATTTTTCGTGGAAAGCAAGCAAATGTTTAAACAATACAGAAATGAGAATGTTAAAAATTCAATAGATTCGTGCAACAGATACATTGTATTTTACTTTTACTCCAGCAAATTTTAATGACAGATTTGGATTTAACTTTTATTAAGATATATAGGCAATTTATTATTATTATTATTATTATGTGCTTGGAAAAAATGCAAAAAATTGCTTTAAAATTATCTGTAAAAAATATCTGAAAATGAAATAGGACACGGGCGGCATAAAATTACGAGAGATAAATATCAAACTCTGCAATGCGGTAAGTACACTACTCATTCATCCTTAACATAATGAATTTCTCCGTTTGCGCTAACAGAATAAGACCAGTGAACAAATTGATATTAATATTAATGAGTACTTCCTCTCTCCTAGCATTTATGAGAGAAAAGCATTTCATGAAAGACATTGTATTGTAATTTTCAAATCATGCAGTCGAATAAATAAAAATAACCACGAAAGAAGTTGTATATATAGACATTATAAAATAGCAATATTAAAAATGCGGCAAATCAATATGTAATTATTAATTGATTTAAAAATAATTTTATAAAAACTGTTTTGTATTTAACATATTTCTATCAAAACTGTAACACTAAAAAATTAGCCTTCGTACTAAAAAAAATAAAACATACTCATGAGAAAGAATAAATACTACTAAAGATTCATAAAAATTAAATATAAAAAAAATAAGAGATAATAAGACAAATCTATAAACGTGATATATAGTCTCATATTTTATTCACGATTCTAGAAATGTATATCTTTTTGCGATATAAATTCACTGAATGCATATACGCGCGAAAACATATATCAATTACGTTAAAGTTAATTTATCGAACGAAAGAGTGTTTAATTTAAAAAAATTAAGTTTTTTCAGCAACCGTCATAGATTATATTCGCGCAAATAATAAATATATAGGTACTTGATAAATTAAAACTATCTATAAAGTTCATTATGTCAATCTATTACACGATCGCAAAAGTAAAGTATATCTAACATACAATCAAAGAGAACTCATAAACATTAGTAGACACAATGCATTATTAAAACGATAAATGATAATCATGCAGTAAATTGACTTACCAGCAGGGCAAAATCGACCTTCCGGACCAGCAAATTCAGCTAAGTTTCTCTTTACTGGAACAGTGTCGTCCATCAAAGTTAAATGGGCTGGTTGATCAGCTTCGTGATTGGTACCAGTTAGAGCTACCGATGACAGAAGATCGAAGGATACCTCATTATCCGGTTTAGGATATTCTATCGGCGTCGATTTAGCTGCGGATTTTAACTTCTTATGATCAGGACCTATGAACACACGGTACGAAAATGTTTAAAAAATACCATTTGAAAAATCACAATTTATTTTAACTAATGACTACATAACTTAACGGCTCGAATTTGATTCAATTGTTTAATAATTCTAATTTTATAAAAAGGACCATGTTTCTTGCCACTGTCAGCCTCTTATGTGACCTTGTGTTTCGTGTAATGTATCTCAATGTTATCAGTTTTTAAGTTTCATTTTATTCTAAGCAATGTATTATTTATTATTTCGTTGTATTCGTGGAAAATATTATGGTAAATTAATTGCATCACACGATCAATCATTAATCTTATACTCGTAAATTCTATTTTAGTACCGAAGAAGACTAATTGTAAGTGAAGTCGAAACATTTACCTTATATCCATTACATCTATGGATAAAATTTATTTCTAATATAATATCTTGAATTTAGCTCGTATTGTTAGTCCATTATTCCCTCATATTGCTTTGCATAAAATGAGCCTAATATTTCAATAATAGCATATTTGAAATTAACATTTGCAGTATTTTTCCAGAAACCTTTTAAAAGGTTCCTGCATAATCTTTTCTTACCTCCGTGGGATAAAGTCCACGGCTCCTTTCCGCCTAGTAACATGGAGAAACCAGAGTACATTAAACCGCCGTAAAGTCCAAGAGAAGAGTGGAAGCTGGGCCTCATATTTCTTACGGCCTTCAATTCTTTATAGATCCAACTACTCTTTATTTTGTCAGTGTATGTTTTCGGCTCTAAGCCTTTCGTTGGTGAGGTATTACTTTCCGCGTCTATGATCGCTTCAATAACGCTTTCTGCAGCTAACGTGCCACTTTTCATAGCATTATGAGTTCCTTTAATTTTGGGCACATTTAGAAAACCTGCCGTACATCCAATAAGGCAACCACCAGGGAATTGGAGTTTGGGAATAGATTGGAATCCACCTTCCACTAACGCTCTAGCGCCATAAGCTATCCTAGAATTAAGAAGAGTAGAGAAATACGTAGAGAATACGAAACAATACATGCAATTTAAATTTCGTATTAAAGACTCGAACCTTTTCCCTCCTTCAAACGTTGATCTAATACTAGGATGCTCCTTAAACCTCTGAAACTCCTTAAATGGAGATAGGTAAGGATTGGTGTAATCCAATCCTACGACAAAGCCTACTGCAACCAGAGGTGTTTCTTCATTCAAATGATATAGAAACGATCCGCCATATGTATTTCTATTAAGTGGCCAGCCAACCGTATGCTCCACTGCTCCGGGTCGATGTTTGTTTGGCTCTATCTCCCAAACCTTTCAAAAAAATATACTTTAGAATATAAAACATTTTATATTTATATAATTTTTAAGTTTGTTTAGGTATAACTCAATGATAATTACTTCTTTCAATCCGAGGCCGTATGTCTGCGGCTCGCAATCTTTCCGAAGATTCAATTTCTTTGTTAACTGTTTCGTCAGGTGACCGTGACAGCCTTCTGCAAATATGGTACATTTTGCATGAAGTTCCATACCCCGTTCGAACGTCTCTTTGGGCGAGCCGTCTTTAGCAATACCAACATCATTTGTGGCCACTCCCTTAACGGATCCATCCTCATGATATAAAATCTCTGCCGCTGCATAACCAGGATATATCTCGACACCAGCAGCTTCTGCTTGCTCGCCAAGCCATGTCACTACATGGCCTAATCTACATACAGAAATATAAATGTTTACAATCGGGACAAACGTATACAGTTTACAGTATAACCATTCATGGATCTATATATGACCCGCGTTAAATTTAAATTTACCTTACTATATAATTCCCATGATTATACATTGGCATCCCCTTGAAGATAGGTACAGATATCCTCCTCTTTTCCGTGAGAAATGCAAATTTATCTTCCGTAACAGGAGTATTTAACGGCGCCCCTAGTTCCTTCCAATTTGGAAAGAGCTCGTTCAGGGCAATCGGGTCCAAGCAAGCGCCACTGAGGATATGGCCACCGATCGCAGATGCCTTTTCAACAAGAGTAACCCTGAGTTCCTTGCCATGTTTCTCAGCCAGTCTACGGGCCTGAATAGCTGCCGATAATCCCGCTGGACCACCACCGACAATTAGAATGTCGGTTTCGTCCACGTATCTCTCCATGTTCACATCTGGCAGATAAAGAAAAAAACATTCTCAGTGCATTATCCGTATTGTTTTGATGAATGAGAAAAATCGAAAAAGAGAGAGACATACCTTTCCATCTTGAGTCAGTCTCCCTGGGTTTCACCGTATAATGAGTGGTGATCTCGGGAAATTTCGCGTCCGAGTAAGCCCTCTGGAAAATCCTTTGCAGCCTCTGTACTGCCAAAATGCAACCAAAATTAAACAGGAACGTGCAGGTTCTTATACTCTAAATTAGAATATTTTATTGTGTATGTACATAAAGTAAACGCATTATTTTGCATGTAAAAGTACACACGGATGAAAGATAAAAATAACAAGTTCTCGGACTTTGGAAAGAAGGACCGAGATAGAATGTGCAGAGTAAGTGCAGAAAGTGGACCTTAAGCAGTTAAGAGATATTTATATATCGCGGGATCAAAGGGCACTTATGTTTGTCTATCACGTAACGCAATCGCTCCGAGATTAAACGCTCGATATTTATGAAATAAAAGACATAGGCACCAAAAATGCAAATCAAATAACACCACTGCACTTATTCCAGGCAATAAATTTATTAACGGAATAGCGCAGACGCGATTCAACGATCGCGGAAAATGAGCGACAAAAAATATTTACGTACGATCATAAATACTTTTTTATGATACATTGAACGCGTCCTTTAACGACGTTACATAACGCGCGATATATTTTGTAAATTTCGCTAATCGCCTCATTGCCTCTCTCGCGAAATGTTATCGTTAAAGGCGAACGATCGTTTATTCTTCGGAAAACGGAGCAGTTAATTCTAAACGATACGTTCTTTTTTATATGGCGTTTTCGATTTGTGACGAACCTGGCTCGGGTTAGTTCATAGACATAGAATACATACATAATATGTATATGTGTTCTATGTCCATGAGCTAACCCGAGCCAGGTTCGTCACAAATCGAAAACGCCATTAGTCGAGTTGTCAATACGTCGCGATAAGGTTATACATGGCTGAAAAATCCTGATGACGTCGACGCACTTACTGGTGCCGGACGCATTGAATATCGCGAAAGCCATAATCAATCGCGCACAGACAACACACAACTACCGATCGGCACGATCGGCGATCTGACAATTACATGAAAAAACAAAAAAAGTGGCACATTCGCCGCGTGTCGTTCGGCGCAAGTAGCGCCTGCAAAGTGCAAAGAATAAAATTCTGTATCATTCGCTCGCGATCACGTAATTAGACGTGTCCAGGTCAGATGTCGCTGTCAGCGAGTTCAGCGAGCAGAGAGATCGCCTGTAGGTAACGCGCACGATTTTGTAGTTCTCTTCCGTGTTATATTCACGATTTTTTAGTCCTTTTCCGTTATAGGTTCACGATTTTTTGTCTTTTTTTTTTCAAAGAGAATCAAAAAATCGTGGACATAGAAAAAAATCACAAAATCGTGCACATTATAAATAAATAAATAAATAAAATTATCTACAGGATTCGGTAAACAGCCAAAACGCGGACATGATCTCACTCTCATTCTCTCTGGTGCGAGCAGTGAGCAGTCCTTTTGTAATTTGCTTACTGCTCCGACTGTAAACAATGCGAAGCCGACGATCGGTCGAGGGGGAAACTACGCCATGTTTGTGTTGCAGCCAGCAATGCCAGCATTACAGATGGTCTGTGCGTGGCGCAGGGTTTTATCAAAGAATCTTGTTGATTCTTTGATAAAATAACAAAATACCAACGACGTCATCCGAGAAATAAAATGCCGCATCTAAATCCAATTGCCAAAATATCCGATTATTTGCAAAATTCCCAGACTCATTGTAGTGAGAAAACCAAGCTTTTTCAATTAATCGATATTTTTTATTGATTAATTTTCTTTTCGATGATAATTATGTAGTATATATATAATGGCACCTCTTTGATTCCTTTGAAATTTTTTTTAAATTTTGTGTATTTTGAGTAGTAAAAAAAATTCTGAGAAGAGGAAAATTGTCGCTCATGTTCCGGTTATTTATAATTAATACGTTGTTTATAATAATGTTATGTGTGCAATAAAGTCATGTGTGCAAAGTGTATGTGCGTAATAAGTGCGCAAACGCACGTTCGTATTTTTAATTATTACATGTGCGCAAAACCTAATGGGTGACAGCTCAGACGGCTGGTCTAGTGGGTAGAGCGTCAGATTCGTAATCTGGAAAACCGGGTTCGAATCCCGTTAGGCCACTGAAAAATTTCTCAGCAATAATGCTGCCCCCCCCCCCCCCCAACTAGCAGAGAGAGAGAGGTAGCCCTAGATGGAAAAACTGGGCTCCGTCTTTCAGAAAGAGACGTTAAGCAGTAGTTGGGTCCACCCCCATAGTCGTCGATCGCTATTGTACCTCAGTGCTTCTTAAGGCCATCGCACACAAAAAGCATAGCTTTGTACAAGCGTAGCATAAGACCGCTAAACCAATGAGCATCCAGCATAAAGTCGCCATATTAATTTACATAAGATGCTCATTGGTCTTAGCGGTCTTAAGCCCTTTGCACAATAGGCGATAGCGATAGCAACAGCGACAAAGTTGCCGACAAAGGTATCGCTATCGCTATCGCTATCGCCTATTGTGCAAGGGGCTTTATGCTATGCTTATGCAGCCTATCAATTTTGTGTGCGATGACCTTTAAGGTCTATCCAGACAAACTTGCATAGCGCATAAACATAAGCATAAGAAAATTGATTGGTCCATATACATGTGCATAAGGAAATAAACCAATCCATTTCTTTATGCATACGCTTATGCACCTATGCAAGTTTGTCTGGATTGACCTTTACTTCCACGCCGATTTATGTCGGCTACCTAAAGCTCGTATTACACTAGCGATTGGCGATTGCGTCTACGTTTGCGTTTACGTCTCTTGACCAATCAGAAAGTAGCTGCTGGCGATTGCGATTCGCGATTTCCGTTCTGATTGGTCAAAAGACGTAGACGCAATTTCCTTATTCTATTTCCTTATGCACATGTGTATGGACTAATCAATTTTCTTATGCTTACGCATTATGCGTTGTGCAGAAGTGTGTGCTCCCCGCTTAAGGCCCCTGGCATCTCTAAGAGTGCATCCCGATGGAGAAAGAAATAGCGGAACAGAACAGTAACGGAATTACTCTGATTGGCTAATCTCTATCAGTTTTACCATATTGTGACAGATTAGCCAATCAGAGTAATTCCGTTACTGTTCCGTTCCGCTATTTCTTTCTCCATCGGGATGTACCCTAAAGCTGGCCATACACACTTTTTCGTAACAGTAACAGTAGGATTTCGACCAATCGGGTGCGTACGGCCGTACGTTCCCGAATCGAGCAACGCGATTGGTCGAAATCCTACTGTTACTGTTACGAAAAAGTGTGTGTCCGGGGCTTAATGCTGGGTCTACAATGCGAGTCGTGGGTCGTGGGTCGTAGGAAATTGACCAATCACATTCGAATTTGAGGAGAATAATCGACTGTGATTGGACAATTTCTTGCGACTCGCATTGGGCGCGTTCAGCAGACCAAGCCACTCAGTAGCAGTCGAACATGATTGGCTCTTACTTTTAGAATCAACCAATCAACGTAGAGTGTTGATAAGACGAACTCAACAGTTGTGTCTGCTGAACGCGGCCATTGTAGACCCCGTATAATGTGCGTTACGGAACGCAGCATAAGCAAGAAAGTGCGCCTGGCGCCACATTCAATCTTTCCACCTTCAGCCTTCGAAGAGTTAAGAAGCTTATGAAGTCTGCGTGGTCTTGGAGAGATCTCTATGCGATAGATATTGATTTTTATTTCTTGGAGAGGAAAGCCTTGTTCAATTAACTATCAGCACCTACATAAAGGTATAACAAAGTCTCAATTTATACTTTAATTATATATTAGATTATCTTAAAAGTTAATTATTTTTAAAGTAGTTCTTTTGCAGCACCTATAGTCAAGTAACATTCCGTCATGAGGTAATTGAAAACAAACATATTGCAACATCCCAATAATTATAATAATAAAATATGATTTTACACGCACGATTTAATCGTATTTATAAATAATTAAATTAGTAAATAAATTAATTTTTAAATTAGTAAATAACCAACTTTTGTAGGATGCGGGCACGTGCCCTCCACGTGCGTCTCACGGGAAGATTGCTTCGCAAGAACGTGGTCGAGAAAACTGCTTTTCCTCTCACTTTATTTATTGAAAAAGCCGCAGTCAGCCGATTCCGCTGATACAGTCAAAGAAACGCGTAACAGATTTATATAAATACGATTAAATCGTGCGTGTAAAATCATATTTTATTATTATAATTATTGGGATGTTGCAATATGTTTGTTTTCAATTACCTCATGACGGACTGTTACTTGACTAGGTGCTGCGAAAAGACTACTTTAAAAATAATTAATTGAACAAATTTAATGCATATTCTGATTTGTATATATGTTAATGGTATATAGACAAAATAATTAATATAGAAAATTTCAGATAAATATGCAATGGGAATTTTTTAATTAAATTAAATTGTCGTTGTGTATGTGTATCGATTTTGTACAGTAGTTTAGAAATATATACAAATTTGCTAATACCACAAATGTCCATACTAAAAACTACATTGCTAATTGGAGTTTTGGAGTTGCTTCGCACGAGGTTTTCGTTTGTATGAGAGAAAATGGCGGCGGTCCTATGCCGAATGTAGATAGCGTCGGTGCCACGTGGCCGTGAATTGCCGTGAAATTGCTACAAGTCTTTTGTAAAAACAAAAATGCTGGAATCTTGTTGCATCAAAAAGTATATTGCAATAAAAAAAAGATGGCCCTGGTGGAAAAATATCTCAGAATTTTTCATATTATTAATCAGAGAGAAGCTTTAGTGATGAATACTGAAATTTTGGATGTAACACCATCACACAATTTCATCATCAAAACCGCGCGCCACCATTTTCTTTCATACAGGCTGCGTCTTAAGTTCATCTTTAGATACTCAGTAGCCAATAATGAAACGAGAGTCATACAGCATAAACTTAAGACGATATTAAATATGTATAAGTGAGAAATTGTTGAGCAGCTGTGCTGCGATTTCGAGCCCGAGCTAGCAATTTTTCCGGTTCCCCGGGCCTCCTCCTACACACACACACACACACCACACACACACACACACACACACACACACACACACACGGAGAGACGCTCTGTCTATTCGTATGACGAGTTCGTCTCTTTGCGGAATTTCTTGCACAGTTCATCAGATGAACTTAAGACGATCTTATACTTAAGATTTGACTATATAAATATAAACCGGCCATAAACAACTCACTTAACTAATTATCTCATACTTTTTTTATGATTTTGATTGAGTTAATATATTAATAAAATGGACTTTTCCAATACAATAGAATAAATTTTGTATCCTTTATCGAATTTTATCTTTTAGCAGAATAGAAATGTTTATAACAAAACATGAGCCACGATTTTCCTTCTCAGAATCTTCTTTTCGACCCAAAATAATACACAAAATACATTTCAAACAAATCGGAGCGATTGTCGTTATACTGCAGATTTACTTTTTTTTTTATTTTAATCGAAAACTAAATTACAATTACGTAACTTTTTTATCGTAAATTAAGTTTTTCTTTTTTTTTAATAGGACAGAAATTCCATCACACATTAACTGGAGTTTATTAAAAAAGAAGAGATACTATGGAGAATATTCAGGTTGAAAGATGGATTCTTAGTTTTGGTACGAAGTGCGAAAAATTGGTTTTCCAATCGTTTCCCCATTACGTTTCCAAACAGCACGATTACAATTTACAAGAAACATTGAATGGATTCTCTCCGATTACTTTCGAAGATTTCTTCAACTACAGGGCACACGCGCATTGTTATATATGTAATAACATTGGACACGGAGGGCCCAAGCCGAAAGAGAAGTATCAAACAGTAGTCGACGAAGAAGAAGAAGAAGAAAAAGAAGAAGAAGAAGAAGAAGAAGATCGCGAGAATAAAAAAGCAGCCAGGAAGGAACTGGAAAAGCGGTTCTGTGAAATCTGCCGAAAGAAATATAGTTGTCAGAAACAGTACGAGAATCACCTAGCCTCGAAGGCTCATAAAAAGAAGATTCTGGAGCAAAAGGATAAAACCGTAGCAACCGTTTCTAGAAATAAAGAATGCAGAACTACAAAGAATGTTGTCGGTTTCAGCAAAGAAAGGATTAATTCGATTTGTTCCTTTACTAATCAATTCGACTTTTCGTCGTCCTTTTATCATCGCCGTCCTCTTATCTTGAATGGTCGATACATGGGCGTTCATATATGTTGTCTGTTCTGTGACGAACGTAATCAATCCTTAGAGTACATTATGGAACACATGGCGAAGAGTCATTCGTTTGTCATACCTGATTTGAAGTACTGCGTGAAACCAAAAGGCCTGTTATTGCACTTGGCAGAGAAAGTTTATTTTGATTTCCAGTGTATTGGGTGTTGTGACTCAGGTAGATAAATAACTATTATTCTAATCAACTACTTTTTTCGTTATATTCCATTAGAACCTTTGTTGTAAACATTCTAAAAATAAATTTTGATTAGAATTAAAATAAAAAGAGTTAAATTAGAAAATTGAATTAAACTGAAAGAAATCACAGTTTAAAAAACTTCGAATTGAATTAAAATTTGCATATTTTTACAGGAAAGAAATTCAAAAGTTATAACGCAGTGAGGATGCATATGATTACTAAAGGCCACTGTCACTACAAGATATCGTCCTCTGACTATTTCAACTTTTTTGATTACAACAACTATCCAGACGACGAGACTGCTGAACCAGAATCATCAGACGTTTACAAGGCTAAGCTACCTTTGACGCCTGGCAAGTTTATTAATCATGCCTTGTTTCTTAAAATTAAGCGGTATAAACAAGACCTCGCGACAAAGAGGGCGCTGAGAAACAGCATTAAAAACAGGATTAAAAAAGCTTCCCTTTTGGAGACCGGAAATAAGTTGACGCTGCAGGAAGTTTATATTAGAACGATTGCTCCCTAATTGCTCCTTATTGCTCCATCATTATTTTAATGACTTATTGCATTTTTATTGAAAAATAAACAAATTAATCATTTCACAAGTGACGCCGCCGCCACTTATCGGCCGCCTATTGTAACAATGTGCGCGTTCAGCAGACACAATTGTTGAGTTCGTCTTATCAACACTCTGCGTTAATTCGTTGGTTCTAAAAGTTCCTAAAGCCAATCACGTTCGACTGCTACTCAGCGGTTTGGTCTGCTGAACGCGCCCATTGATCGACCACTTTTACCGTGTCTGAGCGCGTGAAATCTCAGCCCTGTCATTAGTAAAATATAATCGCTTCCCGTTTAAAATTTATATTATATAACCTCGATATTTTTGTATTAGGATTTTCGTCTTGAAATATTCTAAAGAATCTGCTGCTTAAGTTAAGTTAAGAGGAAGTACATTAGTTTTAGGACACCCTGTATAATGTTGCTTAGGGACATAAACTGTATAAAAATAATAGGCAAATCCAGGGAAAAGAGAGCAAAGTAAGATAAAGGTACCAATACTCGGACACTTAAGCATAGGAAATGTACCAATAACTGGACACGTATCTGTGTCTGGATACCTTTAAAAAAATATAAATTTATGAAAATAAACGTTTGGATATTATAACTGAAGTTTCAAACTACAAGAAAAAATACTTTTATCTTTAATTATATATATATATATATATATAATTCGCGTTATACTTATAAATAATAAAGATGTCCGGGATATAGGTACATGTCCGGGTATTAGTACCTTTACCTTACTCAACGCAGCTAAAAGTCAAACAGAACAAACTGCGGGAGCAAAAAAACAGCAATGAACTTTGAACTATACCTATAATTGTATTTTTATATATATATCGTATTTTTAATAAAAACGTATGTAAATGATTAAAAAATATAATGCACTGCACATAAGATGAAGTTGATTATCCTTATACTATTACATTTTGTTATTCTATAGACACAACAAAAAAACGTAATTTAAGTTAATCGCTCATAAATTGATGGATAAAACCACTCGTTGAATGATGGATTTAATTCTAGCTTAAAATCAAGTTCAAGTTCAAGCGCTTCATAACGCGTCATTTCAATTACTACGAAATCGAAATTTATTATTATTCTTTAAAGGATATACATCATCACGCAATACAAATAATTATAAATCGCGTTATAATTCGCATTTGATGGACGTTCTTACAAAATAACTTGTGTATACTTTATAATTTTTATATATATTCTTTCATAACATGTTTTATCGACATAAATATTTTATTTTTTTCTCAAATAACTTTTCTTTTTTAATTTATGTGGACCCGTTTATATCCAGAGCAACACCTCCATATCACGTCACCGCTTTCAATAGAATGTAATAAATATACAAGATTAGAAGATGATTCACGCATCACCGCATTTCCCTGATGTTCATATGGGAAAGAAAGAGGGAAGAAGAGATATAACTGGACGTTTAATGCACCTCATGGACCATTTCTCATGGCGACATCAGCGAATTACGAGATGCGAAAAAAAATGGGACAGTATTTGATACTTTGCGACTTTCTTTTTGTTTCTTCCTTCCTATTGTTAGATATATTTTGCTATACGTTCACAGTAAATAATATTCCTTTTTAATTCTCAAATATCTTCTCTAAAAATTCCTGCTATTGTATATATATGTATATATTTTGTATTCTTGTTACTTTTTTTATTAAATAAATTACGAAATATCTAAATATCTATATATATATATACATATATATATATATATATATATACATATATATATATATATACATATACATATATATATAATAATTACAATGCATGTAATATCGCTGATAATAGAACTGATGTTTTGTTTTCTTAAAAAATGTGCCAAAATTGTTCAACGGGATATATTTTTAGAAAGAAGATTCTTATATATATTTTATATTTATCGTTTAATTAAATTTGATCATTGATACGTATCTCTACGTTTTATACGTTTATTTTTAACGTATATAAGAGTCAAATAATACATACGATATTTCATATATATCTTCTCTGTTTCATTAGATTGACTGTTAGCCGCGCAGAGCAAGAATGAAAGATCCAAATGCGAAACATTTGTTAGACTTTTAGCAGTTAGACTTTCGCAGCCCGTTCGCTACATTAAATTATTCAATTTTATTGAATCATTCTCTTTCTCGACGTTCCTTTTAACGACTCCACGTTCGGAACATATATACCCGTAGGGCAGTAATACCGGATATCATTCGGAAATGATATCCGGTTTCGACACGTATTATGCGTGAAACGCATGATACACTCTTTTTTCTTTTAGATAATTAGATAGAAATATTCTATAAGAAGGCGTCATGTCATTCACGACACCGAGACATGCATTAACAGTCCTGTTATTGTCACGACACGACGACAGTATACATATCTTTTATCTACTTCGCGCTTTGCGCTTTCGTGTTGACGGTTTAATTTAATTAAACTCTTCGAGCGAACGACTTTCTTATTTTATCTTCAATCTAGCAACTTCACCATCAGTTTTAACGCCTGATGAGGCGGCGCCGGTCTGATGGACTTGTCCAATTCCGCATACGAGATCTCTGCTTCCACCTTGAAACCGTGCTTCAGACAGACCTTCTGTGAAAATGCACCGGTCGCGTCGGCCTTACACACCTGCAATGATATAATATACCAAATTGATTCTCATTTTCTTTATTAATTTCTATTGTGAATAAAATTAAGAGATCTCTTTCTCTCTCTCTCTCTCTCTCTAAAGTCTTTTAAAGAAAATTGAACAAGTTCCTAAAATAAGTGGATTGAAGCAAGAAGTTTTGAGAAATAGAAATAATTTTGAAATTGTATCTCGTTCTCAATTACTTTACTAAACTACGATAAATTCTTTTCTCCTTTTAGCGTCAGCCTAATAATATGAATAAACAATCTAACGAATAAATCAATTTACCTCTTATTTTTCTAACTGTAATGATTAAAATTAAAAGAAACAAAAGTATTAATAATCATAATTAATAGTGACTGTTAATCGACTTTACGACATTTTGTTAGAATCAGATAGCCAAGATATATTTCTAGAATCAATGTTATTCGGCAAATTAACATTTTAGCCATTAGATTCTGAAAGTTATTAATAATAAAAATAATGCATTTATTCGTTTACATTTATTTATTATTCATTATATTATTTATTCGTATTATTTATTAATGATATTTTATAATTTACTTATGATATTTAATTTATTCATTATATTAATCTGATCTTTTGCTATGGGAGGGGAAGGGCGAGGGTGCAAGAAATACCTTTCAGAAAAGTAACGAGTGATGGATTGCAATTATACCTCATGAAGAAGTTAACGAAAAATCATCCCATGCATATTAACCGAAGAGCATGCTGAAACAAAAGGAAAGTGTGTGCTGTGTACGCAAACCAATCACGTCAACGCAACAATCTTAAATTAATAAAATGAAAATAAAAAATACGAGAAGCTCTCTTTATGACATGTAAAATCAATAAAATAACTGCATAAATATATATATTGCCGCTTTGATAAAAAAAAACATTTTTTGCGAACTTCGTAAATGTCGTACAAAATTACATTGATTTTCTTCCTCTGCAAAAAGAATTGATGAATAATTTCTTATCCGTGATATTCTACAGTATACAGAACAAATAAAATAAAATAGATCACAATTAAAATAGATCAATTTATGATTAAGTTGAAATTAAGAAGAGATAGAATTATATAGATTCATAATTAAAATTTCATAGACAAATAAATTCAAATAGATAAGTTAAATATAAAAGATAAATGAAAGGATAAATAAATTATAAATAAGTGAAAATCAAGTTAATTTACCTTGAAATCGGCATTTTGGGCGGTTTTCAAGCTATCGGCCATGAGAATATTGGCCAAACCTTTGCCGCGGTGATCCGCGTCAACGCTGAGAATCCGACACTCGAATAGCTCATCCACATCATACTTGGCGAACAGATCAACCTTGTCGTTCAACTTATAGAGTAATCTGAAGATCGTCTTGAACTTTTCGTCATCCAACTCGTCGAGACGCCGCTCTGCTTCCTCGCGCTCACCTTTCTTCAGAATACCATTTAGTGCCATTCCCGCTATCTGATAAAAATCAATTCTAAATTAATTCAATCATTCTTCGTTATGTTAAAACCAGATATTGCAACCTTCAGAATGAAAAAAGTAAATAGAAATAAAACTAAAAAATTTTAATTATCGTTATAAGAAAACTAGTTATGGGAATGAACAGAGAAAATTATAAATTTAAAAAATATTAAATTAATCAGAAAATTCTTTCCATTTTTAACTGTATTGCGAATTAATAATTTCTATACAAATAAAAATATAAATGATGGATTTCCTATATGAAGAAAATGGTTGATAAAATATTTAAAAATAAAAAAATTTATCATCATCACTTATTTTAATTATAAATAATTATCACTAATAATGTAAAAAATTTTGAATTGTTAAAATATTTATAAGTAAATGAATAAATAAAAACGAAAAAATGTGAAACAAGTTAATTCTTCTTTCGAAGTAATAATGAAGCAATTATTATATGTATTTCATGAGGGGGGGGGGGGGAAGTCGCTCACCGCTCCCTTCTTATTCACTAGCATCCTGGAGTAACCCTGCTTCAAGGTGAAAAGGCAGTGTCGCTCAAGTTCGCGCTGGGATTCCCCCCTCGCGCAAAGCCCTACGGCGTTGTTGAGTGGCTCATCGGCAAAGAAGTTCCATCTCAGATGGTGGATCGCCTCCTCGTAGCGATTTTCCGGCACATCCACGACCGTGAAACAATCCTCGCTAGAAGACGACATGTTTCGGGTGGGCGAATTTTATGCCGCGCACTGAAAGCAATTTCCACACGCGCATCTCCTCGTGAAGAAGGGTGGTCACCACCTCTCGTGTGAGAAAACTGCCTCCCTTCCTCCCGTACAATATTGATCGACCTAGTTCACTGGCGAGTACACTGGGTCAGTTGTACACGTCGATTGTGTCACGTTAATTGGGAAATAAAATAATTTTACGAGATTAATCAGAATTACATTAAAATGACCTAATTAGTCTAATCAGGTACAATCTGTAAACAAAATTTTATTAAATCAATTTGTATTCTTTTTTTAAAAGAGTTATCACTATCTGCCATGTCGAGATTGTAAACATAAAAGTTGTTTGCGCGCAATGTCTATATCAAGAAAATTCCAGTCAAAATTATATCAATTTCAATTCCACTTAAGAAGTAAATTCGTTTAAGCGAATCGTGGTTTGAAAATTTTGAAATCAATTTTATTGAATAAATCAAATGTATATGGAGAGGTAAAAACCAGTGGTGTAAGTCAAATTTTTAAAAATATTTTCTCGTGTGCATAGATGCAATCTGTACAATACATAAATTGCATCTATGCACACGAGAAAATATTTTCAAAAATTTGACTTACACCACTATGGCTTTTACCCCTCCATATGATCATGATTTGCATTTCAATGATTCGGCGTCTTCTTCTAGTTTAAAAATATCTCGTTCACATTTCTGTAAAAATTTGAAAAAAGCAGAATAAGAACGACGAAGCAGATTATGGTAATTAATAATTAAAAGATAGTACAAAATATATATATACATATACATATATTTATTTATTATCGGATTGTACAATTCCTCGCATCATAAAAGCCAGAAATGATACGAATGATGATGGAATGATTTGCAATATATGGAATTAAAATAGTAAACTCTCTTCGTTATTTAAAATTAAAATACTCGGAATACTTTTAACTGTAAGAAGTAATTGCGTTGATGTTACATGCATATTACATAATTACATGCATGATACATAATTACTAATTTATACAAATTGCTGCCCAACAAATACTATAAAATGTATCTTTCGAGAAATAAACAATATTAACAATGGCTTTTTTAAAGCGGAAAAGGGACTGCCAACGACATTCTCTAAAATATACAAACGAGACTGTCGTGGTTCCGATGTAATTTATGAATGTTCTTTCTATTTAGATATTAACATCTTAATTTATAATGTATTATTTACAGTATTTAAAACAGCACATCATCATCGCTCTCATCAAGCAGATTTGTAGCGTCAGAATATTGTCCACTTGCAATCATTTCTGCTCTTTCTATTTCAGCCTATAACAGCGGAAAGAAAAATTCAGAGATTTAGTTACTACATAAACTATTAAAAAAGCACATAAATAATGGAACACATTCTTAGGATGATAATAAGTAGAAAAAAATATTAATAGCATTAATAAAATAAATTATCTAAACGTACCTTTGCCTTGGCAATCTTCTTTTTATCCTGAATCTTCTTCAGCCGATAAAACTCCTCTCTTTCGAGCTCATCAAGCTCTGAAATAATATAGGCTAGCGTTCTCTCAATTCGTGGGATGATAACGTGCTCGATAGCATTGACACGTCGATTCGTGATCTTGATAACTTCGTCGAGAGTAACAAAACTCGTTTGCAGCGACGCCAGTTCTACGAGCAATTTCACTGCCCGCTGATAGTTCTTCTTCAGTTTGGCCAATTGTTGACCGCCTCTGGCCAGACCTGCCAATTCATAAGTGTCCGTTCCATCCTGATAGGACTCGAATATCGGTAGGTTCACACCGGCAACGTTGTCTTTCTTAGAACGGATCTTGATCTGTGCTTTGGTCACATTTTGCAGAACCACCTGATTGAAATCTCCAGTAGCAAATTTTGCTTCTGCCAACGAGAAGGCCGCCTCCTTCATCACTTCACCCATCAGAGTTTTGGTCTAAAAATAAGAAAAATAAGAATGCACAAATTAGATCATATACATATATAAATGTATGTGTATACGTACATATATAAATAACAATATATAAAAAGTTCAATATATAAAAGTTCAATAATAATATATAAAAAGAGATAGATGAATTAAAACTAGAGTAAATAATATAATAGACAGTGTACAATAGAGATAATAAAATTGACAAAAATTAATCATACTTCTATGATTTTCCCTAATATCATTCTGAAGCGCATTTGCAGTGCGTCTGCCTTTTTCTTCAACAATCCATGTCCCTTTTGCGCTCCTTGTAAGCGAAACTTCATCAACATTTGGGCCCTAAGTACACAAACTTTAATAAGTGCATAGTCTATGATAAATAAATAAGAATAATAAAATGTTATAAGTCTTAAAACATACTAGTATCTTCATTTTCCAAATTGTTAAAGCATACTAATCTTGTATACTTAAAATAAAATACGTATTACTGTTCATAAATTTTGTATTATGTCATTAAATATACAAATTCGCAAATTAAATTTCTTGACAAACAATTGACATTTTTGCTGCAAAGCAGGGAAAATAAAGAAATAAAGAACTTCGCTCTTACACAAACATCTCGACGAAATATCCCTTAAAATGTATCGTGTAACAAACACTTGCAAACAGAAATTTGCAAATTAATAATCTTTACGAAAATTAAGACGTTCTGGTAAAGTAAAACCGAGTCAGAATCCTTAAATAAACATTCACGTTCCTTTAACAGTTGAAGGCTGGGGTTACACCCAGTGGTGCAGTATGTTTTAAAACGGAATTCTGCTAAAAAATAATGACGACGCATGATATACGAATGAAATCGTCGAGATTTTGTAAAAATTAGTATGGTAAAACAAGTAACTTACCCCCGAGAGGGGAAAATCGGTAGTCTGTCTCTGCCTGACATTCTCGATCACTGTGCATCAGCTGGCATCAGCAGACAGGAACGGGATTGATCAGCTGACACGAGAGACCGGAAGTCTAGACAGTTGAGTCCCCAACGGCGCGCGATTTTAAAAACGTACACGTATGTGCTTAAAGACCAATGCGGTTGCTAAAAACAAATACAAAATGAAAAATGACATATTCTTTATAGTTAATTTAATATATACCTTTATTTGATTTAATGTACATTTTGATACGCTCATATAAAATCAAATGTAAATATAATTGGAATAAAAAATACATAAAGTGATACTCAAATGTAACGTAGAAGTCTCGTATTTTTTGTCAAAATAAAATTTCTTTAATATTATCATGATACTTGGTAGACAATTTAACTTAAATGTTGGAGATAAAGATTTCTATATTGATTATTGCAGAATTTTTATCTTTCAGCAGATTGTTTTACTAACATGAAATTGATCAACCGTACCTATACTATCTATAGGAATAATTTTATGTAAGTTAAAAGATAACGTACTAGCTATAATAAATATGTATATGTACTGGTTTCCATTGTCAATTTATAAGAAAATTTATAATTTACGACACGTATACATACACTATAGATTTTCAGTGAATACCGGCATTACCGACAGTGAATATCAAAACTGAGAGACGTAAACAAACTAGTAAGGTTAGTAGAATATCGAATAACTGAAAATTTAGCAGAGAACATAAAAACAGCTCTGCTAAATAAAGAGAAATTAGAAGCTGAGTTATCTAAAGTTTCAGATGGAAAAAATTAATATCGGAAGTTGTATTTTTTTTTTTAATGAATAAAGGAATGTAAGTGAAGGTTAGTATGGTTCAAAATCAATTAATTATAATGTAAGTTTTGAAAATGAATTGGCTAAATATCTTGATGATATAGCAGAGATTGACAACAAAACTGTGCAAAAAAGTTTTAATAGATCTGGTTAGGGAAGCACTAGAATTATTGTGACGTTTCAGGTGCAGAGTTAATTGGAGCTGAGGATGTGGATTGGGATAAAATATTGCCTGCAGAAACGATTGATGAAGAACGTGAACAGAAATGCAATTGCCGTAATTTAAATAATGCAGAAATTTGTTACATACTTAAAAAAATTCCAAATGGTAACAAATGATGGAAAATGTAATTGTAGATCTGTCGCACTGGAACCAAAGTGTAGATTTTAAGTTAGCAAAAGAAGATGGAATAATTGGAATACTTCACAAAGCAACCCAAGGGCTAAAATATGTAGATCCAATTTATGCAGAAAGAAGAAAAGCCGCTGAAGAAGAGAATTTGATGTGGGGTGCGTATCATTTTGGAGTAGGAGAAGACGGCAAAGACCAAGCTGAACATTTTCTGAAAACAGTCGGAAATGTTTCTCAAGTAACGCTAGTCCTTGATATTGAAGAGTACCCAAATGGGAAAAATATAACGCCGAAACAAGCGGAAGAGTTTGTTAATCGAGTTCATGAGGCAACTGGGCGTTTTCCACTGATCTATGGAAGTCCTTATTTTCTCAAGGATTTCGCTACACCGATTTTAACAAAATGTCTATTGTGGGTGGTAAAATGGGATGTAAGACCAATGTTACCAAAAGGGTGGAAAAAATGGGTTCTATGGCAATACACTAATGGTCAATTAGGACCTGAACCACATTCTGTGAAAGGGATTGGCCCATGTGATCGAAATAAATTCAACGGAACACTAGAAGAGTTAAAGGATTTTTGGGTATCAAAATGTTATTGAAATCATTCAAACAATTATTCCACAAACTACCAAAATCATAAAGTTTAGTATGGGATATCTTTAATATTTTGGATCAAAATCTAAAATAAAAACCTGAAGATCTAAGCAGGCAATTTGAAGTTACCAAAGGGCTGAGACAAGGATGTGCATCACCAACATTATTACCTGCAGATGTAAGTTTTTCGAATACGTGGAAATATGTTTATAAAATCATAATTTTTACATTTGTAATCTCCTCTATGTTATTTATTATTTATAATATAGATACGAAGTCTGACTGATTTTGCTTGGGGAAATGTGTCTCATAAATCTTTACAATGATTCTTTATGATGTCTGTGATTGTAAGCACATATCTCGCGCGAATTATCTTATCTGATTATATATACTTGATAAATCGTATTAATTGTATTACAATTATCAACAATTTATTTAACATTTTTCCAATATATGCGACATTCTTGCACAAAAATAAATTATAAATTTAATTTTTTTGGAAATGCAGCACATTATGTTATCATGGTCGCGATGTTAGGTACTTTTATCTATTATAATCATGTAAGTAATGATGACAAAAATATTGTGGTTACACTATTTAGAATAAAAATAACTTCCGCAGAGGATACATTTTAAAAAATGCAGAACACTACATAACAAAATTAGGTTATACAGTGATACATTTAATCAATCTTTAAATTTTTATGAAATTCTGTAAAGTAACTGAATTGTCTAAAATTATTTAAAATCACCAGTGTAACTTAATGTTATAATTCAAACAATATTATAAATATGTGTACCCATTTCCATATATATCTTTAATATTTATGTACAAAAAAATCACAATGCGGTTCAGTATAATACAATCTGCCCAGGTTTCAAAACCTGTCTTACATTCATATTAATCCTAGCTTCCGTGATGTAAGTTCGTGCTTTGCGCCAATCATCCAGATTGTACGCGGGACCTTCACTATTACCTTCACAATTGTCGTCCCAGGGTGCTTTGGACGCTGGTAAAATCCGCGGCACTCCGTGATATCTCAGACGGGAGCTTCCCGACATTATCACTGCGTCTCCACTTCGCAGAAAAATAGCGTTAGCCGGATCTTCCTGTCTAAGACCACCAATCAGAAATACCGCTGTCTGCCCGAAATTTATGGAGAAAAGTGGCGCTGTAACGTTCACTTCCGAATGATCCGTATGCCCCGCTAAAGTTGAGTTCATCCGATAGTAATTCACAATTGCAGCTTCCGCCTTGAAGTCCGAGAAACCTAATGCTTTTGCCAAAACGGACGTTAGGCCGGATAATTCCGTCGGCATGTCGCTTTTCGAATTTTCCGAGTATAATTTTGTGTCCCAATTGTGATGATATCCCAGTGTCGCCCATCGCAGCTTGGGTAGGAGAGTTTTAGTCCTTTCCGTTCTATGTACAACAAATAAAAACCAACAAAACCTTAACATAGATATCAATATCACAGATTTTCCTTAGATAGCTATATTGAATTATTGCAAAAATATTCACTAAAAATATTAATCTATTCAAATTTAAGTTTTCTACCATAAAAGTTACATCACTACTAATTTGACAATCATTCCTTACTGAAAACATATGTCCCACCACGTTTCGTTATCTAAAACGTTATGAGCGTCTATATTTAACTTGTATGGCTCCTTAGAGTAATCTTTCAGACATTTCGTGATCCAGTATCGTTGGCCATCAGGTGTAAATGGATTCTGGATAAAGATGAATCCTAAAAGTAAAGATAAGTAAGTCAGGCAAGTAAAGATAAGCAGGTATATAGAATCAAGTATATTAATTACTACAATCTCTTACGAAACGGTATTATTACTAGTTAAAAGTAATATTGTATAAACAAAGTTTAAACGAGCATTGATGTAATATGAAAACAATATTATTGACGATATTGTTATTTAAAAATGAGTTTATTATTATTATTTTATAAAAAATTTGCTCACCAGGAATGGCCAATAACTCGTAAATGCTCCATTTCCTCACCGAATTGAGGCCGAAATTGTTCTCGGTCCATTCGCCAGTTACGCGCGCCTCGATCTTTCTAACCTAAAAACAACATTCGCGATTAACTCTCGAAAGGATATACGAATCGCGATATCACGTACCCCGACGCGATCTGGACTTTCTAGATCGATCACGTTGCCGAGATCGGGTGTGGGATTTCGGCTTTTGTAATATTTGAAACTGTCCCGAAACATCTCTCCTCGATCGTGCGGGCCGCCATGTTTCCTTCGCACTTTGCTAGAGCTAGCGCCAAACGCGAGATGACGTCTGCGGGCGCTTTTCTTTCGTCGAATTTCGAAATACGATTCTAAACACGCGGGGTTGAAATCGCGCTCAAATCATGCCAAAAAGGTCGGAAAGAAATATATATATAGAAGTTATGCGGGCAACGTGACATTTTATAATCACATTTTATGTAACTGGGTCTAGAAACTATGTCTGCACATCCTATACATCCATAAGGATTATACAGAAAATGGGTATAGGATTTGATACGAAACATAATATCACACGCAAAGAAAATAGGTATAAAGATCGAATATTGAAGAGATGTGTTGGAACTTAATTTTATAAAGTCTGGCAAAATTTTGATTGTCGCGTTTGCGCGGTAAATAATTCGATTCTTAGACCATGCGTGTTGGAGCATATCGATATACGCTCGCGGATATACGCTCGCTGTCTGACTAAGAGCGGAAAAACGTGCCCGAACCGGGTGGACACGTAAACTATGCGCCACCCACTATTATTACTCAATATACTTTGCATATCTTCATCAAGCCGAGATTACATCGGGAAAGCGTGCCGTTTTTTCTCACATTGTGTACCCGAGGTATTCGGAGGCCTTAGAGTCAACATCTAGAAGCATCGAGTTTCGAAAGTTTCCTTAAAATCTGGAAATAATGAAGAAAAATAATAAATTTGTTTATATCATAGAGTTACATAATAATATAATTTATTTATATTATACTTATTTTCAAAGATGAATAAACAAAAAATAATTCCCAAACTTTTTGTCTCGTCCACTTTAAATATTGGTCGAATAAAAAAAGATTTATGTTTTTTAAGATCAATACTTTCAACAGATTTATGTCAATTTATTGTTATTTGTAATGTAATTTGTAATATATAATGTTTGATTTACGCAAATGAGAATCAAGGACTATTAAACAGGACTGTCAAGCAATTAATGGGAAGTTATATTCCAAATTATGCGATCTTTATTTGTAAAAAAAAAATCGACTCATTCCTACGATCGCACGAATTACTCTTTTTATGAATGACTAAATTAATCGTCGCCCAAGTTAATCGGAGTTTGATCCAAGTCATCTTAAATCCGCCACTTGTTCGCGCGACGCGTGCAATAATCGTTTGTGACTAATTTTAGCGTGCGATTTTTCACATAATGCGGCATTGCCGAGAAACGGCGTGATTTCATAGGATAGCTGCGAGCAGGGCAGGGCACCGCGTGCAGCAGCGCCTCTCAAGGCTTTTCGAAAGCCTCTACCGCGAGTAAATTAATAGACGCGGCAGGCCGCGGTAATAATGATCGTCCATTACCGTCGCGCTTCTATTCGCCATAAATCTCGCCCACCCGCCTAACCTGACCACACGCTAAATCCGTTGTTCACCCGCACACCTGCGACGGTCGTCGCGTATCGATCGCTGTTCGATCGACCCAAATCATCGTCGCGTTCGAAAAATAAGTCAACGATCGCTATTATCAGTCGACGAAAAAAAAAACTGACGATCGCGATACACGTAAAAATTATAGAACAAATTAGAGACCGCAGAAAAAGTTACTAATTAATAAAAACGCGTCATAAAAATCAGTTTTCGTACATTACACATTTCTTTCGCGATAAAGTAATAAAATTATGGCTTTTTCATTTTTTTTAAAATTAGACTTTATCGTTTTTTTTGTTTGCCTATTTTCTATCTGTTTTATTTAACGCTTGCGTTCTGTCCGAAATTAAATACATATTCTCTATGGAGCTAATTACATCTCCATTAATCGCGAACAATGAGGTTGACATCGCAAGAGCTAGCGTCAAATGATTTCCAATTCTGCAAATTAGAACGTAAAGTCCGCGTAAATATTTTTCACGGGGCTCTGTTTGTCTAGTCTTCGTCCAGGCGGCCGCGCCAGTAAAAAATCCTTCGCGCTGTCAGGAGACTGACGTTTTCTGGCAGAATTGAGGCGGTCTAGGAGTGCCTAGAGAGGAGCGCGACACGCACGCGGATCGAATGTGCCGGCGTGACGCGGTAAGGGAGCGGTGCGCGTACTCTCCCTGACAGTTTCATGTCAACAAATGTCGCGGCCGAGGCGTCGCGCCCAGCCGAGTCGAGCAGAGCCAGCCTGCCAGCCAGCCAGCCAGAGCCAGCCCCGGCGGGATCCGCCGGCGCGTATTCGCGGAGTCGTGGCCGCGGCCAATCGCGGCGACGCGCAACGTCACCGCCGGCCAATCGGCGCGCGTCGCGGTGACGACACGGGCTAAATATAGCCGGTATATATCTAGGCCGGTCGCGACCGCGAATTATCCACAGTCGCGCGCCGGCGGCCGACGGAGGAGGATAAGTGGATTATCGAACGGAGCGGATTTTAAGTGCGTGCGCAGTGCGCGAAGTGCGAACACCGGGGCGCCGGACACCGGGACGTTTCGAAGGTAGGAATCCGATACAGATGCGCCTTTCAAAAATCGAAACGTCCGTCTCTGTCGTTTAAACGCAATAAATTTAGCGGCGAAACAAACCGACCGCGAGAAGGTAGCTGCGGAAGGAAGGAAGGAAGGAGGTGCTCTCGCGTCAAATTCGAAGCACGTGTTCGCCATAATAAACATGAACTCCGTTCGCAATAAACACGGCTATTCTCGAGCCGCGTCCGAGATCGGCGGACAGACCGCTGAATTGTTTCGCGACATTTGGCCAGGCGTGGATTTCGGTCGAGTGCGCCGCCGAGCGCGGCGTGAAGTGCGCAACGTACGGCGCGGCGTGACGTTGCGCACGCGAGATGATCGAAGTACGCGAGTTCGATAGCATCGCGTGATCTGTACTATCTGTGCGATTTAATCGCTTTCTCTGCACTTTTCTTGACTTTCTGACATTATCGAAAGCGCCGGTCTTCTTAACTCCGCATAGAAATAAATAGATTATTTGATATAATGTATTACTTTAACAAATTGTTTTATGTACATATATAAAAACAATAAACACATATTAATTACGATATATTATTGCCGAAGGATTGTTTCCGCAAGAAAGCAAATAAATAAAGATCGCGACGTTAAATACGACAGGCGGATGCACGCAGCAGTTTCAAATTGGGCGCGAGATATCGAGATCGCGTTCGATATATCGAGGGTATTACGTCACGGGGCCAAAGGGAGAGAATAGCGGCAGTACGCTTATGCCTTGACGTTACATCCGATAGGGTTATTACGTGTCGGATTGACATAATGGCTATGCGCCTAAGGCTTTGTAGTCACGCGTGATCTCCCGCGACCGTCGCGCGATCGATTTCTTCCCACGGAGGATTTTTTCCCGATACGCGGAGTTCGCACGTATGCACGTGAGATTCAAATCGCGGCGCCGCCGATACTCCGAAGTTAGACGTCAGACCGATCGCGAGCGCGATTTGGATTGATTTACGTGGGTTTTATAGCCACGGGCTCGCAATTGCTCAAGGTCGCGACGCCACGAAGTAGAACTTCGCTGCCATCGTAGTTGCAATGTTGCCACGAGAGCTCGCGGTGGAATACATATCGCGCGTTAAACGCGCCTCGTGTGCACTCGCTCCTATTCGATGAAAACATTTTAAGAACAAGAGAGAAGGAGAATTTAAAACTCGCTTGTTCCAAAAGCATGTTTTAGAGCTCTCAACTTTTTTGTCCAGAGAGTCAAATTAAAATCTTCTGGGGAGGTATAATGACGGGGGGGCTAAGTTTTATTTTTGAAAATCATATGAAGACAAAAGATCTTTATTTTAAAATTCCTTGATCTTATAAAAATCCAACGTAGCGACAATCGAATCACAAAATCAAAGGCGCAACAACATATATAATGTCGTAATTTCTTGGTGGGTCAGATAAAATTTCACGGGGGCCCGCGGGCCATAAGTTGAGGACCCCTATTTTGGAGGCATTAATTCAAGCTATCTGCTGCAAGTATTTCAAACATCTTATCTCACAATGTCATTCATTAATCATTACAATTGAAGAGTTAACTATGTTTCTCTTTCCGTCTTTCAATTTTGTTATTGGAGATTAACGATGAAGTGAATTTCTCGATTATCTCAGAGAATGATTTCTGCACTCGTTTTACGAAGAATATTTGATATTTCTAACAATTAGATTACGATTACTACATTTTAGAATTATTTCACTGTATCTACATTCCTTGCCGCGTTTTATCTTTGTTTCATCTTTGCCCCATTTTATCTCTCATATTTATCTCTCAATGTCTCTGAACTTTCGAGCGAGTTTCTTTCCTCGAAACTGGTGTTCGCGAGAGAGAATAAAGTGGGACGAGGCACTCCGCGCATTGTGCGCCTCTCTCATGAATATGAATGCGCAATCGTTCGTGTCTAAGCGCGTGTCTTTGAAGTTGGCTATCTATTATCGCGTTTACGAGATACGGCGACTTGCAGCGCACGGACGAACGAGCGCAGGTTAGCAGCCGCCACGATTTGTGTGTAGTTAGCCCGGAATAAATTATTTCGGAATTTAGAACACGCGCCCGAAAATAATTTGTTTCCCAGAGAGCCGCCGACCTCTCGTTCGCGTGTTCCGTGTGACGTACCTTCGACATATCGACACCGCTCCTGATAAATCCCTTGATTTTGTAAACGTGGTTCTTCTTCCTCCGCGATTTTGACAGTAGAACAGCGATAACAAAAGGGTAAAATTAAAACGCGACGAATATTTAATCGGGCTAATCAATGCCATTCCTCGATCTTCTTTTTATCCAGAATCAAGCTGAAAGAGGTAAAGAAAATAATAATTAATGAAACGTAATATTACCAATGTACAATATGCAATATAATAATTACAAGACAATTAATATTCATTATGAGGTACAAAAGTATAGTTATTAATGTAGGACGGCACGCATGATTATTCCTTGAGAAAGAATTGCTCGTTTTACGCATATATACATGTGTGCATATACCTGCATATATATGTATACATGTATAAATAAGAAATTCTTATTCATCAAGAAATGATTATGAATACCATCTATATTTTTGCAAACTGAAGTTGATAGTTGTAGGTAATAAAAACGATAAAATTTGATGAGTTGTAAAAATTAGACAGTTCAGTCTATAGACTGAACTGTTATAACGCTGCATTTCCTGTTTCTGAATTTCAAGTATATATAACACATATATATATTATATGTATATGCACAGTGCATTGCACACGCACAATATTTTCCTCAGAGCAATGCGATAACATTATTGCACATCTTCCTTTCGATGAGATAAATGAAAATCAGGTATCGTATGGGATGGGCGTGTCGTGTAAAAACTATCGTTACTAAATTATATGATGGATAATAGAGTACCATTATACGTGCATACGATACTTGTGAGATTATCAGTTAAGATCGCGTGGGTGAGAGCGCTCAAAATTTTTCTTGAAAAATATTCTTAAGTTTGTAACACCGAAAGAAATTATTATAAAAATTAAGAAAGAGTTACAATTGATGAAAGTTAGCTAAATTTTCGCAGCGCATTTTTTTATCAGTCACACAACAGTTTGGCATTAAATTGCACGTCTCCAATGTTTGCTTTCGCCGGCAAACTTCCTCCGGCGTTGATAACCTTTGCAGAATAATAATCTTATCTCGCGCATTTGCTATGCAAAGTTACGAAGGTAACCACCTCGATGCTATCTGCTCCATAATTATTGTTAGAAGGTTAAAGCCAACATGTGTGATGTGACAAACAAATTTCTTTAGTAATTTGAAGGAAATTCGAATTAATAATTATTTTTGAATTGAAATAAATATTGTTCTCGAAATGTTGCACGATCTTTTTTTTTTTTATATAGTTTCGGTATCATGTTACTTGCGAATGAATGCCAACTTGGCGCTAACTGTAATAATCGTATTGATGTTGTAAACTAGTTATTTCATAACGATATTAAATAAGATTATCAAATTATGAAACATCTTTGTCGCATTAAATATAAACAAAAGATCTAATATATTATGCATAAATACAGTTTCATGTATAATAAGATTAAATCTCGAATTAAATATATATGTACGGAGTAATCTGGAATAATTCTTGAAGAATTACGAAGAATAATAATTAAGAGGAACAAAATGAATCCATTTGTCATTTGTCGAAAATTATCAATTTGCCGCATTAAACATTTTTATTTAACTAATTCCCAATTTATAACTCTGTCAAAGTCTCAAGTCCAACTTAGGTGTGAACGGTTTTTTTATATGTTTGCATTTTTCAAGCTTAATCGGCGCTATCTAAAATTAACAATCGCGATTATACGGCACAATCGTCGCTAAACGTTTTTGGGCTGGGCGATTCTTCTGTCATTTAATAATACGTATCTGTTGTTCGAAAACGAGTAATCTGAGCATTAAAAAACGTTGTTGAATGGGGAAACCCTTTCATGTGGAATGTGCTCCTCGGAACAGGCGGGAAAAGTTTTTACGCCGTCTTATGCGAAGCGTGGATAATCATCGGGTAACTTAAATCACACGCTTCGCCTTCGCTAATGAATGGCTATTCTCTCTCGTACTCCGTAATTTTTGTCGCATGAATAAGACGTTAGACATGCCATAAATGTGGATACGTGAATATCTGTTTATTCTGGAGCGAGTCCCTTACGAACAGCGTCACCGCAAACGAGTTGCGATAGGCAGCTATTTTCAGGCATTGCCGTAGTTAGATAGAATTATATTTTTTATTTTAATATCACATATAGAGACGGCGCGCGTGCATATAATAATATAATTTTATACAATTACATATATATTTTAGAATTTTTTTGATTTAATAACTTGAATTAATTTCAAGAAATACGTATTATAGGTAAAAACAATTGCTCCAGTTTCTCTTTTTTTACTTTGATTCAAGATTATTCGTGTTGTGATCTTTGATTTTGCAACAAAACCGGACTTACGTGAAATATACGAAATAAATTGATTACGTATTTATCGTTAAGCGTCGCAAATAAGATCGGTATCACTTAATGGCTTATACGAATAATTCCGCTCGATAATATCGCTATCGTAACAATATATACGCATCGATATGTTTGCTTAACGCAGCGGAGCCGTTTATCTGTACACACGTAAGGTAAATCTCCCTTCCTCACCCGGTATCCTTTCTCGAAAGAGCCGTACTGTCATTTCTCTCTCCGCGTTGCGTTGTATATTTGCATTTTAAATTCAATCGCGAGACATTGACGCCCTTGAGCGGTAATGGACTCTTTCTTTCTCCCCTTACTCCCTTTCTGTCCTCTCCCCCCTCTCATCCCTGTCGTATCATTTCCTCTCTCTTTCTCTACTCGCGAATCCAGTTATATCATCTCTCAGCTTTGCTGTAAGCCGAGTAGCTCATCGTTGATAAATCGGTTGCCCCGTCTTTATTCTTTACTTTTTTTTCTTAGTATGCGCTGCGCGACTGTAAATTTAGCTCTAACCCGCTTTTTAACGGCATGGCGCGAGCGATCGACACGCGGAAAAAAATACAGGACAGTTTGAGGGATTAAGAAATACGTGATGTTCGCAAATCTTTCGTGCCTTCCGTCTTTCGTTAATTTTTCGATAAATTTTCGGAAAATAAGTAAGTCGGAAAGAATTTATGTCTTTAGTGAAAAATCAGAAAATTCTGTTTTTAACAAAAATTTTGAGGAAGAGAAAAAAATTTATATTATGTTATCTTTGTTTTTTTTTTATGAATTTTCTTGTTATTTATTGTAATAAAAATTTTTATGTGCATTAAAAAAAGCGTGTGATTATAGATATCAAATTCAAATAGCATGTCTATCTCTCTATAATTTAAATAACCTTATCTAACTTATAAGATATAAAAATAGATATAACTTCGCGTATCTATATGCATATAGATTATTTATTTAAAATTTAATTTTCTTATATATTTTACTTCAAATTTTCCCAATTTCTCAACTTACCTTTTTTTAAATTTCTGCAGCCTTGCTTTTTATTTATTATTTATTTTTACTTTATCTCAATATTTGTCGAGAATCGTCGAGTTTAGTGTATAAACGCGATTGCATTTAATTAGAAATATAATTGCAAATTGGAAGTGCATTCCGATAGTTTTGCTATTAACTAAGAATCTCATAGAGCCGTAAAAATGCTGTTAAGCTTTACGATTCTTTGAAAATCCATAAAATCTCTCTCCCGTGTTCCTTCTGAGTTATCTCACAAATTCGCGCCCGTATACCAGTTCCTTGTGAAGAGGGCGAAAGATGCGGGCTTGGGGGAGGCCTCGATGATCCCCATTAATCGTTCGTCTCCATTAAGGTTTTGTCTCTCACTTTCCTCGAAACGCCAGCGGCAAACGTTCTCTCGATCTGGAATCGTCGTCGATATATCAGGACCAGCAAGAGAGGTTCGCAATTGCGATTAATCATCTTGCAATTTGCAGAATGATCTTAACGGCGTACATAGCAGAAGCTCGATTATTCGAGCGTTATTTAACGAATGTTTGATTATTCTCGAGCGGTGTAAATTGCTCGATTATGTACGAATAACGATGTTCCATGAAGACATTAATGGAACGTTTAGATAACGTTCCAATAATCAAGACTCTGCTATAAATCTGTGTTTAAAGCGATCAGAAAAAAAACATCGAAGCGCAAAATGTGTTCCTCGTGTGTTGGCGGATTATTCGATTTGCCGCTCGAAAAACACCACGCCTGCATTCACCTGCGCCACTTTCCACCTACGTAATGTTCCCGAATCGCTTTATTTTCGCCTTTACGCATATAAGGGAGCCCGACATCGTACCATGGCGACTGCCATTTTCTTTCAGCCCTTTTAAAAAAATCCTTTACGTCACCGTACGATGCGTGTTGAACCGTGCGAGTCTCGTCGAGTGAATAAAATTTTAATAATATCTGCTCTCCTGTTTTATGCGCATCTTCGAGAAAAAATAAAGTCCTATTTTTATCGCGTAGGGGAGACCGGGGCTAAAACGTCTACGGGGTAAATACGTCTAATCAAATATCTCGGAACCTGTATATTGTGCGAACTCGCTATTAACATTGTAAACGCTGCTTATAGTACCCATGTGACCAACGGAGTTTCGGCAGGTTACACAGTAAAAAATTTTGTGTCAATGGAAGTCCACTCTCAATTTTGTGTTAAAATAACTCATTTATCGTGTTATTTTTGACATTTAGAAATGTTATAAATGTCGATATAACATTTCTAAATGTCAAAAATAACA
Organism: Temnothorax nylanderi; assembly: GCF_030848795.1. Classification (NCBI taxonomy): domain Eukaryota; kingdom Metazoa; phylum Arthropoda; class Insecta; order Hymenoptera; family Formicidae; genus Temnothorax; species Temnothorax nylanderi. The sequence continues at coordinate 206,183 of NW_027249178.1, read as the reverse complement.
CAATAAATGAGTTATTTTAACACAAAATTGAGAGTGGACTTCCATTGACACAAAATTTTTTACTGTGTACCTGCCGTGTTATGATTTTTACGAGGGCAAACGTGTTTTCGAAAGGTAAAAGTTACATTTTCTGCGCGTGGAAATTTTGTAATATCTGCAATAATATTTGCTCTCCAAATCTCGAGGTACGTGATTATAAAGAGTAATGCATGCTGAACACGAATCCAGTGTAGTTTTTTCATTAACGTTGATGTCTAATATTTCGTGGGCGATCAAACCTGAAACTTGTGTTTGGGGCTAATCGGTCAGTAAGCAGTCCGGGTGCATTTCCAAGGCATTTTCGGGCTCACTGCATATGGAATATGGATGAGACGGGAATTACAACCGTTCAGACACCGAATAGAGTCATCGGACGTCGAGGAGTGAAACAAGTCGGGCGAGTGACTTCTGCGGAAAGAGGAACCCTCGTAACTATTTTTTAATAATGTTTCGCATAAAAATTTTAAATAAATTTTTATATTTTTCTCTTAAACAACAATTATTGCATGTATCCTATTATTTTTTAGGATTAGCTGTACGTATATGTATTGAAAATGCAGTGCAGACTGTTATACCCCGGCATTTTTGAGATTTCAATTTTTCCACCGTTGTCGTTTTTGCTCTATACCGGTTAAACAAAGCGACGTAGACAAAAATTTCCTATATAAATTTTGTAGCTAAAGGTTCACTCTTTACAGTGGTATACCACATTTAACTACAATTATTTATTTTGTTGTTAAAAATCGGCACCGAAAAAAACGGACTGTTTAGCCCCGGTCTCCCCTACTTAAAAAATTATATTCTCATTTGGACGTAAAAGTGCACAGTTTAAGACTTATATGATACTATTTATATCGCTAATAATTTTGACTACATAGAATATATAAATGCCATGGATATACAAATCTATTATATAAATGATATTTATTTTATGATACACATTTAATAGATTAGCGATAAAACTGAAAAACGGGTGAAGGACGTCGCGCAAGAAATCAGTGAAAATCACTGAAAGCTTCTCGCTATAAAAAGATTTTACGAACGTGCGTGCACTCACAATGCCGCACTTGCCGCAGTGTAAACTCGTTTTAGTAATTTTCCTGGTGATCTTTCGGTCAGCTGAAGAGTTTAAGTGTTCAAGCAAGGAAAGTGTCATTTGACACGATAATAATTTGCGATAGCGATACCGCGTTGCGAAAACGGATGTTAAAGGACTTAAATCATTTGCATGTACAGTAATCTTGTCAAATTCGATACAGAAGAAATGTCAGGTATTTATATAACGGACGTCTGCATATTCAACTATGATATTCTGTCTCGAATAAAGTCAAAATAAAATTCTGCCGCGGATGATAGATCATCTAGAATGGGTTTATAGGCGAGACACGCGCGCGCCCGGTTATAAGGACGCAAGGACGCGCGCACGTACACACAGGCGCGAGACGTGCGCAGGACGACGCGCGTGTACACATGTGTGTCGTTCGCGAGGAAGCATAAATTTTCGACGTGAACTCCAAACACAGTTGAGCGAGAGGACACAGCAACAATGTGCGTGCGTGCGTGCTACGTTTCCTACGTTCCTAGCTTCGTAAAAATAAAGGATCTGCGTGAGCCTGCGAGCCGATACGCGGTGCGCAAAGAAATAAAATTTCAATGTTTGTCGTTCGTAAAACTGACATATTCTAAGTCTGGCTTTTTGACGATCTATAATTCACGACGGAGCTGTGTGCAGTTCGGAATATAGAAATACGTAGAGTATTAGAGTGTAAATTCATATGTCGCGAATTCTGTTATTAATTTTGCGATAAATTTTAGATTTAATGGACTTTAAAGTGGATTTTGAAGACTTTGAAGCCTCGGAGTAGCTTCCATCATTTTCATTTTCTTAAATAAACAGTCAAGCTATGGCGTAAAGTTAAAATGATTTAACTTTTAATTCTAATAATTCAGATTTAGAGTCTTTTTCTCATTTTTTTTTCTTTTTGTTTGCAATATATTCACAAGTTTCTACTTGTAGGCATTTTACCGGACGAGACAAAAGTTAGTGGTTTTTCAAGGTAAACTCCTTGCTTATTAAAATTGAATTAAGCACAATCTAAATTTACTAAGTGCAGAAATGCCACGGGTTTACGGGTGTCGCGTCACGGTTCGCGACGCCGCGCCGGTGAAAAGGACAGAAAAAGGACGGTAATTCGCCATAATTAAAGCGGTATAATTGGGATAGATAGCGTCGCGCCGCGCCGCCGCGTCCCTCGTCTCGTGTCAGGCCTTTGTGTTTGCTCTCTACTCCTCTTCGTCCCATTCGGAGAGACGGAGCGAAAATAATCCTGTCTTTTTTAAAGCGCAACATGAATTCCGTTTAGTTGTGCGCGTTGCTAATTTTTGCCGGCTTTTCGCACATCGTGTCGGACGTTAAAAAAAAAGACTGAGAAAACGTGATGCTCATTTTCTACTTTATAATCGTGTTTTCCGCTGGAAGATAAATTATATGATTTCCGAGGAAAAGCGGTTAAATTAAATTTCCTGTTCGATTGTTAATTTCAACGTCGGTTCAACTTCAATGGAATCATAATTCAAAGTCTATTCCTTGCGCATTCGCGTGCGCTCCCGACGCGATGTCGCGAATCGAAAGGTCCCGCTTGCAGGTGTTGCAATCGCGAATTTTCGAGCTGCGCGCATGGCGTATTCTGAAAAGAATCGCCTATCTCTCGAAACGGGATTCGTATTTTTAGAAGAGTTCGCCTGTAATCCCCCGAGGGGAGAGACATTGACCTTTCGAACTCTTTTCTCTCGTTGAAATTCTTGCGCGAGCATATTGTATATTGTTCTCTTCGACAGGCTCGTGCTTTATCGCTTTTCCCAATCGCAAGATGAGAAACCACGCGCTTCTCTCTGCCACCTTACAATTAACGACAGAAGCCACAGATCTTCGACGATTATTACATCGCTATATTGATATATCTTGTTAAAAATATCTTTGCAATTAATTTGTTTATAGTTTTGTCTTTACCTTATTTTTTATTTTCTTTTATTTACTTCCATATATATATTTCTACATTATTCTTCATTATCTTTTTTATATTATAATTACTCTTCCGTTTTATCTTTTACTGAGTTTTTACTTAATTGTATTAATGTACACTTAATTGTAACTGAAGAATTGTTTTACCGTTGCGTTGATATAAAAGTAATAATAATAATTATACGACAATGATTTCTGTTTGTTGTAAATCGACAAGATTTTAGGGAACTTTATATTTTTTGTGGGCTTTCACGATGACACATATCACGATAAAACTTCCGGGACATTATGTCGATCGATCATGTCGCACGTGTGTAAAATACACAGTTCGCTCGTATATGAGGGGATAGTCTATTCTATAAATCTATATTATCTTAATCCTTTCATCTCCGCCATAAATCAAGCGAATATTAGTGTTCATTTGCCAGGAAATTTTTAACAATTTTAATCTATTCCTTCTTTGTTTTTTTTAAATTTATTTTTATAACATAAAAGTCGTCGTATCTATTTCTAAAAACTACTTTGTTCTGAATTATATTGTTATACGTATTTAAAATATAACTATATTTTCGTTGCTTTATTTTCTTTAAAAATATAAGTTTGAGGTGATCTAATAAATTTTCTTATTATTTTTTTTCGCCGTTTTAGCAACTTTATGGATATTCCGGCGGATTTTTAGCATTCTGGAGGTGGCGAAGCTGCCTGTCTCGTAGCGAGGACAAAGTCTCCATTGTGGGATTGTCGATTTTTGCGCGTATTCATTTTTGGGTAGAGATCTCTAAAACAGACGGCACAGGCGGAAATTTGCCGTAGCCCACATCCGCGCTTTTTACACGAAAGAGGCAAAAAGATGTTAGTCGTCGTCGTAAATTGACGCTCGTAAAACCGTTCGACTTTAATGCGGCTTTCATGGGGTTTCGACGTGTAGTCCAATTCGCCTCCTCCGCAAGAAGATTTTGCTATTTTCTTTTGATGCTTCAACAGTTCGATATATATACAATTTTTAGTTAATCACAAAATTTATCGACGGGTTTTTTTTTAGAATAAAATATTCCATGTAAGAAAGAATTTTCTGTAAAATCTGTACAAAAATAAGAGGTAGAGAAGAGAGCGATTATGTAAAAGCAAATCTTTATATAAATCACGTATATTGTTAGAAGGATGTAAATAATAATTTATTTTTTAAATAATGCGTTTAAAAATAATTTTTAAAATCTTTTTTACACATATTAATTTCTTTTCTCTTTGAGCTTTTTTCTTTTCATTTTTTTATTGATTAAATTGCGAATTTTCTTGACGTGATGGATATAACATCTTTAATTTAAGAATATTCTTGTCTTCCTAAATCACATAAATTTATGAATCTTGTATATATAGCAGACGCGAAACGTAATGATACTCTTGAATCGCGCGTCAATCGGTTCACTAACCTCCGCCATCCAAAATATGCGGTCGGTTCCGCGTTCTATATCGCGATATGTAATTATTCTGAAGTCTGCACTCGAGATCACATGCGTTACACGCGGTACGATCTTGTCGGAATTAGGCCGCCCACGTTCGCTCGTCGTCGACACGTCGAAAAAGCGCTATAAAAGCTTTCGGTGGCCAGATGGGCACCGGTTGCGCAAGCTCCGTCTCTCTCTCTCTCTCTCTCTCTCTCTTTCTCTCTCTGTCTTTCGCGTTCTCTCTTTCTCCTTGTCCTTCTTTTTCTTCATTTTTTGTCGCGATCTATCTTCCTGCTTCTACGAGAAATGCGAAAGCGATTTTGATTTGCGACATACGCATATTCCATCGTTAAAAAAAGTAATATTTCTATATATAATACGAAGTATTTTTTATAACAAGACACAGATAGAATATTTTTATCTAAATCCGAGAGAAGAATAGAAGAGAAAGAGGTAATTTTACATCGTGTACGGAATTCGGAGTTAGAAATGTGAAACACATATGTTCTTTCGAGAAGCTCTCTTCCAAATGTCTCTCCCTTTCCTCCCTTCCCTCCTCTCTCTTTCTCTCTCTCTCTCTCTCTTTCTTTGGGGAAAGATTAATTATCATCTACTCAATATACGTAAGGAGGGGAAGGATGCTGGGATCGAGCAATGCAGGGATTCCGAGAATTAGATACCGGCTGCTTCCTAGAAACGAGGCAAGACGCAACACATGCCGTATAATATATGTGCATATATATATATATATATATATGTTATTTTTTTATAAATATAACATGAAGAAGTCTATTTATAAAAAACTATCCATTGATATCAGATTAAGAGAGAAACAATGTTTGATTTCGTGAGTATTGTTTGGAATGGCCATTTCTTTTGTCCTTACTGATTGTGAGAAAAAAGTTCAATTAACACACACACACACACACACACACACACATATATATATATATATATATATATATATAATATTTATAAGAGAATATTTATACAGAAAAAGATATAAGAAGTATGTAAATTTGGTGGACTAAACATATGTATTATTTCAATTTTTTGCCTACTTTTGAAAAGTTCTCGAATACATAATATAACTAATATGATAATTATGAAGTTAATATGCAGAAATAAATTAAACGATATGCATATATATTTATGCTTAAACCGGAGAGAATATTATAAAGAATATTTTTTGACTTTTAGATTCGTTTTCTTTAATTCGATAATATAATTTTTTTTAACTTAAAATTATGTATTCTTGTCCTTCTGGGTTGAACAAATTTCGTGCACTGTGTTTCGGAGAAAGATCTTGGGTAGAGAAAATCGGTCGAATACCGGCGAATCTGAATGTGCCATACGTCAAAATCAAACGATTCCTATTTATAAGTTTAACGGCGCGGTAAGCCAGCGGCGGCTTCGATCGGACACCTGTTCTCATTCAAACAAACGTGAAAAGGCAGCCCGATTATTATTTCAAACTGCAACGCTGCCAGTAAACCGCCAGACATCTCCGCCTGCGAATTTGGGAGTAACTTACCATCTTGTATCGTTTTTCAACCTACGACAAAATCTATACGAATATTAAAGAAGAATGCTATATATATATATAAGATTTTGTAATGCGCGTTCAATTTAATTTACGACTAAAATAAATAATATTTTGCCAAAAATATCATTTAATCGTTAAGTTACGCAAAGCCACTTTTATTGTTCATCTCTCTTTTTTTCATATTCCATAAAACTTTTTATAATATTTTACTTTAAGATTTTCGTATCAAATAAATATATTAAGAGCTAAATTCTTGTATACAGAATTTACAAATAAAAATTAAAATACTTAATATATTTACAAATATGTGGAATATATTTCTAAGATATAATTTCAAAAAGATCGAAGATTAAAAATCAAGGTCTATTTATTCTTGTTCTTTTTGAGTTTTGAAATCAAAATGCAACTGGTAAAATATCTGACTTGACCGCCATTAAAAATGAGAAGAGAAAACACACAAGCGTGTGTTTGCTCAAGTTCTCTTTCGTTTCGAGCGCATCCCACGTCTTCCACCTCGGCACATATAGGTCACTGGGTGCCGGAGAGGACCCTTTGTCACGCGCGCGCATGTGGGCCCCGAAAGATCTCAGGCCTGAGGAAGTCGATGTTTCTTCTTTTACGTTCTCTTCTTTTTGCTCGCGAGCAGAAGAAACGGGCGGAGGAGGAAGAGGAGGAGGAGGAACCGGAGTGGAAGGTTGAGAAGGAGGAGGAGTTGCAAGGGCATTAGGCCCCCCCGAATACGGAACGATAAAATTCTTACGAAACACCCGCATGTGCAGACAGCGAAAGGGAAAAGCGGTCCTCCTCCTCTGCGATTAAGCAACTCCGCGACTATAGCTGGAGAATTTGATGTCTCGACCGGTTAAAAAACATTTAATCGTCGAAAACACGTGGCATTCGCCATTGATCGTAAATGTCTTTTTAATTTCCTATATGTATATGTTTCTATTTCTTGCTAAAGTGTCATTCCTTCGAAGATGTAAATACTTATTCAAGTGCTGATTCTTAATTAACTTACAATATTCCAGTTTCCTCTAATTGTATGTTTCACTCTTATTGATTTTGAATTAATGGATGTAAAGTTTAAACGGATTTACAATATCCTGTATTAATATTGAATGTGCTTGTTCAAATAAATGCGAGAAGAGTGAAATAGCGACCGGCCGGAAGTTGAGAATTCTCTCCGAGAGGATTGTCAGCGAGCGAACGCGGTGATGAGCCATGCCGCGAGATCTCGACGCGTTTGCGCTTCGGAGAAAATATGTATCTTAATGCTATCTTTAATGATTTATTCACGGAGATAAAACAGCGCTACGAGTGCCGGCGCGATTGAGAGGAATGTAGTGAATTGAGGTCGAAGCGAAGTGGAAGACGCGAGATGCGCGAGATGTAAGAGTGTCAGCATCTTCGAGAGCTCGAAGATGCTGAGGAGCGACACGTATGTAAGCATTAATTGAATCGCGTTACATAATTCAACGAGAGATTTCGACAAAATACGTTTCCTACACAAAAAGATCATAGATATTCCTTTTTTTCGGTTGTAGAAAATGTTCTACAATCCGGGGCATAATCGAGCGAGACACATCCTTTAAAATACTTTTTTACTGTAACAGAGCTCGACTTGTCAAGAGAGTTGAACGCGATATGGAATAAAATTTCGAGACAACAATGTAATCGATACATACAGTACAGATCAATACTCGACGGATATACAAATTGGATTTAAATTTATTCATGATCAATACATATACTCTGTACGAAGTCGCTGATCACGATTCATTACCACTATCTGATAGGGCAACGTTAATCGATGATTTATAAGATACGAAAGACCGTGAAAGTGACAGAGCGACGAGTTGTTATTAAATATGAAAGTTGATAGTAATTGAAATAAATTTCTCGAGTTGGAACGCAACTGTATGTATGCAAAATATCTTCGTAATTATGACAGTAAAACGAGGTATAATAAAACTTTATTTTTATTAATATTTATTTATAATTTATATTTATCATATTTATATCTATTTATATAGATATTTTATCACGCGCGATTTTATAATATAATATATAATTATAGCTATCTACATATTAACGTTGACATTTAAAGTTAATTTATTTAGATATATTTTAAATTATTTATTTTGGAATGATCTAAATTTACTGGTAAAGACGCTACGATTTTTCTACGCATTTCCGGCGTTACGTAATCCTGTCATCAGTAGTCCGCGCTCGTAAAAATATTGAAGTATAATGAATACCCGGTGTATCCGGTGCGTAAAAAAATGTGCGAGAAAATTCGTCGTGGGTGGGCCACAAGCAAGCAAGCCTCGGTGAGCAAGAACTAAAAGGTTGTCAATCCCTGTCAAGAGTAATTTTGATAGACGCGTCCACCGGAGATCGGCCAAACGCAACTAGACAGATAATCAGTCAATTTTTCAACGCCTAATCGCGGCTGAAAACGCGACGTCGAAAGAGAAACGGCGTAGAGAAATTCTTGAATTTGATCGAGAAAAAAATAAAATGTAGTTTGTCGATAAGACATTCTGATTTTTCTATCCAATTTGAAAAGCATGTTGTTACGTAATCTTTACGAATGATTTGCGCACAAGATATTGAAGTATAATAAAGACTCGAACACTGGACGTGCAGTTTTCCGGCCGGCTACTTTACATGCTCGACCACGCTTACTAAATACGAAGTATAATAAATATTCATATTTATTATACTCTTATAATTCATAAATATTTAAATCATTTATATAATTCACAATTTATAATTTTCATATAAATTATTATGATTCGTATGTATAATATTATGTTGTGAATATTTATAATTTAATTTACGCATAAACAAAAAAAGGTACGCATCTGATAAAAAAAGGGAAACAAATAGGAGTGAAACGCTTACCTATATCCCATGCAGTTTCGTGTTCTTATATACTTTTGTCTGAACATGAAAAAATTAATTATTTGGTATTTGACGCATTAACTTTTTATATTGTAACAAACAAGCAAAAAGTGTGTTGAATATGAACAAATATTTTAATGTAATTAATTATTAATTTAAGATTAACGTTTTAAAAAATGAATTGTTAATACCTATTAAACGCAATTGGTGGAATTCTCACTGCTCGGCAAGATCGTCTTCCTGGTCATATCTCGTTATCGGCAATTCAATTGTACAGGTGCTGCCGAGTCGGCTCGGTCCGTAGGCGGGTGCATGTACATCGATCATTGATAGATCGCGAAGGTTGCGATCGCATCGATAAGAATCTGCCGTGATGCGGCTACGGTATTGATGTCCTACGGGAAAAAGCAAAGATACATATTTATATTTTAGTGTGATTTTAGTATTTATATTTAATATTTTTAAAATGTGACAGTTCAATATTTAAGCTATGATATTTATATGAAAGATATTAAGTATATGTTGTATATATCAAGAAGATCCTATTGTACTACGAAGATACTTTATTATATGTATATACATATATGTAATTCGAGATGTAATTGTGAAGAAGGTAGTTGCGTAATACAATTGGAACTTCTTATATGTGCATATGTATAAGTATATGTATACATATATACACCTAAATATACTTTATAATATAAAATATTTATAATATAATAAAAATGACACTTTCAATGCAAAACAAGCATGTGTTGCACATTTATCTATTGGCGCTTTTGTGTCACCGTGATTATGAAATAGTACGTACATGTGACGTGAATATTTCGATAAAATGCGCGAAATAGACTCAAGACTTTCCAGATAATCGGATTATTCATTTTCGCGATAGTGCGCCAAACAAGAGTAACTATTATACGATATATTTCACGCGACGCAATAACAGGCGTCAGTCTTTCTCGGGAATTCCGGAGGCCGAAGCACGGAGCAAGCGATAGAGAACGACATCCTCGTTTGCGGTTTTCACAGGATAATTTATTTTAAGAGTTCGCACGGGTCTCCATGGATCTCGGCTTAATTATAGGCCACGTTGAAAGGTCCTAAAATTATAGGCTCGCTTTGGTCCTTATGAATATACGTGTTTCGTTTTATGTGCAGTTGTTTCAATTCGATCTTCTGCGCTTTATCTCAATCGTAATAAAGACCAGTATGTGCCAAATTGCCTTTATTACTATTACATTCTGATTTTTTATTCGTCAAGTCAATATCTGTTTCTTTCCTGTGTTTATTTCAATCTCCTTCAATTTTCTTTATTACTCCAACTTATCAAAATTGCTACTGAAACTAATTTTAGAATCCAGCATCTTCGAAATGCCTAATTATATGTATATCTCCAGAACGCTTTCAGATTTAATTAATTTTAATCAAAATTATGAAAATATAATGACTTAAGAAATAATTAATAAGCATAAGGCCGCCGAATGCATACATTTCAAAATTCTCAATTTTCAATTCTTTTCAAACTTTAATTTTCTGTAATTTTTTTTTCATTTTTTTCGCTGAAGAGCTAATAAAATAAAAGCCAAGAATAAATTTCCTTTTTATCTTCGAAACATTCAATTAAGCTTAGCACGCTTTCAGGCTTAATTAGTTTCACGCGACGCCCTTTGGTTGGTATGTCCAGGTTAGATAAATGGTGAGAACCCAGCGCAAGCCATGTACAATCTGAACGTGAACGTGAATCCCAGCCCGACCGGGGCCGCGGGTCTTCTCGGTGTCACGGCGGCGGCGGCCGAGGTCACGCCAAGGACACCGGAAATCGTAAATTCGCTGATCGCCATGACCAATCCCTTCGAGGGTTACGGCAGCGGCAACGAGAGGGGCATGCGGGACCGTACGGACTCGACCAGCAGCGGCGAACCGAGCCCGCCAAGCGTCCAGCACACCTGTAGTCAGCTTATCAAAGAAGGTAAATGAAGAATACATTTCTCGACATTCATTACATCGTACTAATTGTTACATATATATGTGAATGTGTTCCAGTGAGTAAAATTTAATTGCGAAGAATTTCTATAAAATAAACTCGAGAAGTCGACTTTTCTTTTAAATAACAAAGATAACGGACGAAAATCTATTAAATATATCGTGAGATTTTCACAGAATGTTAATTAAAAATTTAATATATTGAAATATTTGTTACTCTTAAAAAGTTAAATAAAATAGTATATATATACGTATGCATGTAGGATGTGTCGAATATTTTAGATTTACCTTGCATATTTATCAAGCAAATTAAAATTTGACCTAGTATCTAGCAAGAGTAACATATTTAATTATTATTTTTTTCTAAATCTCTGCTATAAAAAAAATATTTACTCTTTTACTCTTGCTATTTATTTTTTTATGTGTACCTACTTTTGATAAATCTCGGAGCAAATATTAATTGCTTCATATTTCTTATAAAGCACGCAAACGCGAGAAAAGTCTGAGCTAAAATCTAAGCGAGATTTGCTCGCATTGCACCCACTTTATCCACATTTAACAAATGTCAATGACAATATAGCGGGTTATTCTGCTCGTTAACATAATGTACTTCTCTTTCCTTTCCTCTTTAATCTTTTTGCCTTCACTATGTACACAGCGCAACGCATTAAATAGCAAATCCTGTTCCTTTCAAATTACGGATTACGCAACATACGCACACACGCAATCACAAAGGAGGATCGTTATCGTAATTGCCTTTGTGGTTTTGTTCGCACCGGTGGCGCTGATCTGTTATACTAACTGCCAAATTAATTAATTGAAATTTTTTTAATTGACTTAACATGCAGAATAATGTAGAATACGTGGATGTGTGTAGAGTGAAGCGACACACAATCTATTATCTTTGATAATAGATTGTGTGCCGCGATCGCTGACACAAATGATCCTTAATTATTGCGATTTAATCCCTCGAAGGTCACGAGAGTGTCCTTGTACCGCGAGGAAATATTAGCGATCACTGTTATTTTCTATGACATTAATATACGTGCGTTGCAACACATTTTCGAGTCCACTCTCCGGAAGTCTGTAATTTATTGTGGCATTAAGGAACACAGACGAAATGAAGAATTATATTCGCGCAATCTATTCGATCTTTTTATTTTATATAATATGAATATGATTCTCAAGTTATTTTTACACATTACCTACAGTTAAAGTTCTCTTTATGGTTTCCAAAAAAGGAGTAAAAGAGGAAAATAAATTGATGAAGCTAATCATTTACGACAAAAGCCATATAGAAAAAAATATAGAAAATCTCAGAAAATGCACTGTTACAAATTTTAGTATAATAAAAAAAAATTACAAACCAATTATTTTGACTGCCTTGATAGTTCCAGTGCTACTTTCGATGATGCTAATAAAAAATCTTGCCATCTTTTAAAGTTAAAATTATATTGGAACTGAAATAAAAAATCAGTTAATTTAAACAAATTTTTTTATTTTATATTTTAATGCAAAATAATGAGGAAAGGAACTCCTCCTTTTCATTACAGCGTCTAATTATTTTCTGGGTAATTTTAATGGATTCGCATTCTCCGCTTATAGCGAGAATGATGGCTATTTTGGCCTCGGTAATATACCTAGGAGCGAAATTAATCAATGGAAATTAATTAAACTCTCCTTTGGACAGGGCTGAAGTTAACGCTGCAGACGAAGAGGCGGGCGAACAGTAGTGGCGACGACAGCAAGAAAAAGACGAAGAAGGAGGACGGCAGCGGCGCCGACGACGAGGAAGAGGACGAGGTGAGCAACAACAACAACAAAGGTGTAAGTAAATCTTTGCATTTCTTTACTATTCTCCTTAGAATCAACTTCACGCAGAGTTTTTTTTCGAAAGCTTCTTGGTAAGAATTGTCACTTTTCATACTCATGATTCTTAACCCTTTGTATCTTTTGATTAATTGTTCAACTAATTGATTATATAAATGATATTAAGTATCACAAAAGTAAAGAATCATTAGTTAATAGCTTATCTCTTAGGAATCTTTAGAAAATAAAAATTATTTGTAATTTTATTTATTGTCGAGGAATGCTATTAATATTAAAATTGCAAAATTTATAGCTTAATAAAATATTTAAAGTATTCAATAAAATAAAATTAATTTGAACTACAGAGGGTTAAAATTCCAGATTCTATAGAATATAATTTTTTTTTTTTTAGGATTTTTATGTAGTTTATGATTTATAAACAATAAATGAAATTTTATGATTGCCTTTCTCTGAACTTTATTTCCCAGTCCCTTCCTTTATTAATTCTAATGTGAACATTCAGGGAGGAGTAATAAAGTAAAAGAGATGTTACGTTGCATTATAATTTCTAATTGAAAATTAATAGATTATAATTTTGATATAAAATCAGGAGAAATTATACATAAAATTTCAACGACTTGGTAAAAAATTACTTGATATCTTTTTACTGCAAAAAGGAATCCCTGAATCTTTCCGGTAGTATTGATTTTCCAGAAAAGTGACAATTCTGCTCACTAAAAACGTAACTGAAAAATATGCAAGCAAATTAAAAGCATAAGATATAACAAACTCGAATTCGTATAAAAATCTTACGAAGAAAAACAAATTAACCGTCAAATTTTTATTATTTTTTAAATTATAGATTACATATTTTACACTCACGTGTAAAAAGTCTCCAATTATTTTGATTTGATTGAGATAGTATTGTTGGATCTGTTCGTTTTAATTGCATTTTTCACACTATGCTTCTTTCTTACTTTCTTTCAAAAATCTAGATGTATAATACTCGTTTTATTTTAATTTTTATTATTTATATAAATCGCGATACAAATTGATCATCAAAAGAAATGTTACACATCGTTATTTTGAGTGAAAAAATCGAAAAAAATTCAGTTAAAACGAGCAACTTAAGTGGTTGAATGAAACACGCGCGAATACATAGCGACTCGATTCCATCTTAGCAATTCTGGCAATAGCTTAGAGACTCGTTTCCAGACCAGACGACGAATCCTTTCGATTCTCCTTATGTCCTTGGCTGCCGTTGCGACTTAAACTCGCGTGCGCGAATAAATTAATTCCGACAGGCGCCGTGTGTCCAGCCATTTTGGCAGTTTCGGCATTCGCGAATTTGCATGCCGCACATAGAATCGTTTGTTTACGGCACGAAATGCAAGCTGCTAAAATTAGCGGACTCTTGAAAGCGCAAAGAAGTAACGCGCTTGCATTTTAATCGCTACGGATCACGTTTGTAATCGCGATTTAAAAAAAAAATACATTTTTATTCTTTTAATATTTCCATTTCTATCTTCATGTCATGTTTTTGAGTAGATTTCACGCTACTAACATTGCTATCCTAAATATATAGAATAATGAATATCGTACGTGCAACTCCGTGATAAAATTTCACAACATATATTTCGTATTTTATTTTTGAGTAACTCGTAAGTATATAATACCGAAATGTATTAATCTGTAAAGAACTCTATACATTGTGAACTTAACAAATAAAATTTTTTTATCAAACATTAAATTTATCGTGACTGTTAAGAAAGGTCAGGATATGTTTAAATGATATAAATATAAATAAGGTAAAAAAGAGTATAATAAAATCGCGGGTTATATATAATTCGGAAGTGCATTATAACGTTATAACATGTACTCGCATATCTCCTTATCCAAAGATCATGCCGAACTCCATTCGAATCCGCCGTTGATTAACACCTCTATGTCTATCCTCGCTAATTCTTGCTAATGCGCGTGAAAGTGCAACGAGCTGCAAACCATTAGAATCTTCTCTCAAACGATTTTGCCTATCGTTATTATTCAATGGACAAGCGATGGATTTTTACATAAAATATTTGCGCGATTTTCATCGATCAAAATTACAAAAACCTCAAAATAGGGACTCAGATACAATTCGCGTCTAGATTTTTTAACGGCGAGATTCGGAGAACACCCAAGAAATTTCCCAACTCTTTTAAGAACTCCTTTTCACATCTCCAGACATTAAAAGCTTCGCGAATTGTAAGAATATAAACAAATAAAATCTTTTAACGATAAAAATAAAGATTTCAGAAATCTTGCTTCTCTAAAAGAAAGTAGCCGGGAACGAGAGTACCCCGAGTTCTTGTCTTTTGCAAATTGGAGAAATTCAAAACTATTTCCTGTATAAACTCCTTTAAGGCCTCTTTTAAAGCCTCCGACATCTCGAAACCTCAGGATCTCAACGGGATCTTCAAGGCCTACTTTTTACATCTCAAAGCCGGGATTTCAAAAGTTCCAAACCCGAAGAACCGAAATAACCGCAATTTCCTAAAAACAATTGAAGTTACCCAAGAAATTTCCTTATTCTCCCAAAAGGATGTGGACATCAGGATAAAAAATGCGGAAATCCTTTGCTCGTTGCAGCTGACGCCGGAGGACGAGGAACGGCGCCGGCGGCGGCGCGAGCGCAACAAAATTGCGGCGACCAAGTGTCGGCTGAAGAAGCGCGAGAAAACGGTGATTCTCGTGCAGGAATCCGAAATCCTCGAGACCCAAAACCACGACCTGAAGTCCCAGATCCAAGAGTTGGAGACACAGAGGCGCAGGCTGGTCGACATGCTGAGCCTCCACGGTCCTACCTGCTTGAAGGGCGTGGACGCGACGTCGTTTCAGCAGTTCGCCGAGCCCCTTCATCTCCCCAGCTATCAGGACAATTTTGTGCCACAGCAACCCCCGCCGGCCCTAAATCAGCCGCAGAACTGCGTCACCGAGTATCCGGTGAAAGTCGAGGAGTACGAGACCGATTTCTACCGGCAGGGTAGCCCCTTCGTGCCGACAACGTCGGACGCCGGTTGCACGGTTTAGCGAAACGGCGAAAATCGTTTTTCTTCGCCATCTCGAGGGAGGGAGGATCGCCGAGAAGCCCGGAGCGCGTGTATAATAATTGAAGGTTCTTGGAGTATTAGAGACGATCTCACCAACATTAATTTAGTTTAGCCAAGATACAGAACTTCAAAAGATATTTAATTGTAAGGCCGGTATTCACATAGTTACTTCAGATCATCTTCAGATACTCCGTAGCTAATGAAACGAGTCGTACAGCATCTAAAGATAAACTTGAGACGATCTTAAATATAAGATCTGACTATGAATACCGCTCTAAAAGATATCTGAGGAACATACTTTCATAAAAATATATATATATTTTTTTTGTTCCACAGATAGATGATAATATTAACGAAGATTGAAAATTATATGGTGAATGTTAATTGTTGGTGAAAGTGACTCTCTTCGCGAATTCAATTTTAAAGATTTTTAATTTTTATTCAGTTCAGCTATTTTATTCCTTGCGGAATAAATTTTTGTATAAAATTTCATTGAGAGCTATGAGAAAGTGTTTGAAAGAAATTTTAATATTTGATATTAATATCTATCAGAGTGTATATTTTATGTTACATATTCTATAGTTGGCATGTCAGAATTTTTTATTTCACATTTTATAAATTCTAGTTATTAATTAAGTAGAATATTATACACACAAAAGTTTTATTTTTGACTTATATATTTTGAGCAATATACTTTGCTCGTTGAAATGGTTGGCGTCAGGATGCTGATAACGGCAAGATTATATGCATTCCATGTACAAGGAGAATTGAGAAAGTGATTTCGTTGATTATCATTAATTCTTATCTCGTTAATTTTTTTAAATTTATTTCTTAACTCTTTAGTTTTTTAAACGAGCCATCCGAGCTTCTCACCGTTCGTCTTTCCCGATCGTAAGTCCGTAGCTCGTAAGTCGATTATTATATCGTAAACGCGAACAATGATTTTTATCTTTCGTCTTCCTCTTCATCTGTCGATCTTTCCTCTCCCTTCTTTCTTGTTTCACCTTTTCCCTTTTTTTTCTAACGAGCTCTTGTTATACTCGAAAAACGTTCGACGTAGAGAACGCTTGAAGACATTCCTTCGTAATAACCGTACTGTGACATTCTCTTATAAGGCCTTTAATTAATAATATAATCGATAATGTAAGATAAAGACGGATTGTCCAGCGATGCTCGCTCTTTCGCAAGAATTATTGTCACTGTTATTTAAGATATCTGATAAAAATTATTAACTTGCTATATATCAATAGAACAATTTTTTCCGCGATTAAGAATATTACTAATTTTAATTATGTTAATTACACTATTTTTTTTTATTCTTTCGAAACTGAGTCAGTTTCGATCATTTTAATTAACTAAAAATAACTCGCTTCTCTATTAGCAACGAGACTTTGAAAGTCTCTCGGAAAGTCTGCTTCTATATTTTTCAGCGAGTTCCGACTCGAATACAATATCCTCTTTATTTCCTTTTTCTTGCTTGTCGCGCCGATGAAAAAACTAGTGAGACGAGTGAGCATCGCTAAAAGATATTCCGTTGTTAAATAATAAGCGAAAATCGAGACACCGCGTCGAATATTGACGACAATTGGAGATAATTATTTTCAAACCGCTTTAAACTCACACTTGTCGAAAAAGCATGAAAAACTTTAAAACTCTCGGAATGGGATTTAATATTTGAAAAATTCGTTTGAGATTGGTTTCGAGGTTCTAGAAAATTTCTATATCAATTCAATAGTAATGCGGGTAACTCCCATTTGAGAAAGGATTTTAAACGTTTTGGAAATAAGTTCTTTAATTTCGTGAATCGCGTGTCTCTGATTTGCGAGACAGTGAGAAAGAAAGTACACGCGAGTACCCCGGTGTAGATAAGTCTGCTCTATCATTGATATTGATTATCAAGGAGTCGATAACATGCGTTCAGAGGATACTTATAATTATATGAGTAACGAGAATGATATTTAATATTATATATGTACGTACGCATATATTTTATACAAATGCATATTATATATTATATATAATATGCGTATATATTATTATATATTATATATATGTATATTTATACATGTAACATATACATATATATAATATAAAATGCGCGAACAATTGCATAAATAAGTGCACGCCATTAACAATTAATGAACACTTAATTACATGACGATTATTAAACATTAGATTCGTTGGAGAACCGAGAATTACGTGCCTAACGACATACCTCAATTTAGCTTCGTTTTATTCTCCTTCAGTGCGTTTGCAAATTGGGATTTTATTGCGGTTAAGATCTTGGATCTAGTTACCAATAATCATATGAAAACTTATGCAAATAGATAAAAACAGCATGGAAATGCCAAAGAAAACTGAGAAAGCACGATATAACGTGTTTTTAATTCTATAATCATTGTTACAAGTTTGGCGAGCAAATTCTATATGTTCAAATTCAATTTTTTAGAATTACTTAATACTTTCAAAATAAAAAAATAACAAGTTTTGATTTAAATATATTTTCCCTATAATTACAAATTTATATCCAGTTTTCGTTTTGAAATAATTTTGAATCGTTTGAAAGATTCATCTTTATTTTATTTTTTAATTTGGCAAGCGCACTTTGGGCTACGCTTATAAGATGATTTCTCACGTAATCTATGGAAGTTAGTCTGATCGTTAGCGGAATGCGCTGTAATTATTTTAATTAACGAAGAAAAACGCTTATACAAATCCGCGGACTAAACGACTTTTCCTATTCGGAGTGTTGCTACAGATTGATAAAATAATTCTTGATAATAATACGAAACCCGAGAAACTTTTCCGCCGCTTCGCGAGCAAAGCAAAGCGGGACAAAGTCTTTCGTGTTTTTCCCTCTCTTTCCCTTCGATAGTATACGGAATTTACGAAATCATGTAAAATCCAAGTATGACTTTTAATCTATAAATCGCAAAGAAAGAGAGAGAGAGAGAGAGAGAGAGAGAGAGAGAGAGAGAGAGAAAGTATGGCAGTCGTGCCAGTATCACACAACAGCGATACGTGAATGGTGCTAGAAATATTACCTTCTTTTTATAGAATTTTTATCAAGTTGCCAGAACAGAGTATTTAATAGTTTAATGTGCCCTTAGGGGGACAATAAACTTCTATCTATTTAATAGTTTAATGTGTATTAAATGCCAGATTGGGAGATATTTTATTTCGAAATTGGAAAGTAATATTATTAAGCTAATGTTTCACAGCTCCGATATTAAGAACTCCATTAAAAGCGCTTTGGTAAATTTACATTTGCGCAATTCTTGCGATTTTAAATAGCCCGTTCTATTCGAATACTGCCAATACTAAGATCCCGGATATCGTGGCTTCTAGTATCTAAGGACTCGTTTATTTCTTTTTTTTTTATCATCGAGGAATTCTTTTTTCTTTTAGAAAATATAAGCGCCGCTTTTTGGAGCTATGTTAAGTTGCGAAATAGTAAAAGAAAACTGCGTGCCAGATTTTTACAAGATCATTATTATATATTTTACGTATATTACTCAGTACCTGGCTATGGTTTTCCATGCAACGTGGCCGTTTTTCTCAACAAAAAATTTTTTTATTAATACACACTGCGCGAACAAGATAAACGGTCAACAAAATTTTATCGTTATAACCTGAGGAAAAATTTTATTCTTCAAATAAAAGTGTCTTCAATACTAAAAAATGACTTTTAGGATCCCTTTCATGCTAGGATTTTACTCCTATGGAAATTTTGATTTGAATTAAAATGTTATAAAAGAACTTAATTAAGGGTGCCGTCCCATGCAGGACGGAATTTCGGAAAACGGAATCTCGGAATCATTCTGATTGGTTAGCCCCATGGGGCACAGTACAAGCCCCATGAGGCTAACCAATCAGAATGATTCCGAGATTCCGTTTTCCGAAATTCCGTCCTGCATGGGACGGCATCCTAATACATAAGAAGATAATCGAAACTATTTATTTTGCTTATTTCTGTATTTTCAAACAAGACTGGTGCGATTGTGTCTTAGAGTTTGTTTATCTATGTTCAAGATATCGTAACCACACACATTTCTTAGATTTTATTTTAAATCTCGTTCTTATTTTTCATTGGATATATAATTAGTAAAAAAAGAAGGTAGGTAATTTTTTTAGATAACTATTTTATTACAAAACTCATTAATATTACACGCGCGTCTCTCTCACCTACCTCACTCACGAAATTAAATCAATACATAGCAAATACATTTTTGTATTATAAATAAGAGTAAGAAGGGACATGCAACAACGGAAATAGTCTTACAGAACCTTATCAATAATTTTCTTAAGAATATTGATGAGAATCTTCAGGATTAATTTTATGAACCTCTGAAAATAAAAAAAGAAACACGTTTAAATATCTTCTCGAATGATTAAAGATAAAGTGGCGATCCTGTGAATACTCACACAATGATATTGTTGATTGGAATGTGGATTAGCTTAACAAAGAACCCTATGAAGCCCATTATACAGAAACCAATCGCAGTAGCAATTGCAATCTTCTGAAATTCTGTAATAGATAAAAAGCGAGTTGTGGTTAATCGTCATATTCGTTGTGTCATATTCACGTCATCAAAATTAAATTACCTTTACGATCTGGCTTGGTGCATCTTTTGACAAGCCGGATGCTATCCTTGGCAAACTGACGGCCAGGTTCGGTGAGCTTCTTGATTTGATCCATGGCGATTGGGATACTGCGAAAGAAATAGAAGTACGGTTTCGAAAACATCTGATCAGCCAAACAACATAAATATCTAAAGTATATTCCAATTTTCAGACGTTCTTCGAGCTTTCATATTGAGCAACAGTGATCAATCATATTTTATGGTAATATTATAACGGTAAATCTGTTTTTTTTTGTAGTTATACTTTTTGTACTTAAAATAAAATAGGCAAATAATTAGACATTGCGGAGAAAAAGAAAAGTGATGAAAAGTGAAGTTAATAATAAAAAGCTGGTTGCAAAACTCAAATTTACTATTACACTCGTGTCAAAATATAGTCCATGAAAGATACTATATATTCTTAGCATACAGATACAAGATGTCTATATTTTCATATAGTAAATAAAATCTGTATTATGAGAAAACCTCTAACTTTTGTATGTAGGCAAAAGAAAAGTATTGATCGACCATTTTGCACAACACTACAAATCTTGTGTCACGATACTCCGGTTCACCAAAAATACTTGATTCGTATGTGAAGTACTCTTGGGCATCAATGTGACAAATAAGATCTGGGTTATGTCGGGAATAACCCAGTTCGAATCTTTTCACAAAGAACCATGCAGGCAGATACTCCTCTCGCGAAAAGAGAACAAAATTCGTACGCAAAGATAATCGAACAAGACAGAGATATGCGATACTCACGTTACGCGTTCCACACGAGCACACCGCACGAAATGTCGTTTTTAATGAACGTTGGGATGCGCTGCTCTGCGCGATGCGCGAGTACTCAAAACGCTACGTGGACGGTGCGCTGTCAGGACGTCAGTACGTCACTTCCTCACGATTGATGCTGGCACTGCTGGCGCTGGCTGGCAGCAGCGCAGCGGAGCGCTGAGGCGCCGCGACGCGGGAGTCATTTAAACCCCCGTGATAAGATCTCAGTCGATATCGCTGCACGTGGGGACTCAAAGGGTATAATGAATACCGTCCTAATGCCCGTATCACACTATAGCGATTGGCGATTGCGTCTACGTCTCTTGACCAATCAGAAAGTAGCTGCTGGCGATTGCGATTCGCGATTTCCGTTCTGATTGGTCAAAAGACGTAGACGCAAACGTATACGCAATCGCCAATCGCTAGTGTGATACGGGCATAAAGCTGGCCACACACACTTTTTCGTAACAGTAACAGTAGGATTTCGACCAATCGCGTTACTCGATTCGGAAACGTACGGCCGTACGTTCCTGAATCGAGCAACGCGATTGGTCGAAATCCTACTGTTACTGTTACGAAAAAGTGTGTGTCCGGGCCCTAATGCCCGTTCTAGACTGGAGGATGATCCTACTCGCGGCTCATCCTAGTGAGTAGTGTAGACGGGTAAAAATCATGGATAATCAATGATTTTTATCCGTCTACGCTACTCACTAGGATGAGCCGCGAGTAGGATCATCCTCCAGTCTAGAACGGGCATAAGATCGATATTCAAAAACGCGTTCTTTAAAAATTGTCTGAGAAATTAGGGAATCTTCTACTGTATACTTTTATGTTGTTTTGGTCGATTAGATGTTGTGGTTCAAAGAGCAAGATAGATTTTTCGAATGGTTCCTACTTTTCATTCCTTTGAAAATTAAAGAACTGTTTTTTTTAATAATTACATATAAAAATAAGAATACACGATTGTAACATTTATACGTGTATACAATAAGGAAAAGTTCAAGCATAATTTGTCTCAATAGTTTTGTAACAAAAATTCGATGTAACGTTTCTCACATATGAACGAGAAATGAAGTTCGCGTCAAACCATTCATGAAACCATTTGCAGTGACAATAGTCTATCATTAGCGTAATGAGATAAATTACGTTTTCGTAATTTAACTCGTTAGATAAGCAGCGATGCGCTTATAAATTTAGGCGCGAGGATTGCACGCAACGTCATTAATATCTGCGTGAAAATCGTGGAAGCAACATGACGCGAATCAGTGTCGCTTTTTCGCTGTTATGTGCTCTGTGCGGCATAACATCCTCCTTTGCTTTCGTTTTCGAGGACTGCGGTAAGTGCGTACTCTAATAATTTTGGAGAATTTTTCTCCAAGAAGCAGCTATTTGAGTCAGAGAAAAAAATTGGGTAAAGAATTTTCAAGACATTTAAAAATCTTGGAAGCCCAGGGGTTCAAAGAGCTTTTGGGGGCAACTAAAACAAGTAAAAACACTGAATCAGTCTTAATAAAAATTAATAAATTAATGCGGAATATAATTAGAGCCCTATGACTCAAAAAACCTCTTCCTACTCCAAAGTATTCTGAATCACGTGAGATGTTCTTTTTTTGCTATTTCTTTGGACAATTCAAAATCAACTTTATTTGAATAAAAATGTAACTTTGATGTATTAATAAAATATATAATAATAAATATTAGTAGATAAGTTTGAAAATTGAAGGAATTACAATCATTCCGATGTATTATTAGCTTTGCTATAGAAAAATTATCTTTAGATTTGTCACAGAATTTGCAATTAAAAAGTAATTTTAAAATATCCTGTATATTATATTGGCTTTCTTCAGTTTCTTTAAAGCATTGATAAAAACCATCCATTATAAAATCGGTCATTAATTTTGATCGAAGGAAAGAAAAAACAAGTATACAAACAACAATTAAATTCGACTAAATTCATAAATGACATCAGACGATGTATAAGAATCTTATGGAATCGCTCGAAAATCCCTGTCAGTAATAGCGTATTATTAATTGCTCGGCTTTTATCGTTAATTATAAATTGGAGGGAGAACTTACTCAATGAGAATCCTTTTAATATCAAGAATGCCGGAAGCTATTAGCAACATTACACGTTAAGCTACTTAATTACGCATGCTTTGAATGTTCGTCTGATTATATATAATTATGTTGCAGCTCACACGTAATTTTCTATTATCATGAGATGTAATTACAGCAAATCAGCGATATAAAGAGAGATCGCCTTCACGCGATTCGAACGTTTATGCGATCGTTAATTAAATTCATTAATTTCAATTACATCAAATTATTACAATGCAATTTGCAAATATATTTATAATGCATATCATTTGTTTGATGATAATGTATACCTAATAAAATTTCAAATCTACTTCAGGTTCGGAGTTAGCTAAGATCAATGAGGTCGAGATTTCAAGCTGCGATGTGTCCGATGAGAAATGCGTGTTAACCCGTGGCGAGGAAATACACGTAAAAGCCAAAGTTACGCCAAGTTAGTAAAATAACTATAAGTAAGAAAATAATATTTCAGTCGCATACTTTTTTCAACGTTAGAAAAAATTTGATATTCCTGGGAAGAGCATTTTTGTATGTATAATTATCGATAAACTTAGAACTTTAAATCATAATTTTACGATAAAGATAATAATTTTATTTATAAAATATTAATTAAAAATATCATATTAATATATTTTTCTGCAGACACAGATATTACGGATGTCAAAGTATTTGCATATGGAGTGCTGCTCGATGTGCCTGTACCCTTTCCCCTGAAAAAGCCTGATGTGTGCAAAAATCCGGATTCCGGACTCAAATGTCCTTTGAAAAAGGATCAGGAGGTTAACTATAAAGCTACGTTCGTTGTGGAAAAGAAGACCCCTGCGGTAATTTCGCTTCACATTGTTAATCTATATTTCTTCTCCTTTTTCATCTATATTATTTAGTCTAGATTTTCCAAATTTTTCGATACTTAAAATTTTAATTATCTCGTTAATAAAATCATTTCCGTTTTGTTTAGTTGAGCGTCGACGTTATGTGGGAATTTAAAAACGAGAAGGACGAGAAGATTATATGCGTAAAATTCCCGGTGAAGATTGTATAAGATGTAGCTGGTATTTTTGTAGCAACTATGACAGATTATTATCGAAATAAACACGTTACCCGAAATAAGCCCTATAGTATCGAAATAAACACGTTACACGTTACCTGCGTTAGTTTTTAAACAATGGACCTCGCTACATTTTCAACGCATGTCGATACAAACTTCACGATTAAAATTGTTAAAATAAACGATAGAAAAAAATGGTCTCGATAACACTTGTATTTTTAATATTCTAATATTTTAATACTCTAGTCTTTTTTAAATACTCTCTATCTCGATGTTCATGCGCATTTTTGAAGCAAGCTCGCTCCCTCGCTTGCGATCGTTCGCGATCGCGACAAGCAAAAGTGAGAACGCCAAACGCGCGATCGTTCTCTTCAATCGCTTAATTGATTATTAATTCCGGCGCTTAACGAGAGGTTCGAGTTATTCACTGAAACGTCTTCCCGCGCGATTCACTTATTCGGAGTAGAAATCGCGCAGGCAAAAGACCCGAATTCCGAGGTTATATCTCACGCGACAGGCGGGACAACGATTCTCTTAATATTCGGATATATCGCGCTTCGAAACATTTAATTTCCCATGCACAATTCACTCACCGATTACGGCGTACTGCACACGGAGACCCGCCAAATCACAGCCGGGAGGATGATACGTACGGCGTCGTCGTCGGTGTCCAGCACGGCATTCAGCGTTCATTTCGTCCAGCGACGGCATTTCCCACTCGTTGCACACGACACGAGAAGGAACGGAATATTCGGCGTACGTTCAGCTTGCAACACACACACACACACACACACTCCGTAACCAGATTTCTTTTCGTTCGCGAGAAAGAAATTACACGATCGACACCGTCTCGCACCGTCGTTCAACGCGTCACGTATTACTTGCGTTGGCGTGACCTGTGTCTCTTGCGCGCGCCGTTACCGCCGAGCCGCCGAGAGACGTCGAACGCGATTGGCTCGCGAGTCGAGCCCCCGGGTCCGGCCAATCACGTTCCGCCGCTCCGGGCCGCCGACGCGGCGGCGCGGCGCAGCGGCATACCAGAACCAGAGTAGCGATCATGTAACTTTTTCCCTAGAGTGGAAACGTGAAAAGTGAAAAGTTTCATGTAACTATGGGCCGGTTTCACCATCTCCGATTAAGGGCCGATATCACAGTCTCCGATTAACGTGATCCTCCGATTAAACTCACTTTGCATCTCTTTCTAACTGTCCCCCTAGAAAGAGACGAAAAGACAGTTAGAAAGAGATGCAGAGTGAGTTTAATCGGAGGATCACGTTAATCGGAGACTGTGATATCGGCCCTAACTGTAACCTTCGATTAAACTCACTCTTCGTCTCTTTCTAAGGGGGCAGTTAGAAAGAGATGAAGAGTGAGTTTAATCGAAGGTTACAGTTAATCGACGTTGGTGAAACTGGCCCTATCTCTTTCTATTAGTGTTGAATAGAAAGAGATAAACTTTTCACTTTTCACGTTTCGTCCTAGGGGAAAAGTTACATGATCGCTACCCAGACGCCAACTAGGCGCGAGGCGACCGTTGAACGTTGGAAACAGCGTACCTTCGAAGTCGTGTAGAGCCAGTGTAGAGATAGAGATCATGAAATGGAAAAAAATTAAAATACTTTTAACGAAAGAAGTTATTAAATGGCGACAAACTCCACAATCATCAATAGTTAAAGAAATACGACGACGAGAATTATTAAAATTATATTTATTATATAGAAGAATAAAGAAGAGAGAAGAAAAGAAAATTCAAAAGAGATTCTGGGTCCGTCCTATATTTACCGTAAGACAAAGACTGTTGCAAGGTGCAAGTGATAATCTTATTAAAGAAATGGAAAATTCTGATCTAGAAAAATTTATAGAATATTTAAGAATGGATACACCTACATTTAATGAGTTATTAAATCTAATCAAACCACATATTGAAAAACAACGTGCAGTAAGAGAACCGATTCCTGCAGCAACTCGTCTGCAAATATGTTTACGATATTTGGCATCAGGAGAAATTTTTTTCCATTTCATGATCTTTATCTCTACAAAATAATATAAATACACAATTTTTAATACATAAATAGTTAATGTACATACTGTCAGACATGCAAAAATTGCGTCAAAGTTTACGTCACGTACACTATAGCATTTTAGTTAACTAGAGTGTATTTTGGAACGCAGCCCAGTAGTGCGATTCTGTAACTCGTTATGAGGTATCGACTATCGTTGCGCAGATATTTTATATGGTAAAAAAGCTGCGCAATTGTCGTTATAGCTCATAACGACGGCATAACGAGTTACAGAATTGCACTACAGATGGTACTGGCGAAGGGGAGGGGATGTTCTTGGTGCAGTTACGAGCACAAGCACGTGGGCGTGAGCGCCGTGAGCATTCACAAATCACAATTCACATCGTTCACAAGCCGCAAGCCGCTCCGATCTCAGATCACAAAGAGACAGGGTTGGGACGGTTGGGTAAGTTAATTTTTTTTTAACCAACAAGGGAACCTCGCATATTCGAAAAAAAGTCGTGATTTTACAATAGATCACGAAACGTTTTCTGTTGCAATTTTACGATAAGGGCTGCGTTCGGGGAGCGCGCTATTGCATCATTCTATCTTTATCACTCATCAGGTGTAAAACAAGGATAGAATAAGCAAATAGCGCTAATTAAGCGCGCTCCCCGAATCCAGCCAAGATACATTTTGAACCATCTATCGTTGATACATGATTAACAATTATAGGTTTTTTTTTTTTCGTAATTGTAGTTATCGATAGAAAACTTTGAGTTTCCTTTATTATGAATATACAGTAAAACCTCGTTTATCCGAGGTAATGTGGGGAAAGGGTACCTCGGATAAGCGAAAACTCGGATAACACGGAATAAATAAAAAAAACTCGAAAACTTCCCTTATTTTTGGTATATTTAAAATGGTACAAGGGAATTTAACCACATTAACATATAAAAATGAAAAATTAACGCCCGATTTTATCGCGAATTGCTCTAAATTAGATCGATTTCGACGCCAATCGCCAACGGTGGTCTCTCCAACACCATAATCAGCCGCGACATTGCGAATGATTTCTCCTCTCCCCAAGCTTCCAACTTTTTCTCTACACTCACGACGACTTTTTTTCGCTTCTGCGACATAGCGATGTTTTTTCATTGACTGTTGAAGCCCAACTGTTAAATTCTACCTCACAACCGCGGAGAACAAAGCGTGTACTAACAAGCGTGGTTAAACTCGTGCGTGGTTAAACAAAAAAGTAGCGATCGCAAACTACATACATACTTCGCGCGCATCGCATAGCAGCGAAGCGCCATCCGTTTCATCCGAATTTTTCCGTATTATCCGAGCGCACAGCTCGGTTAACGCGGAGTGCTCGGATAAGTCCAGTGGCTCGGATAACGCGGAGCCTCGGTTGATCGAAGGCCGGATAAACGAGGTTTTACTGTACAATTGACTGTGATAGATTTTCAATCATTTCTTCTCGATAAATTCCAATAATACGATAGAAAACAATAATATACTATAAGAATTCTATATAGCGTATGCCAACGATTGAATCCGCTTTCAACAGAGAATGAAAAAAAAAAAGATAGGAAACGATAACATTTATGTCGGAAACACGATAGGTTACGATAGGAAACGATACAAGCCAAATCTACAATGGCTGCATTCCAATATTCACTGTCAGTACTGCAAATCTATATTTTATGTCACGTATACTATAGATTTTCAGTACTGAAAGTTGCTGACGGTGAATATCGGAATGCAGCCAATGTGTTCTTTGCTTTCTGTTTTTCTGCACTTAACCTCTCTGCGACTATCTCGTATTTCGCAATTCCGTCGCGTAACGCGATGTTTTTTGTTCTCTGTCGCCCAAGATAAAAATTGACGAACTTCAGAAGAGACAAGAAACATCATCATTCCATTACGCGACGGAATTGCGAGATACGAAATAGTCGCAAAGAGGTTAAGAGCAGAAAACAGGAAGCTGTAAGATATGCAGTAGTCAGCGTTTCCCGCCATTTTGTTTTCTACCTAAGGTTTCCGTCGTAGCGGCGTGGTTAGTCACGTGACAGCGCTGGTAGCAGTGCGAACCTTCAGTACCGACTATTCGCGCAACTTGATTGGTTAAGGGGATCCTAAAGCCGTCTGTAATACCTACACTCGTACTTTAACAATATTTGCTTCGTATAAAAATTCTACAACTTGATGTTACAAAATGAGGGTGCAGGTCCATTCAGTAGACATCAAGGAATATCATACCGTTTGTAGAATTAGGCTGAGACTCCAAACAAAAAAGTTAAACGAAAAGTACGATTACGTGAACGTAAAGGTCTTTCTAAATCGTACTTTTCGTTTAACTTTTTTGTTTGGAGTCTCAGCCTAATTCTACAAACGGTATGATATTCCTTGATGTCTACTTGATGTCCAATGGAGCGATGAATCCAAGTATCTGTTTGAGACAATGGAATACGATATATTCAACGTGCTTCTGGCAAAAGATTTAATTAACGTTACCAAGTTCTGACTGTAAAACATGGTGGCGGAAATATGGGGTTGCTTTCATGTTGAAGGAATTGGACCATTGCACCGTGTAACGGATATTCCTACTGCCGAAGGCTACGTGAATGTTTTGAAGGTTTTATCTTTTGCAAATAAAAATTTGACCACTAAATGGATTTTTTTTTAAGATGACAATGATCCAAAAACATTCAAAATTTGTTGTAATGTAATTTAATAATTTCTTCGAAAGTTTATCTGTACAACCATTTGTCTTCTCAAAAAGTACCTATATAATTTTATTGTAGATTATATTTTCAATTTTATAATGTTGTATCTATTGTTGTATATATTTAATGTTGTATCAATTTTATAATGTATATTGTAAAGTAAATTGTAAGAAAATTTTATTGTGTAGGTATTATATTTTTAATTTTGTAACTTTTGTAATTTTTTACAATGTTGTATATATATATTATAAAGTAAATTGTAAGAGAAATAAAATAAATGTAAAAATGTAAAAAAAAATGCATTGTAAATAAAAGAGGACCGCCGGTCGGAATCGGCGGGGGTGGTGGAGGGCCTCTAGGTTGACCTATTTCTATCGGATGAAATCAGATAGAAACAGGTCACATATCAGAAGATATTTAAACTAACATTTTTAAATTAAATATAATAGTCAAATTAAATATATCTTATTAAAATGTTTTGATAAAACACATTTGTACGATTGATTCGTTGATGAATTGTAATTAAATTAATGTTAAACAAAACATTAAGAAATATATAATAAAAAAATAGCACGCGTCTGTGATGTCTAATTAAAGTAAAAAAAAAAGTAAACAAATATTATAAGGTAAAAAAGTCTCGAAAAGGTAACTGATTGTTAAAAAAAAAGAAATATCCATCATTGAAAAGATAGTGAACTTCCAATCAGCTCGATCGGTACCTCGGTAACAAGAAAAGCGAATCGAGGCGCTCTTTTGTTAGGTAGGGAGATGTGTGTGTGTGACATATTTTGAGACAACTACGGACTACGGAGTCAGTAGTGTCAGTACGGAGTGTGGCACGTTATTAGCCACGCAGAAGCCGTAGTAGCAAGATGACTCGGGTGACGATCGTCGTGTTCACGCTTTTCTACGCGTTATATTATTCTACGTCCTGTCACGCCGTCACATTTGAAGATTGCGGTGAGTAGTGTGCGCTTGTTATCGCTAATCTGGAACTGGGCAAATCATTTTGCAATAAATTCACGCTGAATAAAAGATATATAATAATACTTATTAATAATACTAATCACGCGATGCTGAAGGGGTGCTGCGTTTTCGGTAAATTGTTTATTGTGCGTGTAGAAGTTTAAATTTTGATAGGGAAATTGAAATTATTATAACAAATAAATAAATTAAATAAAAAAAATTAAATAAACAATTCATAAATAAATTAACTATGCAAAGTTAAGTTAATTATCATCAATTATCGTCGATGATAATTAATAACTATTATAATTATTAACTAAAATAATGTTGAATTTTTAGAGAATTATTTGTCACGTTATCGTTCAGAATCACGAAAGGGACAAGGGTATATATATTTTAAGAAACAAAAGAGGCAAGGAAAGATCCATTCCTCTTAACGACACTTTCTGAAGTTTTTTTTGTCTACTTTCGAAGCTTATTTGTTAGATATGCATCTGTCGCAGATAGCGAGCAGGAAAGTGTAATGTATATGTATCCATGTGATTAAAAAAGAGCGGATTCAGTGGATCTAATTTCAAAGAGTTCAGATTTCAACAAAATATAATTTACTTCTAGATATCTAGGAAGCACGTGCTTTTAATACCAAAAGATAACGAACGATAAATGTATTCATTATCAATTATCATCCTTTTATACATTCATGCTGTCTAAAATTAATAAATTCCATGCAGTGAAATAGTCACGATTCACGTCATTTCGATTTCAAACTAAAAATATATTTATAATGCGTTTTTTCTCTTTATTATAGTTGCACTATTTTCTTCGCCTATTTTGATTCCGTATTCACCATATACACATTTTTTATTTTAAAGGGAAATGTTCTACTTCGGAAAAGACAGCAAGGGAATCTCTTGTTAATATCTAACAAAGTTTTATTAAATATATATATATTTTTACCGAACAGCGTTGTTTGTCTCCCAATCAAACCAAAGGCTGATTACGTTATCAGTAATATGTGTCCGGTTTAAAATGAAGAATGTGACGCATATTTTCATAGTCTGAAAATGGTGACTCGCACCTATTAAGTCATGTTACACGAGAATTGAGTTATCATTAAAGATATCAATGCATAACAAAGGAGGACAAAGAACGAAGCGCATTGCTGGTGCCGTCGACCGTATTATTATCTAATTGTAGGATACTTTCTACAAGGAACTTGTCCACTAGAAATTATAACAAAATTTCGAGAAATTTTGTTAGCGAACATAATTAAAATTCTTGAAATTTTATTACCACACGTTTTGTTATTAATCCAATTTCTCAAGATAATCTTTGTTATAATTACAAAAATAATAATACAAAATTTTCATTAATTATACTTTAATTATTTTTTTTATGGAAATTTATACAAATGAAATTGAATGTGGTTTTACCTATTTATTACGAAATTAGAACAGTCCACTTTTTAAATTATTTAACACTTAATTATTTTCGAGCATATTTAATATATTACTTAATATATGGAGGGGTTAAAGCCATAGTGGTGTAAGTCACTTTTTTTAACCTATCGAGTTAAGTTCATAGATGCAGTCTACACATGCAGATATGTTGAAAAAAGAAGAAAAAAAAGTGGTCAAAAAAATTGACTTACACCACTATGGCTTTAATCCCTCCATATATACCTAATATTTATTTAATATATTTAGACTTTGTGATTTTAATTTAACACATATTTAGGACTTAATATAATTCATACTCATTTACATTACATTTTAGGCTCAACATTAGGCAAATTCACGGAAGTATTGGTCTCGGGATGTAAAACGTCTGATGAAAAATGTGTTTTAGAGCGCGGCGCTAACGCATCTATATCCATCAAATTTACACCTAGTGAGTACGAGAATTATATACAAAATCGCATATCCAATTTATCGGTAAGAGAATTCGATTTTAAATTGATGATATTAAAACTATTTCAATTATTAGTTACATATTATCTAAGATCTATGTTATTAATAGATAGTCATTTTGTAATTGCGATGTTTTTGCGTGCACATTTTATAATTGTTTCTCTTTTGCAGATAAAGATATCTCAGTAGTCAATGTACGTGTATACGGCGTAGTGTTAGACGTTCCGGTACCTTTTCCATTAGACAAGCCTGACGCGTGCAAGGATCCAGACGATGGAATCGATTGTCCTTTACACAAGGATCAAGAGTATCATTATACGACCACGCTGCTTGTGCAGAAGCAGTATCCTCGGGTAATCAACATTTAAAATTCATATTTAACCGTTTCGATTTTTTAGATTCAAGTTTATTTAGATTTTATTGATATTTGGATATAATTTGAGTGGAATGTTTAATTTAATTTATATCTCTTGGACAACTAGTTAACAAGTTTTATTCTAATAATTTAAAAACTTATAATTCCTTACCTGTAATTTATTAAATATACTAACTTAGCCGTTAAGAATATTTTTTTATATGTACAATAAAGTTATTAAACTTGTGTGTATAATTAAAAATTTATAATTTTTATTATCTTTCAGGTAAACGTCTATATTAAGTGGGAGTTTATAAATGAGAAAGGCGAAAAAATAGTGTGCATAGAATTTCCAGCTAAAGTTAAGTGATTCAAAAGATTATTTCAACAACTAGGGAATAAAGAAAAATACTAAAGATTATACCTTGATAAATATAAATGTGCCATTTTCTAGATAAAATATTTTGACATATTTAATACATTATTTCATTTCAAATATTACCATATCAATGCATATTGATAAGAAAAATAAATAAATGAAATAAAAATAAAAAGGGGATCCTCATTGTTGATATATATACCTGTATTTAAATTTCAAATTTTTTAACTTGACATTTAAGTTTTTAACTATAAACGATTTAGAATGTCGTAAGATAAAAATGTGTATAATGCAGATTAATTCTATACGTTAATCCGTGAGTATTTTTTATTCAGTACTTTATCAGGTATTTCTAACTTGATATTTTTCTTTGTAACTATTTCACTACTACCTTAAAGCACCTGTAAGTAAGAAATGAAGTAGAACTTCCTAAGTTAATGAATCATTGATCTAATCAATCGTTTATTTTAATTGAGTTAAACGTTAGTCGTTGCTATTGAAAGCTAACAACATTGATATTCAGATTTAGCTAAAAAAAAATTTTTTTTTAAATCGTACTATATACACACCTGTAGTAAAAACGATGGGTAAAGAATAGAAGAAATAAAATAAAAATAAGAATTGAAAGAAAGTACAGAAAACTCGAATAAAAAAAGGAAAACTATTTTCGTTTATCCGATCTAATACTTGGTAACTTTGGTCTTCTCTCCCCACTTTTTATAAATTATCATCAACTGTCCATCATATTTTCGACCGTATCTTGCGATTGATTGTCCATTTCAATCTGATGGATTGTTCGTTTGCTACGTTGAATTTCCGAACTTTGATGATCCTTTTTCAGCGTCTTCTCCGCCTGGTAGATGGGCTCATATTCCTTTAGTTGTGTCATAAAACCTTCGTTTGGATTTATACAGAATCTTCTTTCCTGCACCATCGTGTATGCGCGCCTAAAATAAATATTGCAGATTTTTCGATATTGTAATTTCAGTAAACAGAAATGTATAATTAATATAACGTATAATTAATATAATTACAGAGAATAATATGTAAAATAAATGTACGATTCTGTAATTCAGTTTATCAATCATTGTTTATCGTCATTTATCAATTTATCAATATTTTATAATTCAGACGAAAATGTACAAAAACATGTGTGACGATATGTATAGATATTCTTTTAGAGAAAAGAAAAAACTTACGTTTGTGAAAGTTCATACGTTTCCATAACATATGCCAAGACTAATGCGGCGGATCTCGAAATACCAGCATTTCCATGAACTAAGACTCGGCCGCCCGAAATCAAGGCTTCATCAATGAATGCCTTTACCTTTTTGAAATGTTGAATGATATTTTCCGTTATTGTGTCAGCGATCTCCAAAACTAGGTATCTGTAGAAAACAGAAATATACAAAATATAATCATAATTAAATATTAACCATTAAATGAAATTTAAAGAAAAAGAGGAAATGCAACCATTAGTAATTAAAAATAATAGAAAGGATAGTACTAAAGAAAATCAGAAATTAGAACTTTTTAAGTTTATAGAGCTGTTCTCTTCTTTGTTAAGCAACTATTAATAAGTTATTGCAATTAAGATCATATATGGCGATCGTGGCGCAGAGTGATGTGCGCTGCTTTAGTGAGCCGAAGATGCGGGGTTCAAATCTGATCCAAAATTCGTTGGATTTGATCGCTACAATCATCTCGGATGGTGATGACAACCCACGAAGAGTATCTTGCCACGAGAACCGCTCTGTATTTGGAGAGGAAACCGATTCTCAAAGTTGTGGGTTGATCAGTAGACTGACAACCCACCCCAGAAAACAAAATTTTATCTCAAAACCTCAAAAATTCTGTGGAGGCCGATAGATAGATAGATTGATTGAATTAAGATCACGTACTTGAAGCTGTTGGGGAAGTTTGGCCTTATAAGGTTTGCCTCGATAGTATGTCTGACGCAAACTATGTGTGTTATTCCATGGTCAAGCAAAGACTGCAATTTGGAGCGACTGGCAGCACTGTAAGGACCGAGAAATACGCCAGGTACTACTTCCTGTAACACACAGTAGAAATAGTTATACATATGAAATTAATGACATATAATTTTTTTGTTAAAATAAGAAAGCGCAAGAAAATTAAGCTAAATTATAATAAGTAATTTAATATTAAGGTAATTAATTTTTTGTAAACTTTAAAGAGTTGTGAGTTAAAAAGAAAGTTTTATAGATCTACATTCGCACATTTGTTTATCGATAGAATAGATTATTGGTGGTAAAGTTTGGCCGAATATTTTGTACTTATTATGCCAAATTGACATAATCACCTGCATGTGTCTCCTCATTGTATAAGTCCAGTCCTTCATCTTCTCTAACGGGAAGACGTTAGAAATTTCAGGACATTCTTGGTCAGATTCTGATTCAGTGGTGCCTCTTCCGCCGCCTTCCTGCAATTGAGAATTAATATCTTTTAAATTATTTATGAACTTTAAAGGATCGCAAGACATTATGTCTCGAAATCAATTTCATATTTGTACCCGGTTGTACGTTAAATGTATACATTTTTTCCTTGGAACAAAATTTTCATCGTTTAAGGAAAAAATCCTGTGGCTTTTTCTCTAAAAGTTGATTATACATCAGTAAAGTTAAGAGAAAGGACTAGCTGAATTTGTTTCAGACCTTAATATTACAAACTAAGATATTAAAAGTATTGTGAAATATAATAAAGGGTTATGCTAATAAGTTTTTTAACTGCGGCATTTTTCCGTACTTGAACCGAACATACATCCATGCCCGAGAGAAAAAGGAAACTGAAGATATGAAGTTCGCTCGGAATAGGACAAATGAGATAAATCTGGTGTCAATGCCACTGCTAAAATCCAAATAATGCACATCTCTGTTTAATCGCTGTTTACTCTCTCGGATAGCGTCGCGTGGCCCAATGTTGAATATTGCCCTTTATCGACGTCCTTTCATGCCGATATACTTGCCGTTAAACGAACGATCGAATTATTAATCGTCATCGTCGGCGCTATGTAATGATGCAGATGCAGGGATACGTGACTTCATAACCTATCATTTATTATGGCTGTGTTCCAAAATTCACCTGTCAACAGTGAACAGTGTCAACGCTGGAAATCTATAGTACCCGTGACGTACGCTATAGATTTTCAGCGCTGGCGATAGTGGCGATGAATTTTGAAACACGTGTATATGCAATGAACTCGCCTGTAGAGTGTAGAGAACTTTCGCAGAAAGTCACAATAGGCTGTTCGTTTTAGTTGAACTTCTCGCACAGTTCATCTTTTCTCTTTTTCTCTCCAACGTGAAAAGAAAAAGAACAAAAGATGAACCGTGCAAGAAGTACAGCTAAAACGAATCGGCCTAAAAAGTCACATCCGGATTGTAAGTGTGAGAGAGAGAGAGAGAGAGAGAGAGAGAGAGAGAGAGAGAGAGAGAGAGAGAGAGAGAGAGAGAGAGAGAGAGAACGAAGAATAAAGAGATAATAGATTGCCCCCTATCTCTCTTTCTCTTTCTTTAACTTTTTTTCTGTCATTAGTGACCCTATAGGGCCGATATCACAGTCTCCGATTAACGTGATCCTCCGATTAAACTCACTCTTTGTCTCTTTCTAGGGGGACAGTTAGAAAGAGATGCAGAGTGAGTTTAATCGGAGGATCACGTTAATCGGAGACTGTGATATCGGCCCCTAATCTGGAGTTGTGTCCTCTCGCGATGTCTCCACGATTAATTCGGAATAGTTTCGTTATTGTCTCGATTTTTTCTTCTATTGTAAAAGAAGAAATTTAAAAAAAAATACAAAAGACGTGGGTTTCTCCCACAAGTTTGATGGATATAATATTGCTGTTTGTGTGTTACATAATATCGTTGATAATGTTTATTTATTATTAACTAAAGTTTAGTATATTGCCTTCTTTCCTTCGTATAATATACTGGTCACGCCTTCTGTCGGCGACCGATTAGTATCGACCGGCGCTATCAGAGAGCGCGAGCAGTTCCGTTTTCTCGTTACATAATCGTTTTTATGTTAATTGTACCCTTGTTTACTCCAATTCTAATGCTCTTCTGCAATACAACAGATAATCTTGCATCTTTTATTGTATCATTATTATGCTTGACTCGAAATTTTGTTTAAAGTATCTCTATGTATTTTGGTATAATTTAATATGTTTACATTTAGTTATTATCTCTGTTTAAGAATTTAGCTTAATATATAAGTAGATCTTACGAGACGTATATTTACACACGGCTCCATGTATTAGCATTATAAAAAAGCGCAACTTATATATAATTATGTCAAACAGAACTGTTCCTATATATACTAGCTGTATTTTATTTTCCTTTTAATAAAAAAGAAGGGGAAAGTTACATAAGTGTGATTCGGTGCGCGCAATCAGTAATATTTGCGTGATATGGTGAAGAAGGGAGTACCACGAACCTATATTATTCGGAGATTTATAATTATCTATAAATTTGTTTTTTATTGCAAACACTCCTAATACTAATTGCGTTTGTTCTGTTATTTTCGACAGCTTAATATGCCAGCTTTCAATAAATTATTTATAATGTTTTATTCGTTCATCGATTGTCTGCTTGTCGAGATGAAATCGAGAAAATAGAAATATTTTGCGCAGCCTTTAACGTGTTAATAAAATATAAAATCTACGAATGGTAAATAAGAAGAGAAAGTGTAAGGACGGTAGAAACTTGTCAGCATGACGATTGCAATAGAGACAATTAATATGATAATAAGTTTTCATGCGCTACTTGCACGAGTGGTAATATTTCCTATAACGTACATTTTTTAGATATTTTAAATGTGCGTTTAAATATAGAATATTACACGATTTTAATGGCAAAAATATACTTATGTAATGAAAAGTGTTGGCGCTATTACGACTTCTTTCGCTAATTACTTCGGGATTTGATTGGCGGTTGCACATTCATCTAATTAATCATCTCTCTTTTTTCTATCTAAATATGGCGAAAATGATTCGTCATGAAGGAATAAATGGCTTAATAATACCTATCAGTTCTATTGCATATAATTTTATACACTATACATTTCAATATATTTTTATTATATGTGTGTACATGTGTATTGATTCTTCAAAAAATGATAAATAATTAAATAAGATGATAAATAACATGTTACTCATAAATTTTAACGTCACGCGAATTATAAATCGTCTAAAGTGGATTTAATACCGAAATTATAAACATTAATAAATTCTCAACATAATGTAAAGCTTTTTGAAACCAAGTAGCGGCGGATGTAAGGCGAGGTAATTTATCAAACGCTTCTTTCATTCATATTGTAGCGCGCGATATCTCAAAGTGCATGTCGATCTCGCGGTTTGTCAGAAATAAATCATGCGTACGTCCGGCATTATAACGAAAGATCGGTGATATGTATAAACGGTTCTCCCTCGGTTTCTTTGAACTTTTCGCGGCAGGACGTTAAGAAAGGTGTTGTAGCTGCTTTCCAAAAATAATAGATGGTCTGAAAAACGTTTTGCTATACGGATCGTTATCCGGCGTCATGGCGAGCGTTGTGTCGCGCAATTTGGGCCTCGTGCCAGTAGAAAGGATTCTTCCGTTTTATCTTCTTGTTTATCTCCGACATCTTTCCCGAGTCTCCAATATTCTAAAATACAAGACATTTTTTTCAGAGAGAGAATACATGCAATTTTTAATAATAATTAAATTTGACATAATCTTAATGTAAAGGGGAGAGATCTTTCATCGCCCATATTATCGCGCGATTAACATGATTACAGTTATGAAATTAAAATATGTCATTAGACTCGTGAAAATGTTAACAAATTAATAAACAGCTATACGAGTCAGGCGCGGTACGTGGTGCGCAAGTAAAGAAATTAATAGCTATACAGAAGTAACGAATTACAATGTACATAATATACATATACATCTATTCCAACTTGATAAACTGCGCGCCGATTATTCGTCAGACTTGAAACACAGCTATAATAGATGTATATGTATATTATATACACTGTAATTCGTTACAGTGTATATAATAACTTCTGTAACTATTAATTTCTTTACTTGCGCACCACGTACCGCGCTTGACTCGTATAGCTGTTTATTAATTTGTTGTTATGAAATTATATACCATGCACATACCCTTCACTCGCGGGCACTGCGAATCGCGCGAATAAAGAACGTGCAAAAATGACATTCCTTATCTTCAGAATTCATTAATATGTTAAATGTGTCTTAGCAATAGAAGCGTGTAATGTCATAGAATATATAGCGTAACAGCCCGTTACGTTTCCTACATATCTGTATCGTATATCGCGTTGAAAACCATTACCGACAATCGCGCCGGGTCTCAATAATTATTAATCTGCAAATCGCCCGACAGGAAGATTAGCGGCGTGTAATAACACGCGTCGGTTTTTTCTTATCCTTTCGCGGCGTGATTTTCGAATGCAGGAAACGCGCAGTAGGTATGCAGAACGCTTTCGGACATCGTTGGGCGTCGAGGAGGGTGAGCTGGGACGAGGGGCGGAGGAGAACGACGCAATTTGGTTACGAACTGTTTAATGACTTTTACAACGCGCTTCTGGTTGCAGAATCGGCGGCGCGGTTTCTTCCGGGATACGGTAATACGGTTCTCCTTCGATCGCCAACGCCACGCTTTCGCGATGAAAGTTCGTATGTGTATATGTGCGTGCGGCTTGTACAGTTTCAATGCGTCGCTCGCGAACGATTTGTTTTGTAGCGACGCGGGGCTCGCGGAAAATGCGAAACGAATCACTTCCGTGGGAATCGCGATGTTCCGTTGCACTCGGTTACGCATTTTCGGGATCGCGCTTTCATATTTTTGATTGTGTTTCCGAGCTATTAGCGCGCAAACCCTTTCATTATTCCGGCACAAATAATCCCATCGTATAAATACGTGTGAAAACATATTGTTGAAAATAAAATTCAATTGTATAAATAACTGTTAAAATGGAAAAAAAAATGTTGACACGCAATTTCCTGTACATTTGTTGTTGTTGATTACCATGTAATTATCGAACTCTCTCTCTCTCTCGCTTTATCCAATTCTACAATTTATCGAAATTTATAGGATTTTTATGTCCATCATAAACTTTGATATTGGCTAAAATAGGTCAGGTTTGCATTTTCCTGGCGTTCGTATTTTATTTTTACGGAGCATGCTGGATAAATTGCATGGTGCAGTAATGTCTCTTCACACGAGTGAATAGCGCTCGCAATAAATCGCTGTCATTTGCACATAGCGCGCGATTCGAAGTACTCGCGAGTGAAGGGTATTGGATAGCACCACCCATTTCGTCACATTGGAGAACCGTGTTATTTTGCGCGTATAAGAAGCATCATTTTCCATGTTCGTCGTTCTCAAAGTCATTGCTGGACATTCTGGCGCAATTAGATGGCACTCAGTCACTGAATTCCATTCTAGATCTCTTACAATTCACGATAGAATAATTATAAAATTCGTTTTCGATAGTATAATTATAAAATTTAATAGAAGTTTAATTATAATTAATTACGTGGATAAACAAGAGGTTTACGGAATTCCGTCTGAAATTATAGATCGTTTAAAGTGGGCTTAATTTGCTCGTTGGGTTAAT
Source organism: Temnothorax nylanderi (assembly GCF_030848795.1). Classification (NCBI taxonomy): domain Eukaryota; kingdom Metazoa; phylum Arthropoda; class Insecta; order Hymenoptera; family Formicidae; genus Temnothorax; species Temnothorax nylanderi. Next base: position 165,818 of record NW_027249178.1, on the reverse strand, counting down.
TGGGTCGTCCTTCAATTTTTGGACCCTCTTGTCGTTTTTTTAATTAATAAAGAGTCGGACGGGGACATTGATCGATAATTCATTTATTTAATGATTATTGAGCTTGGTTTGCTTACAAATAGCATTGTCATTCCGTGAACCTTTTTCACTCAGCTATTCTTTGTGTTCTCAAGACGAAGATTTATGGTTTCTATTATTCAAGAATTATAGACCGACAAGAGTCTTTCGCGTTCTTACACTTGCTTCTGTGTCATGTCTGCAGTGGCTATTGCGATAATAATCGCGAAAACACCTGAACTGAAAGATTTTCCCTTATTTTGCTTAATAATACATCTTAATAAGAAAACATAAATAAATTCTTTTATTTATGAATATCTATTCTATATAATAAATATTTAAATATATATAACAGAAATATTATAAATTTAATAAAATAAACTCAGTTTTGAATAAAATTTCGTACGGTCCATCGCGATTGATCGAGATTTTATGGTCTCCCAAGCCGATAGGTCAGGTCAGTTTCCAGCACGTCGAGCACGTCGAGCGCGTTGCTCTAGATTCGCGTCCAAGGATGGCAATTGCGCCACGATCCCCGACGGCTAACGCGGATTCCCATATCTGCGAGGAACGCGAGCGAACGACAGAATCACTCTCGCCTAGAAAGTAAACTTCCACGCCGCCCGCGGGCGACTACGCCCTCCGGCCTGGTCAAGCTTTAATCATTTAATTACGCTCGCGAAGGCGAAGCGGACCCCGGCGATCGCCAGAACAGAGGAAGAGGAATCGGAGTAATTAATTATTATTCCTGATCGAAGAGGAAGGATGAACGCGAGGAATCACTGATAAGATTCAATTATACCATTTGGAGACATGAACAGAAAGGAAATTTAAAGATATAATTCTATTAACTTATCAATATTAATTCGTGTTTTTTAATAACTACTTCGATTATTTAGAAACATGTACTTGCTACGTTAGATATCTGCTTTTCAACGTTCATATGTAGTATGTTATAAATTTTGTAGAATCATATTTTCCTACTTTTCTGTCTCTATAAAATTCTAATTTTTATATTAGTTATAAATTGATTGCAAAAGTTTGTGAGATTCCCGAGATTCTTGAGCGAAGTTTAAAGATCTTTTAATGGCCATCCTTGGATGGGAATATGGAGCAGTTGTCTCGGCTTGGCAGACATAAAAACTGATCGACATTGCTCGTTGCAATGAAAACGAAGAGTCATCAATTGGCATTCCGGTCGATCGTCAAGATCACGATTTAGCGAACGCACCTGGTGATTTTTTTTATAACTGCTCGTTCTCTTTGCCTAAGAATACAGGATATCTGTATATGATTATACAGTTGGAATTAAAAAAATCTTCATTTAAGATTGATTTTATATAATAATTATTTTTTTAATTTTTTATACTTATTTTATATAGTTATGATTGCATTTATTTTTAATATTATATTGATTTAGTATTAATTATTAATTTAAATACATATCTGTTTATATTAGTTTATTGACAATTATTTAGTTTTTCTACGCATCAAGACTTATAATAATCTGACCTCATTTGGTTGAACCATTATTCTGAACATAAATGGTCGCATAATGAAATCACGCTCGGGATGATTACCGTGCTTCATTAATTTTAGCGCTTGTAATCACCTTTATTTCATCCTTAAAGCCTTGAATAATTTTCTACATTCATTATCTACGTGTAAAAGATAATCTCCTTATTATCTGCTTCCTTCGGAGATTTTATGTGCTATAAAGTGAGTTTTGTGTGAAGAACAAATAGGATTTTGTTATTAGTTTCTTTAAAATAAAAATTAAATTTATATAAAATGTGTACCAATTTATCTCTATAGTTTAGAAATCAATATACAAATAACGGATATATATATATCAAAACTTGAGATATACATAATAAATAAAAAATGCAACATATATTCTGATATGTATATATGCTTTCTCTATATTTTCTGCCGTAAATTTAAATTATACGATTAAGCTCAATTAAAAGTAATGAATCTCCGTTTCTTATACCGCGATCTTTTTTACAATGAAAGTTCTTTATGTAATATCGATCTTACGTAAGGAGTCTAAACGATTTTTTTCCATCAGCAATTATTCGCGAATATTCTCGCGCGTTTTGGTGCGCGATCGCATTCGCGTTATCGTGCGAAATCACTTTTCTGCGCAATAGAACAGCCGCTCTACAAATGGAACACAATGCAACATTACACAAGATCGTCGTAAATGCGGCGGTTAATAATGAGCGGAATTCGAATGTCCATGCATCGAATTACATCCGTGGAAATCGGAGGGAAGAGCAAAAAACATAACGCGATATCTTCGCGTATTCAAGTTCGGTTATTTAATAAACGAATGTGTTATTGACGAAAAAATAAACATGCTTAACGACTCGTTTATCCATTTGTTTCAATCTCGATTTTCATGGCCGGATGCCATGAGAATGCCATGAGATACCGCATGAGATGGATAAATCGTGACTCGCCGATGAATGATTCACTCGATGATTCGCGCGTCTATTAATGGCAAATCGCGACATCCATTTTATTTATATCTTGCCGACCGACTGCGATTGACTCTTAGCGCACAGGAAGAGATAATAGACGAGAATAGATAATTAGCTGCTACCGCATAATTGCCGCTATTGCGGAGGCCGGAAAGCGTTTGCACTTGCTTTTCTACCATTCATGTGCGGGATTATTCAGAAAGAGCGCATGAGAAAACGGCTCTGCTTATAAGATAACTTTAATAATCAGGAAATGGCATAAATTTCAAATTTTATACTTTCTTATATATTCTTGTACGCTGATACTTGTTCTCTCTTTTTTTTAAACAAATGTATCTTTATTAGTGAATTAAAGAAACAAATAATAAACTATTAACATCGAAGATATAGCGAAGATAAGCGAACATAGATTCGATTAATGTATTATGTATTACAAGCGAAAACTGTTTCGTACATGTACGGGAGATCGGTTTAGCGAGTGCAGCGATGCACGAATTGCCGCAATGCGTTTTCCGCGGGGGAAAGCGCGTTCGGGCTGCGGTGCAGTGGTGCATAAGCGAGTGGAAGGTGAATTTTCGATTTTTTAAAGATTTTATCCACATATGTCAATTATCTAATCAAATTGCACAGATTGCACCTGGCTAATAAGAAACCACGCGATATAACGTAATCGAAATTATACATGGTACTGGTAAAAAAACGCACGGCGACATATTTTTGTGTTATTACTTACATACTTTTACTTATTTATTATTTATTCTTTTACACCGCGTTATATTTCTACTCATATCATTTTGTCGATATTTTACGTGTCGTTACGTAAAAAAATATTTCTATACGAATTGTCGAGAAATAAATATGGTCGTTTCTCCCTTTCCGATACGTCCATACCATGTCTCTGAAATATTCAAAGACTGTGTAAAGGTTTCGTTCGCGAAATCTCCCTCGGGCGTCACAGCGCGATGCAATGTGAGCGTTGCATTAATATTTCTCGCGCGCCCGCTGCATCGACAAACACGCGTCCATCTCTCTTTCTCTCTCTCCCTCTATCGTTTTCTTCCTTCTTGTTCATCTGATCCGAACAGAGCGAACATGAAACGTTACAAAATAATGAGAATCGTTAAACTTTCCAGGTTTTGCAACGATTCCACCGCACGACGTATCTACATCCACGCGGGGTTGTTCCGCGCATACACTTGTGAGAAATGCAAGGAATCGTGCTTGGCTGAAGTTGCGCAAATCGCGCACCGCGGCTTTTATACCGAGTAAAGGCGACCGTCGGCCTTAGTCTTTACGGGTAATTGCTAATCGGTCTGAAAAAGCGCGGCCGACGACGAAGAAATGCAGGGGCGTTCACTTCCATCGCTCGGAAACGACGATTTTGCGCTCGCAAAAATCGCACCATGCAGTTCGTGCTTTCAAAGGAAGCAAGAGAGAGAAAGAGAGGGAGAGAGAGGGAGAGAGAGGGGGGCCAGATGTACTCCGATGTGACCCAGAACTAAATGCGTTCATGGCTATAACTACCTCTAGTAACTAGCAGTAGTTGCGAAATTAACGCTGCTCGTAAAGCGCGCGTTTATTAGACCCGAGGGTGAATGACGCACAAGGGGAAAATTACTGGAACTACTGTGTATTAAAAATTAAAAGACAGAGCTACTATACGAAATATGTCTACAATTTCACAATATAACTAAAGAATTTTTGCTTCAAAGAAACTGTATTAAAGTGTACTAAAACTTTACTAAAACTGCATTAAAACTGTAAAGAGGAACAATTTTTGTTTACTATATATCTTAGAATATAAAAATACGAATTAACACGCAAGAGAAAACTTGATTTAAAACTTGATTAGAAACTCATTTTTAGAAAAAGATTAAATCACAATCGACATAATGAAATAATAGAGTATTTAATTAATAGACTATTAGTATAATTTTTTTTACATATTGTTGTCAACGTTAATAACATTTTTACTATGTCTATATAAAAGTAAGAAAATATATTCCATTTATAAAACATTTGTTAGGTTTTAAAAATATTTTTTTCTTTTATAAATTATAGAAGGAGGTTACTGCATATGCAAAAATATTGCTTTATTCGTTATATCACATATTATCTGAGTAATCCATGAGGAGCAATAGTAATTCTGAAAAGTTCTATTGTTACCTCTATATGCATGTGCACCAATTTCTCAGCGTAACAGCGATTTCAACACGATCCCAAGTCTAGTGAAACGATTGACAGAAGAAACAGATCACACGGTTTTCCTCGCGCGCTGCGAACTAAATGCCGATTAAAGAAACACAGATTTCGCTATTGCAAAATTAATATACATATATAGAACGAAACTATATATCGTCAGTTAGTTAATTAGGCTCGATCCGAGTGAAGAAACGGCGAATTTCGCCGTTATGAAATTAATATACTGCATGTTGAACGGAATTGTGTTCTGCATAAATTAATTAGACATAAATCGGAAGGATTTCACATTGTAGGAAAGAGAAAAAAATTTTATTTATACGGTTTGAAGAAGAAAACGGCGGAACGAATAGTCGCGTCTTATGTCGCAATCGAAATGAGAAATCAATTTTGCTTGTGCTTTCCGTTCTCTGCATGCTATATCGTCGTTCCCACTCGTCTTTTTCAAAATATAGGTACGGGGTACGATTGCGAAATCGACAGCAATAGAACGGACATCTCACGTTACGGAAATCTATTGTTCTCCGGTTTCCTGTTAAATTTGCCTTAATTGAGGTCCAGTTAAGGCAAATTGTCCTAAAAGCGGGATTTCTCGCCGTGAAAAGTCTGAGAAAAACAGATGAGCGCCGTATTTTCCGTTTCAGGAGTATCATAACGTAATTGCGCGCTATTACGCGAGTCGTATATTTTATCTCAGGTAATTACAGCGAGATATCGCGCGGAAAGATAGGGTCAATTGTTATTTTATGGTTGCACAGTATACCTTTTACGCAAGTCGCGTAACAAAAAAAAAAACACCCGAACGTTTTCTTTCTCTTAAATGTGCCTTCGCATTTTCCTGAAGTGTGTTACATCCTAATCAGCCGACTTCATCAATGCGCGTTACGGCCGACGCACCTGCAATACGCAAACGCCTTGCGAACGTTACTCGTTACATGCTGGGTTAGTAACTGCGATTTAACATCGTGATCAATAACATCACGACCGTGATCTGTGGATCCGGAGTGATCAATCTTAGACAAGAAGTCAGAAATCAGCGGTGCTTATTAAGACGATTGTGAACATGATATGATGCCGTTTGTCAAAGTTGTGCAATTCGTTCGTACAAGGTGATTTGTTTTGGAATAGACAATGTCTAACGTTAGAGACACAGTAGAAGACAGACTAAAGTACTGTGATCATTTACAGTGACATGCGGTAAATTAACTCACAATCAGTAGCAACAGTTCTAGATGTTCATGACTGTAAACTTTCTGATTTCGAATAAAAAATTTTTTTCTTTTAACTTTACGATCATTTAAAAAAATTATAAAGTGAAGTCACGCGGTGGGTATACAGTCCAGTTCTACTTTCCTTTAGTTTTGTACGTATGTATCTATTTGCCCATTCAATCTTGCGAAACGCAATAATTTAGCTTTATATAAATCTACTTTCCCACGTAATCTTACGAAATAGAATAAATCCTTAAAATTAAAAAATATTTATTTCAGATTTTGCAAATTATAGATCTTATCTTGCATCGTAAACTAACCTGTGTTCTTCATTCGAGCGACCTGCTTTTTCTATGAATCAAATTAACGACAAGCGGATTTAATCTGGAGTGCCCCCCTTCGATGGTCCATGATCCTTAAAAATCTTTAAGGGTGTCGACTTGTTACCGGAAGCCAGGCATCGTGATTGACTGGAATCAAGCTCCCAATAAGGGATCTGAAAGGGTCGCGCTATTGGTGAAAGGGGTCCGCATCCGAAGCAGTGCAATCGTGCCCCCGCCTCATCCCTGGGCCCCCCTGGGCCTGGGCAGGGCTCCGCTATAAAAGCATACTGCGTCGCCCCTCGAACACGTAGTGTTTTCTCGCGTAGCGCACAAGAAAAACTGTCATCACACACCATGAAGTTCTTCGTAAGTTTCTCCTCGCAAGTATAACACGAGGAAGTAAAAGTTAATCGTTGTGTTGCCCGAGAATAATCCCCCTGCAATTGATCTTGGGGATTCTGTCACACGGTGTCGCGCAAGTTTTGCATTTGCCTAGTACTTCTGTTATATTTGTTTTATATTATATTTATAAATGTTAAATATATAAATAAATATTTATTTATATAATATTTATATAAGTAAATATTGCAACAAATTTATTTTATATTCTAAAATTGTAATTTAGATATCTTATTACATTAACGTAAAAAAATTAAATAAAAGGTAAAAAGTATTAATTTGATTTATATATATATATGTATAATTTATATAAAATACATAAGATATTAATTAAATATATATAAATAATATTTAATTATATTATTAATTAGTTATTTAATTATTATGTGTATCTTAATTTAAGCTGTTAATAATTATGTTTAATTGCATATTTTAATTTATTAAAATATACAATTAAATGTATTAGTTTTCTGTAGTTTCTATTGTGTATCACGACACAAGGATTAAATATATTCTGAATATATTGTTAATATATATATATATATATAATATATATATATATATATATATCTTACACATTATTACATACTATTATTGTATGCATTACAATTACACTGCATTATATTATTGTATGATTGCAGATTGTTTTGTTCGCCATTGTGGCTGCCGTCAGCGCTGGATACGAGGCAAGTACTTTATAATCGTCATTTAAAGAAGTTCATATTTACATAAATATTAATTTACATTATTATTTCTCTTTGAATGCGTGTACGCAAACGTGTAGTAATACTAATTTTATTGTAACAATGTAAATTGCCTGTTAACGTTACTACCACTTCTCTGGATTTCACTTTTGTGATTAATCAAACTTTAATTATTCCATTCTTATTATTAATTTTTAGTGACTCTCGACGTTTCTGTCTTCTTAAATAATTAACATACCTCGTTATTCAAGTGATATTCGAGCGACTCGAATCTCGACGAGAAAACGCACTTTAATAAGGCATCCGTCTATATAATCATCATTTCTTCTTCATCTATTTTTGAGGGAAAGACTTCTAGGTTTTTAAAAAATCTTTTGGTTCGCAAATTAATCTTTTAAAAGTAAGTCGTCATCGTCGTTCATCAAGTATGACTGATATGTATTTCGCCTTTAATTGCACTTTTTATATTCTGATACTTCGACAGGTACTTGAACTTCTTGTGCATCTCTGTAAGTTTTAATCTACTGATCGATAAATTTATACAACAATTACATCCAGTAACAAAGCCTTCTTCAATCTTTCTTCTCGTCTTCGTGGATGTTTCTACATCAACCACTATTCTCATTTTATTCATCGCAATTCTATATTCTCTCGACTTGTGATAACTCCTCATTTCTTAAAACACCATTGCTGATTGATCAACATCATGCGGATTACGAAGGCTCGTTCTATTTCTCTTCCGGCGACCGAGTAACTTTGGACGTACTCGGCGGGAAAGTAACTTCACGTAACACCCGTGTTACCAAGGCGATCGATTCCGATCATGTGAAAAACGACTGTTTGACGCACCTCAGATCGCGCAGCCCTGGCTGGCTCCTGTGGTGCACGCTTCTCCAGTGGTGCATGCCGCACCGGTGGTGCACGCGCCCCAGCCCTGGGTCGCGCCCGTGCCGAATTACCTCAAGGTCGCTGCTCCTGTAGCGCACGCCAAGGTAATAGTGGTAGAGAACTGTCACTGAGAGAGATCGATTATATTACACGATGGATATTTAATCGTCTCTCTGTGGCTTTGGCAGAGCTGCAAACAAGTCGACTAGATAATTTATTGCGTGATGAAGGTAACGAGCTATGAGATAACGGAAAGTGTTAAAATTAAAGTCGCTACGGTGATGATGGTAGAGAAATATCACTGAAGTATTCAGAATTAGAAACATTTGACATTAAGCTAAGTAAACGGGATATACTTCGGTTCTGTGAATTCAAGACAAACTGAAACAATAAATAAGTTAATAAATGCTAATTACAGTTTATCGCGTGATAGAAATCGAAAAATATTCGCTAGGCAATGAGACATTAATATATTATATCTTGCGCGATGTGTGGCTTAAGATATCTAAGATGATAGTATTACCATAATTACATAAATTACAGACGATAGATAAATAATAACGGTTTTCGGAAAATGTCCAAACGGGAAACCGAGCAGAAACTGTTACTTCATGTCGTTGATTGCGCCTTTCCTTCCGTTTAATGGCCAGTCGATTTCTAATGTTATATTACGTTACTAGATCTGATCAGCAGTTACGTGTCTTTCTTGCTTTACGCTGCAGCTGAACCGGCAACGGAATAGGTGTCCGCGATAGCAAATTAATTGGATTTCCTACTTAATCGGAGACCTATAAAGGGGCCGTGACGAAACCCGGCTCAATTGCACCGAAATATAATCGGTGCAACTCGTTTACGTAACGTTTGTTCCGCCTCCAACTCCTTGTTGCATAATTAATGATAAGCAGCTTGGATTACCTTTGTTTGGTTCGTTTTCACAACTGCTCAGAAATCTGGTAGTAATGTTCAAACTGACATTTTATTTATAAGGGAAATAAAATATTCTTTTATACAATTTTCTGAATTTATTTTTGATAATTATTGATTATCTTTACGTTATTATAATTCTATCATACAACAACAAAAGAGCACAACATATAAACATATAAATATATAACAAATTTTTTAATTAAGAAATTACTCATATTTTATTTCTGTACAAGTTTCTTGAAATTAAATTAATTATTAACAATTAATTTTAATAATCAAAATTAATTTATTATCTTAGTTTTTACGGTAAATTATTATTAATGTTACTGAGTCTAAATTGCTTTCAATTGATTGTAATATTGTTTTGTAAAATAATTTCAGAGTCAATACTTTACGCACTGTGATCGCATTTCGTTGCGAAATTAATATAGATGAATATTCTTGCATAATTTGTAATACATATACCTATAACATCAATATATAACATTTATTTTTAATTTTTAATTTTATCATATACATTATCTATATATTATTTTTTTATTATTTGATATGATTTATTTTCTCTGTTTTGTCAATTGCGTAACTATCCTCACACTTACACAAAAGCAGCATTTAAAAAGTGTCTAATAATTATTCTAGACATAATGTTAATATTATTTTATTATTATTTACAGCAAGTCTACCACGCGCATTACATTCCCCAGCAGCCCGCCATTCCACCCCCACATCCGGGTCCCCTGCATATCAAGGGAAACGACCACGTCACTAGACTACATTACAGCGGTCCCCATATTCCGCATCCACATCTCGTCGGCGTCGAGCATTACGTACCCGCCCCGGAACCCGCGATCTCCGTCGTGAAGACTCATGGACACGGCTGGGCCTAAGAAACCCCCCGTCTAACGATGCCCCTCGATTAAACCCGTTGGTCCAAAGTGGTTCATACCGAAATGGCAGTCATCCCGAATCTTATCAATCATAATAATGACAGCATTGACAGCAGACAACTTCGTCGACGATATATCTGGTTTCTCGGGAATCTAAATAACTCCAATTGAGACAAATATAAGGCCAAGGATCCATCGATGACGACGATCGTCAAAATCAGCATCTCCGAGGAATTTTGAGAGCCTCAGAGAAGACGGAAAATCGTGGACCACTCACTGGATCGCAGACCCGGCAGCCAAACTGAAGAATAAAAAAACTCATCTTGATTTTATTTTAGAGCTACATATGACACGCCTTATACGAATACACATAGACACGAACACCCGCGTCTTTTTCTGTTTCTCCGTTTTTCCCAACCACCGAAATTCTCGTGCGGCAATGTGATATTGAAGAAGACATCACTGCAACATCAGAGAGAGCGTTTTCCCTTCCCCCCCCCATTTCTCGGATTCCGTCCTATTTCTCTTCACTGTCCGCAACACTTTTATTTATTTTCTAATAAAAGTTGATTTGTATACGTCTTGTGATAAACCAGGAATTGAGTTGTTTTTCTTTCCTCCGTTCTCTACCCTCGTTTTTTAAAATATTTTTATGCTTACTTTTATTCGTTTTTTTCAAAATTTATTTTTTCTTCTACTCTCGAAAGGAGTGGTAACGATTTTTCGTTTTTTTTAAATTTTTTCTTTTACTCTCGAAAGGAGTGATAACGATTAGTTATGATAGCTCGATCGAGAGAAATAAATTCCGGAATGATTACGTATAGAACGTATGCAAAATAATAAATTGCGCAATTATGAAATGAGTACACGTGCTACACCGTTCTACAATTTTCCTCTCAGCTTTTTCCGAACCGCATTCTCAAAGTCTCCAAGATCAGTCAAGTGTAACAGGGTAACGACATTTGTTTACTAGTCAACATGCTGCGACGAGGTTGGATTTAAAAGCCTGTGAAAGTTCGCTTGTACCGTTTGTGTAAACTAGGCCATTTTGCAAACAGATTTAATTACCATTTAATTAAATTATTAGTAAAAAAATTCATTATAACAGCAAAGAATCCAGCAAAGCAATATTTAATGCTCAAAGCCCGTTTTAATGCCAGGTAGAGAGTAATAAAATTATTGTATTAGTAGCTGCCATTATATAAAGTAAGTTAATTCGATATTAATTTTTATATATATATATATATATATATATATATATATATATATTTCAATTTGTAGATTTTATTATAACAAATATAAAAAAACAATAACAATTTTACCGGACATGCTGCGCCAATGTAGCAAAAGTACCACGCGGGTATGTGCCAGTGTAGTAAAAGTTTATTTCTAGAAAAATATTATACCATTTGCCGTTCCTCGAAATTTCAGATTTATTCTCGATTCTTGCATTATTAAATAAATTATTAATTAAGTCGTATATATATGTGTAAGTGCTGCTTAAGATAGAACTAGAGAATCAGATAAATGAAAGTTAAACTACAGTTAAAACATTACAGTTAAAATATTGGTAAAATAAATGAAATTAAATGTAATGAATTTTTATATATATCTTAATATTTATATATGTCTTAAATGTTATGCCTGTATAGACATAAGCCTTAGGCTGTAATTGTGTAATAAAATATGTAATATACAGTATTAACAACAATTCTACAGAACATACATAATACGCATAACAAAAATAATATAATAACGCAAATCATATAATAGAGCACAACATCCTTATTTCCTCACGAAATTTCATTAAAATTAGACAGAGGATAAATAAATTTTATAATCAGAATTAGAGATTAAAATTAATATAGAACTAATGTAAAATCAATTTAAAATTTAAACCGTGTTACTATTGTATATAAATAGATAAGTCAGTTGAGGTTTGGGTACGTTCCTCATAAAAAAAAAACGCCTTGTAAACCCTACGGGGATACACAATAAATCTACATACAGATAAGTCAGTTCAACCAGCGTAGATCGAATCTTCTATGGAATCTTATGAAACGCTGTAGTTCCTTAAAGAAAAAATCGCAGCGATTGCGTGAATCATTGATCGATTTAATCATTGTAATTTAGCATCGCGATTTAACACGCCATTCTTTGTATATTCAAGCAAAGCATATTTTACTTCACATTCACATTCACGCTCACTGATTACTGTAATGAATCAGATTAACGACAATTGTTTCTTTGGGGGGGGGGGGGAAGTCGCATCTCACGATCTTCAGCATCTTTAAGGGTGATGCTGTCGTTGATATCGAAAATATCGAAAGCGTGACAAGGCGTGACGTCGCGGTTGGGCGGGCACCTAACAAGGGGGCCCGAAAGGGTGTCGGTCGCGTGGTTAGTGAAAGGGGTCCGTGTGACGTGCAACGTCGTGCCCCCGCCTGACGCCCTGAGAGTGGGCCTGGACTTGGGCAGGGACCTGCTATAAAAGCATACCGCGTCGCCCCTTGAAGACATAGTGTTTGTTCGCATAACACACAAGAAAAACCACCGCTCGCCATCATGAAGTTCTTCGTAAGTTTTTCCCTTCACCCGCGATTTCGCCACGTCGATTTATCATATCACTTTTATTTTCATCTTATATATATATGCTTTTATCTGCATGCAAAATTGTAGGCATAGAGGAAAATATTAAGCCTTGTATATTTATATAGTATATGTTTAATTATTTATAAATAACTTTATTTTATTTAATGTATTTTAAAAATTGTTCATATCTCTTATTTGATATTTATAACATTACACTTATATGTCATATGTTTTATTTTACTTGCGTTTTCCTAAGTTTCCATTTATTCGGTAGTATATATCTCTTTCTTATATTATTTATTTATTTTTAATCATATTATAAGCGCCATTCTTTTTTGCTAGAATTTATACTAAAAAGTCTAAGATTCTAAATATATTTTTTTCGTACTAAATAACGTTCTTTTATTGCAGATTGTTTTGTTCGCCATCGTGGCTGTTGCCAGCGCTGTAAGTATTTCAGAATTATTATTTTAAAAAGTCACAACAACAATTTCGCAATTTTTCTATCATGTTTGGAATCTTTATAATTTATTTTTTTTGTCAAATTCTCCAAGTTAGTACACGTTTATAAATTACAAATTGCGTATTAATAATGTATTCCAAAAAATGTATAATTATATATTATAATTATTCAAAAACAGTCATAATATAACTATTTTTAACAAAAAATTAAAATTATATTGTCAATTAGTAAAATTAGCGGAGATATTTCGAGATAATTAAGCGCAAAGCAACAGCTGGACAGTATCATTATCTAATTATTAGTTTATCATTGGATTTTCTACCTAATTAAGCCCATTATCTTCGTGTCAAAACCCAGCTGCAATTGCATCAAATTGACCGCGCTTATTTGTGCAATTTTCGTCTGAAAGTCCCCATTGTAGTTGCCCAACCATTCTAAACTCTTTTGCATTCACCCGCGATGGAGCGATTTCGTAATGAGGGACTATGTTCCCTGGAGAAATCATTATTTTTTCGAGATTTAGATTTTCCGATCGTTTCAATTACGTAACGGACCACTCGGACAAGTGAGATTAAATATTTTGTTAATTACTAAAACGCCATATCTTCTTTTATGTTTAGGGGCACTTAGCGCAGCACATCCACATCGCTGGCCAGCCCGCCATCCCGGCCCCCCATGCCGCCCCGCTCGCCCTCCACGGTAACGACCACACCACCCGCCTTCACTACTCTGGCCCGCATGTAGGGCATCCACACTTGGTGGGAGTCGATCATCTCATCCCGGCGCCGCATTTCGAGCCCAGCGTCGTCAACGTGGCTGTCCACGGCCACGGACACGGCTACTAGATCCCCTGACCTGAGCCAGCAGATCCGCTGGTCCGGAGTGGTCCACGCCGAGCGCGTCATCCTGAGGCTGATATGAGACAGCGAATCAGCGACCACCACGATTGGTGAATGAGACAACGAGCAAAGCCTCTGCCAAGAGCCACACTTCTGTCTCATCTGGCGAGGCGTTTCGATTCCGCGCGAGATCGCTCGCCGAGGATTATGGATGTTCGGCCCCGGAAGGGTCGAGGATCTCCGGTCCGAGGATCGAGGATCACGGAGGAATATCGTTGCAAAATTGCAATATATATTGCCTATATTGGCAGATCGAAATGGAATTCGACTGCCTCAGGATACCCGCCATTGTCTTGGGCCACTCCCGAGGACCGTTCCCACATAGACCAGGCAATCAGAAACTTGAAAAAAGCCACCCCTCCGCCGTTACTCCCTCATCTTTTTTTCGTTTTACCTTGACGCTACATATGACACGCATCGTACGAACATCGACGAACAATCAGGTCCTTTCGTGCCCCCATTCTCCATCTCATTCCGTCAACATCGAAATTCTGTGCGGCTTATTGAAGAAGAGAATACGACATCACTCTGCGGCCATCTCTTCCTGTCCCCCCTATTCGTCTTCCGGCAGCACCACTTTTATTTATTTTATAATAAAAGTCAATTTTTACGTCTTGTGATAAAATGCGTCGTTTTATTCGATAATATCCCGAGTGCATATCTCTCGTAATTGCAAAATATTGCATTACGTCATGAAAGTTATTTAACTAGATCGTACATAAGATTAGATTAAAATATCGCATTACATCATGAAAGTTATTTAACTAGATCGTATATAAGATTAGATTAAATTGAAGAGATAAAATGCGATAATAAAGCAGTAAATAAATTTAAAATGAAAGAGCTAGATCAAACTATAGAAAAAATATGTTAAAGGCAACACTATATTAGTTTAAATAAAAAACCGATTCGCAGTTTGCTTGATATTTGCTGAAGTTTATTAGATTGGAAATCCACTGGAAACCGCTAATGGTGCAATACGTATCAAGTATAATATCAAGTCAATCATGCAAAACAGCTCGATAACGGGTTTGTTGGAGTTCTCAGTAATGACCGGTCAAACAATACGTCAATTTCGCGTAGTTAACTTCATTAATATTGCTACTCGACCGTATTTCATGGTTTCAACTACATAATTCGATCGCGTAAACTGATATTAGCTTAATGTAGTGCTATCGCACATTTTGCCGAACAAATCGACCGTAGCGTTTATTCAATGAATATCTAATTCATCTAAACGCATAGCCTTAAGAATTTCCTTTTTATGGAAAAAGCGTTTTTTCATTAAAAATGTTTACAACTTCCCAAGCAACTTCCTTACGTTATCTATTTCGATCGGGTTGCATATCCGCGTCAGATTGCATAGTCCATTTGTCCGCGGGAAAGGTTCTTCTTGCGGAAACTTTATGCAAACGCCTCGACTGCGAATCAATCTAACGTCGCCGAGCAACGGATAGTCCAAACAGAGCCACCCTAAAGCCGGTTGCTATTCTTTTCGTCGCGCGGCCGGTGTCGTGCATCCGTCAAGCCGCGATGCGAATCGTTCATGTTTTTTGTCACACGCATAACTAATCGACTCGATTATAGAATTTGTCGCAATCGCGCTCCACCGTCGTTCCTCATCAGGGAAACTTCCTTCGTTCGCGAGGATTCTAGAAATGCATCGACAGTATCATGGATGACGACTGTCACGATGCGCTTCATCGATACGAGCTCGCTACATCAACAAGATTTCCGCATGTGGTTCTCAATTGTGTATATATCAACCTCGAAGTTTGTTCAAAACTGCTTAAAGCCTTAAAACATCTACGTACTTAAAACAACAGCGAATTTTTAATCGTGTTAAAATTTTTTTAGATATCTACTTTAAAATGATATCTTCAGATTTATTACACGGATTCTAGTGAATTCTTTTTGACACTAATTGTCATGTCGCAAAAATTTTCGTTAAAATCTTTATTGATAAGTGCTGTTCTTTTAAAATAACCTTGTATACATTTGTCAATGGTGATATGTTTTGATGTGTAGTAATTCTTAACAGTTACATATTGGAATTGTTCGAATTAATTTTAAGGTCCTTATGATTGTGTCGAACATTTTCACAAAATCTGTTAATTTTCTTTAATATAATACTATACCAAAGCATAGCATAATGAAGTAATTATATTAAAAATTATTCACTCATATTTTAATTAATAAATTGGCGTCTCTATCTTTTTTCTATATATTTATTATTAGATATCTATTTTAATAGGTTTTGTTAAAGAAGCAAAATCATCGGTAAAACATGCCGACAAATTCAGCCGATTGATTAATCTTGTTAGGTTCTTAGAATCGCTTGCGGTCGCACCGCCCGATTTCAGCATCATGTCGGTGCTTTTCTATGAGTTTTACGAGTGTCTTTACGGCCCGTTCGTTCATTCGGAAAACACTCTGGGCGCCGCTTGCTTCGAGCTAACGATTGCACAACAGGAAAGGAGGAATTATACATACCTCGGTGAAACTGTTCCATGGAAAAAGGGACACGATATCCGACCGCGCGATCGTTCCACCGATTGTATGTTCTTGTTTGTACGACGATCGTTTTGCTCTATTTCTACTCCGTTCGTGAATATTATGCAATCATTTCGGCTCGTAATCGCGCTAGTGCATGTTAGCAATGCGTTACGTTCTTGTGAATTCTTGTGAAGATCCTCGAATGCTCGCGCGAGAGAAAGTAAATTAGAGCTGCGCTTTTGTGCGCACGTTTATTGAGTACAGGCTTTTGAAAAAAATTACATAAAACGTTAAATCAAACTGGAAAAGTTATAATATTAAATTAAACAACTATTTAAATTTATTTAATTTTATTAATAGTATATATTAATTTTGAAATTAATTAAATTTCTAAGCTAGTCCTTTTTTTAAAAACTGAATTCTTTTCCAAAGTTGATTCTTTTGAATTCAGAATTTTAAATATAGATCAGAAAATTATTTTATTCTTTAACAACGTAATATGAGCTAGATATATCCCCTTAAGGTGAAATTAAAATAGATATGACGGTATCCCATTGAAAATTCTTACGTTCTCCAATTAATTTTCTGAAATGGCACGAGCGAGCTATTTGCAGCAAAGTGAACGTTAACCGCGGCATGTTGGAGAGTCCACGTTGCCCACCCACTCATAATTACACTGCACGTCGCACAGAGATTTTCAATTTTTTCGTTTGAAGCTCGAGAATGTAGAATGCCAGCCAATCTGGAATAAATAATGTATGAAAACAGATGTTTCTCATAAAACATCGCCGTTCAGTTCGCAACGGTGCGTAGTCGACTGGCAAATATACAATTATGCTGCAGCAGCCAGGTGCATTGCGGAATTATTGCTTGCGACAAGCTTTTTCTGCATATGGATAGGCAGTCGTTTCCTCGCGCTGCAACGGCAGCGTAAAAAGAGAATCGTTATGGCCCCAAAATGCGATCACGCGAGGTATATTATCTATATTGCGGTCGCAAAGTCGCCTATTTGTGCAATACATTTTTTTAAACATTAATCCTACGTTGCTTCATTAAACTTACTTTATTATCGGTCTTCTCTTAATAATTTCTTATTAATTTCTTATTAACTTTCATCTATCTGCAATATCTTCTAATCTCTGTATTTTTACTAAATTTTTTTTATTCATAATTTTAATGTTAGCTTTTCATTTTACTAAAATAACTTTTTTTAGAAAACTGCTATTATATTTATTTATTTTAACGGTATTTTTGTTACTGTCGAATATTTTTTTTTTTTTGAAATCGATGAGAAGAGAAAGTGATGAAAACGAACTAAATTCCAGAATGCCCTATACTGTACATTACTATATCGTATAGATTAACTCATACGTTATATGTGTGTTGATATTCAACTGATAACTACCGAAACGTCTCGCGTTCGAACCGGTTGGGGCGTATCGCCGATTTTAATCGAGCCCCTGTTAATGATCAAGTCCTGCCCCCAAGTCAGGTAATAATCATTGGAGCGTATAGAGTTCGCTGGTAAGCAAGCGTGACACTAGCATCTATTCTATATAATAATTTACATGAACGGGCATTTAATTAGGTTCCCAGTCGCCCAGTCTGCACCAGTAGCACATATTTCACGACGATAAATCTTGATTACTATCCCGACAAATGTATCAAATGTATCCCCTCGGTCAACCGGGGAAACTATTAATGCTCGAATCTCAATCGCATTTGGATAAGAATCTATTCGAGTTTATATGGCAATCGAGAGATGTATTCGGCACGATATTTTATCTTGACGGATTACGCTATGCATTGAATGATGCGTAATGCATTGAATGATATACACTGAGAGTTTATGGCGAGCGAAACGCCATAACAAGACTTGAAATGCATCTTCAATTATCAAACTTTAAAAATTAGAAGGCTTTATCCGGCTCTTGCTATTGTTTTTCATTTTCTTTCTCTATTTTTTTTACTATAAACTTGATTAATTTAATCATAAACATCTTTTTACGTTTTTCCAAGTCATTTTTCTAAATAAGGAATATTTAGGTATTCGTAATGTCACGAAGGGTTGTCTGTTTTCTTAATCGATTTGCTTTCGTTCGTGAGACAGTTATCGATTGTAACGTCATATTCGTGTCTCCGTCGTCTCGAAATCATAATAATTCTGGACGAGCAGCAGGTACCACTCGAAATAAATTTCCTTTCTATTGACCGCTTACCAAGGAACTGGAGCAACTTCCCCAATAACGGGAGCACGTTCGCGAATACGCGATCACACGCTATCTATCCGATAGAGCGGTTGCATGAATAATGAATGTAGCATGCGGTGCATTACGTAGCACACGTTGTTGCATACTTTCTCTCTTCGTAATAAACGTTTTTCCGCGATAAAACGTGTTTCCTCGGACGCCGCCCGCTGCACGTGCGCTACAAGCAATCTTGACATGTCCTGTCACTTTGATATTCCATGTATCTTAAATACGATATTGAGATGACAGCTTTTTATAACAATGTGATCAATTATTATGCGATAGCCATTATTAATCATTTATCGGTCCTTTTGATTCAACTTCTGTATAATTAGCATGCAATTCTATTCTCATTTAATCCTTAGTTGCATTAATAATCTTCTAATTATGAATTAATAGAATAATAATATTATAAATATTACAGTTAATATTAATATAATTATGTATACAATTTTTTAATAATTTTATTTATTACATAAAAAATTAATTAATTCTATTATTATTATGATTTATTGTGTTTTGCTATTTATATTCTAAATTTACTTCGTAAAATAAAAAACTTGATTAAATTTATGATTATTTTTGTAAGCAGGAGAATTATTAAAAAATTATATGCGTAAGGCATATGAGTAGAGTAGTAGCAGTATAATAATATGATCAGAGTATTGCTTATCAATTTTATTTTAATAGTAATATTATTTCATAGATAATTTTAATAAAGAAGATATTCTCTTCTTGCTTATATCTTTGGATTTGACGTATGATTGCTCTAGTTAGAACTTTGTTCTTGAGCCAGACTGGAAAGTACAATGAGACTTATATGCAGCTAGAAGTTTGCGACGGAAGTAAAATTACATAAACGTTTACTGTACTTCGTAACTACCTTGAGGAAGTGCTTTTGCGCAAGCGGAGATTCCTAATAGCGTGGCTATAGCTCGCTAAGGAAGGCTTGTGCCAACTCTGCCCGTGCTGCATATCGTAATAATAATTGTTAATTGTTTCGTTCGTTGTAATCCGATCGCCACGACACGACCGATCGCGTGCGAAAGGTGGATTTCACTTTGCGCAAAGTGGAAGTAACGGAAGTCGTTACGAAATCGTTACAATTTCATTTTCGCCCGCGGAAATTCATTCTCGTACGAGATAGAGTGATTTGAAAGGAGAGTAAAAGGCTTAGGGTCACACTTATTATTCTCACTATTCATGTCTAGTTAACATAATTATTTTCAGATAATGCATACGATTTGAATTGGATATATAACTATGGATATAATTTGATTTAAGAATGTAATTTTATGAGAACGTTAAGATTAAATTTTTATTTATCACTTCGTTCTAGTCTAAATTATTCTATATTTATGCTGCTTTAAATCATATATAGGCAAATGTCATTCACTAGACAAGTCAAGCACGATTTCTAATCTGATTCGTGACGTAGGCATAAATGGGAGAGCGAACATATATAACAGCAATATTCATTGATTTACGATTAGTCAGCATTGAACTCCAAATGAATTAAGATTTCAAAAGAAAAACGACGATATCGGCCACACGTTTCAAGTTACACAAGCGCATTTATAGAACAAATATTCTTTGTAAAAATTGTAGTAATAATATTTTCTTAACGTTTATCATAGCAGATAACTGTAATTGCATCGTGTAAATGCATAAGCATTCGTAATGAGTTTTAATTATTTTTATTTTGTATAATAAAAGTTATACAATTATAAAAATTACAAGAATAACAGAGTAAAAAAAATCTAGAAACATGAAAATTTTATTAAATATAATTACATGTAAACATAAAAATTATAAGTATTATGTTAAATAATTAAAAATAAATCTTTTTTAATTTTTAATAAAAAAATATATTAAAAAATTGATAAAATAAATTTGTAAACAGTTTTTGTAAAAAAGTTCATTTCTTTATGTGACACGTTTGAATTTTTTCTGTACTACGTTAAATAAAAAGTTTTGTAATTTTTTTCTAAACTAATATATAGATACACATTTTAGAATTTACAATAAAGGAAATCTTTATTTAATCTTATTTTTTTACTCCCATTGGAGTTTTTCGATTTATCCTCGACACGTGTATGAACTATCATGCGCGATAGTATCGAAAGGATTGAAGGCTCGCTATCGATGGTGGTCGGAAGATACCGGGTGTTGTTCATTTCTCGCAGGCGCGTGGGTGTTATCGCGGATGGTCGGATGGGAAAATTGATGTTCCGTCGCCGTTGTTATTGGTTCGACGACGAGGTACGAGAACCACTGGGAAAATGTGAACGTATGGACACCCGACGTTGTCTGTCCGACTCGACTCGGTGTTCAGTGTCGTCAGTTCGATCCGGTCAGTGGGCCATTCAGCATGAACAACGAGCGCAGTAAGTTATATTTTTATACGCTAACCTGTCTACCTTTTCTTTTCCGGTGCACCGTATATAACCCGGTAATGTTCCCGTAGCCGGTGATATTTTACTAAAGCTGAAGTCAAGTAAAGTTTCTGCAGTTTTTATATTACGAGCCTGTTATGCCTTCTATAATACGAACTACGATCGCGGGTATACCGATACTAACGGACGTAATAATAATGAAAATAATATATAACAATTGCGTAAATAACCGTAATAATTATACGATGGTTTCTTAATTATTAATAATAATATCTTTTTTTTAGTTGTATATCCTTACATTTTCCACATTAAGAAATAAAATAGATGTAAAAAAGAGAAAAATTTAAAAGAAAGATGGAAGAAGAACTAAAATGTAAAAAATTGCATAAAAAAGGAAACTTATAGATAGATCCTGCTATTTTATCATAGCAAAAATTTTTATTTTGTACTTGTTTAATTAATTTAATTATTTTGTATACAATAAAATTTTATATTTGTTTTTATTATTAGTAATAAAAGCATTATTTATTAAAAATATTTAACATAAAAATTTATTATATCTTATAATATTAAAAATTATATAGAAAGATTATACATAAAAAGACTGATTCCGTTTGTTTGAAATGTTTAAGTCAATTGGGAGCAAAAAATTAATAATCAATTATGGTATATTCCAAGAAAAATATTTTATTTTTTATATCTTCTATCTTTTTGAAATCGTATTGAGCGCGAAGATGACCTTATTTTGATAGTGCGATAACAAAACCAGGCTATTTGAAAATAGAGGCCTACATTAACGAATGTAGATCGCTCAATAGTTTTAACATTTCTTTTCAGAAAAAAATAAAATTTACGAAATATTAACTTTTATAACACAATATTTTACAGTTTAAATGTTTAAATATGTATGTATGATAAAGATAATTGTCTTTTGCACTTTTTATTTTATCTTTAGTAAATGTAATCATTATTTAAATTTAACATATTGCTTTTCTATAAAAGAAAGTATAAAGTTACAATAAACTAAAAAGTATTTTAACTAATAAATATATACATATCTATATATAATATTGTTATCTACTTATAAAAAAATTGATGCATGTTTTTAATACATATTAATTTTTTTCATTATTAAAAAACTAATATAATTATATATAAATATAATTATAAATAATAGATATACATATATTATAAAAAATTTTTTTTTAATATGCAAATTTATGTATTAATTGCTGCTTCTCTGGAATAATATCGTAATTTGTCTCATTGACTGATTATTATTATTATTTTTATATTTCCTCTTTTCTTAGAAGATGAAGTGTCCGTTTACTCGGTTGGAAGCCAGAACCACCTGGTGCCGATAAGATCCAGGAAAACTTTGTAAGTAAGAAAGCGAGATTGGCATATTTCTAACCAATGATTAAATCGCTTCATTAAACGAGAACGTATATTTGCTCATTGCAAGTAGATCAATCTGAGTCTCTGCTAACTAGATTTGCTATGTTTGTATAGCTTCAAGAAGCGGACGCAGATTTCCAATCTGATGGTAATAATTCTTTGCTTTCTGGTGGGTTCCTTGTTGATAACAGTTGTAGTGCTCGCGGTACTTTGTAAGTTTCTTCTCTAACATATCTTATTCATTATATAGATGAAATTATATTAAAAATATTTATATTAAAATTACATAATATATATATAAAATTGTTACACACACAAGAAAGTATTATCTATACGCAGGTTCTTCCCTCGCTATTCGAAAATAGAGCGTTCCTATGAAATCTTTCGTAAGCCAAAATGGCGTAAAGCGAAGAAGTAGTTAAGCATTAATTTATATGGCAAAATTTTTTTTCGTAAAAGCGATAATCCTCTTCGAATTTATTTCAGTTAGCAAAAACAGATACTAATGTAGGTCTTTCGTAAAAGCGAAGTGGCGTGAAGCAAACTTTCGAAAAGTAGAGGATACCTATATTCTTAATTCTCCAATAAACAAGATATATATTGTTTTGATAAGAATATTGTTCAATATATCTTCGCGTTAAGAAAAAAATATATTAAAAAATAATAATGCATACGAGTTAGAATATCGAAATAGAAATGGATAAAATCTGTTAAATGTCATCGCATTTATCAACTTATGTCTTATATGTAGTATATAAGTCCTTCAACTGTGAGCTAACTTTATCAAGATTATAGCAGGTATAAGCCTAGGTAGCAGGTATGAAAACAGGAAATACCCTTCAGTTAAAAAGAAATGACTCAAGTCTTACGATGCTTTGACATATCTCCCTTTAATTTCCTTACAATTACATTAGATATCCTTGACAAATTATTGGGAAACCATTTAGCATCTTCGATCACTATTGACATTGTGTAAATATTTTAGCGAACATGGTTATGTATAGATCGTGTAACGTGACGTCCCACACGTGTTGTTCCACGTAACAACTTCAACAAGAAGTTGTATGCTCATTATTATGCGACGATCTATATTCTATATTCCACGTGGCCATGATTTCTACACTTAATTTATATTATTCTAAGTATTCCTTACTTAGAATTACTGAACATTTTTTAACCACAATTTTATCAGTAAAATCTGGTAGTTTTTTACATAATAAAAATAACAGAAAACTTTTTTAAATAAATATGTTGAAAAAATAAATATTGAAATTATATATTTTAATTAAAAATTTAATTAATTTCAAAGATACCCCAAAAATATTTAAGTACAAGTAAAAACATAATAAATAAATATCTAAAATGATTAAATAGAAATATAAGTTACATTAATGTGTATGAAAATTTGGGAAGATGCGATAAACTAATAAAATTAAAAAGGTCCTTGACAATTCTAGAATTTTATACATACTGTTGTTGCAGATGCATGTAGCACCACGGTGAAGATATGTGATAGCGAGGATTGCGTGCGAGTAGGTGAGTAGTACGCAGTTATTATACTAACAGGTGATTATATGTATATTACTTGCGCTATTATTAACGTGAACAAACATTGCGCATAAACGATAAAAAGAAAAAAAAATGTGTGGCAATCACTATATCCTGGAAACAGTTATTTATTCTTCTTTGTTCACCTAGCGGCTAGTTTGAAGGAATCTATGAACGAATCGATAGATCCTTGCGACGATTTTTATCAGTGAGTAAATTTATTGTCGTGTCGTGCTATTATTGTATAATGGACGTAACTGATGCGCATCTAGTGAAATTATACCATACGCGCAATTTCTCTATCACTCTGCAAATCTATTATTTTCATGTTACGCAAATACTGCACTCGCGTGTTTCACTTTCACTCGCTTGTACGAGACATCGTATCACGAATTAACATTATTGGAGAGTGTATTAATTAACACAGATGTCTTATTATTATTAACCCACTTGTTTAAATAACTTATTAAACTAATGATTTTCATGATGTGTGAAAAATTTTTTCTTTTTCTCTTCATTAGATACGCATGCGGCAGATGGCCGCAGGAGCATCCTATTCCGGATTACAGCCTGACGAATTCCTGGTTCAACGAGCGTAGCGATCGCGTATCCAGGAAGATCAGAGATCTGCTAAAAGTCAATATTTCTGCCAGTGATGTACCGTGGGCAGTGATGCAGGCCAAGACTATGTTCACCAGCTGCATGGACGTGCGTACGTTGCTGTTTTTGTTTAATTAGGTAGATGTTAATCAAAGAAACAGCTGCTATAAGCGGAGATATGTTAATTATAACATAATTGACATAATATATTACGTCAATATATTACACAAATAACAATCAGTAAAATTTATTAAAATATGTAATTATTTTTTAATTTTGAATATTTCTTATAAGAAGATAAATTTCAGATTCCATGAACGAACTCAAATTGTCACCACTATTCGATTTGTTGGAGTTATTAAATTTACCCATCATTCCCGCGACTATTACTAACAAAACGACTAGTTACATCGAACAACTCGCCAGGGTAAAAAAAAATTTAGGCTATGACGTTTTCTTTGGCTTCGACGTCATGGCTGATCCAAAGAACAAGAGCAAGAACATATTGATCTTCCACCTTCCAGATCATTCCAATCCTTTTCCCACGTATGTGCATTTTTATTCTACGATTTTAAATCTTTTATAAATTATTTAAAAAGTTATAATTAATACATGTAACAACAAATTTTTTATTATATTTATAATAGTGATAAAGAATTGGAGAAGCGGTTGCAAACCATCAGATCGCGATTGCGAAAACTGGATGATTTAGATGAAACTATATTGAGCGAGGATGAAGACGCCGAACTTATCTATATGACTGATGTTATTAACCAAGTCATCAGCAATGGCACTGTTAATGAATGCACCCTGGAGGCTGAATCTATGATATATAGAGATGAATTGGAAGAATTTGTTGAGATGCTTTACAACATTAGCAACCTCCTCTATTACGTAAGTATGTTCTGGCTAAATCAATTCTAAACTAATGTTTTCGTATGGGCAAAGTAAAAATCTTGTTACTATTATATTAAGTGCAAAATTTTATTAATTAAATATCTTTGGGGAATAATTGAATATTTCCCCAAAGATATTAATTAAATATCTTTGGGGAAATATTTAATTAAAAAAATAAAAATTTATTTGTTTTACAGGTGGCTCGTGCAAATCGAAATCAGAGTATTTCCATGGAAGACTTGAGCGATAACGATTATATCCTGGTAGACGATCTACAAAAGTTGACGGACGAGTATATAATGGATAGTAATTCATCTTTCACGCCCAAACCGATTTGGCGCCCCTTCATTGAATCACTTTTCGAGGGGATCCTTACGTTGGATCTTGATAACAAGGATAAAGTTCTCATCGGCAACTTGGAATACTTGAAAAATGTTGCATTGATATTGGCTTCTTTCGAGGAGGAAGAACTCGGTATGTATTCCTGATTTACCATATATTAACTAATTCTACGAATATAGAAAACGGGCTAACTAAGAACCAAGCGCGGTAAATGATGCGCGAAAGTTTTATTTATATTTATATTTTACATATTTTCCAACCTTTGACTGCGCGCCGACTAGATTTGTCAGACTTGAAACACAGCTCCGGTTGGAGTAGTACAATCCCCCCCTTACACCTAATTAAATCGATTCGATTTAATTTTTGATGCTATATGCATCTAAATAACTGTAAAGAAATCATTGCGAAAAATATTACCTCAGCCAGGGTTCGAACCTGGAACTTCCTTCATTCCGTGAAGGTGTCGTACCAATTCGACCACTGAGGCATGTGGTAATTCCAGTGTTATTTTCCATATGTAAAATAAAAATATAAATAAAACTTTCGCGCATCATTTACCGCGCTTGGTTCTTAGTTAGCCCGTTTTCTATATTCGTACGGATTTCCATTGAAACCTATACTTCGAATTTTAACTAATTCTAATTTAACTATTTTTATTATTTTTGTTATCAATATTTAATTTTGGCAATCAGTTTTCAAAAAAGTTTTTCTAAAATCCAATATTTATTTTTAATTTAGAAAGCTATATTTGGTGGGTTATTGTGGATATTGTGGCGCCCCACTCTTCTGAAGAGCTCAGGAACATTTGGAACGAGTACGTAAATAAGTTAATAGAGGTGGAGGTAGGGGAATCCAAGTCGTTGCACTGTGCATCAGTTGCCAATGAATTAATGGGTATGTACAGCGACTCTATTTAAAATTTAAACTATCTTTTTTATAATATATTTAATAAATACGTTGACATATATATATATATATTGTAATTTTTTTTCTATAATTTAGATTTAATGAATATATTTCCGCGCTATATCTTGGATGCTTTTAATTATTTAATGATATTTATCATCGACTTGCAGGAATGGCGGTATCGTGGCTGTTCGTAGACCCCACATTTCACAATAACAAAGTCAATAAAGTACTGGAAATGCTAGAAGACATAAGAGAAGCGTTCGCCTCGCTTGTCATTAAGACGGATTGGATGGATCAATCGACGAAAACGGCGACACTCGAGAAAAGTCGGAAAATGGGCTCTGAAATTGGATTTCCCATGTGGCTCTTTAACGAGGAGAAGCTTAACGAGTATTACAAGGGCGTAAGTCTTGTGGAAAAAAAATCTGTTTTGGAAAATACATTTAACGTTTTATTTAATTGTATAATTTTTATTATATGTACACTTATTTATTTTATCTTATTTATTTTATCTTACATAATACAATAGCATTATGTAAGCATAATATTTTGCATAACATCGATCTGTTAATGTTTAGATAGACCTATCGGAAACGAAATACCTGGAGAACATGATTCAAATTATTCGATTGGAATGGAATACCACGTTGGCGAGACTACATGACGATAATTTATTCAACGAGTCATAGTAAGTGAAAAATTTCGAGAATTGTCGTCAATAAAAAACAATGCTAAGGTTTCCTTTCTCTTCATGCTTCGCTTTATTATGGATAATCAGCTGGGCAACTGACCCTACCGATGTAAATGCGTTCCACACGTTTCAACTTAATCATATAAGTATGTAATAATTTAATCTTTTATTTATTAAAAAAACACGGATTAATTTAACTTTGTTACACACTGTTAATAATCTGTTCAGTTGAAAAAGACTGAGATGTTCCCCGCTTATTATTAATGTTATATTAATACATCCTCTCTTCTTTCACTATTCACGCAGCCGTACCTGCCGGAATACTTCAATTCCCATTTTATGAATTGGGTCTTGAGTAAGAATAGGAATAATTACTTCATGCACTGAGAAAAAAATGTTGTTAATTTGACTAAACTCGTTTAGTTGGTGTGATTTGTTTAATGTAAATATTAATATATTTAAATCAAATATACGTGAGTAATATCAAGAAATATTTTATTTTATTTTATATAATATTTGTTGAATTAACAAATGTTAGCTTGACAGCCCGTGACCGCTGCATTTAGTTGAATCAAACAATATTTCTTTGAATCAACGATTTTTTTTCTCAGTGTGATTATTTTTATATATAAAGAGATATAATATAAAAACAAATACAAAAATGAAAAATAGAAGTAGAAAATAAACAGTAAAAAGCATGAATTTTTCGTGAGGTCATTATTATAGTAACAAAGTCAGTAATTTTTTTTTTAAATAATTGCAGGGCCTTAAATTACGGCGCCATCGGCACGGTACTTGGACATGAATTAACTCATGGATTCGACAATAGCGGTCGGCATTACGACAGTGACGGAAATCTCCGGCAGTGGTGGACTAATGAGACCATCTCGGAGTACTCTGACAGAACTCAATGCTTCATAGATCACTATAATACATATTACGAGAACGAGGCAAGTCTAGTAACATTTTTATGAAGCGTTTAGTATTTAAAAAATTAATTTCATAAAACGCGATTTTCGAAAAAATAAAAAAGTGACGGAACAATTAGTTCAAATATTAAATAAACAGGTATATTTCTAAAAGTTTTATTTAATTTTAATTAAAAAATATTTAATTTTATTACTCTTTAAATATATTTATCAATTTATACATATACATTCTGTTATATCAGTTACATCTTAATTCTATGGATTAATTTTTATGCAAGAATCTGCTTCAGTTTCAAGGAGTTGAACGACCTGAGCATATCGATGAGTTAATGATACGTCTTGCATAGGTCGACGATTACATTGATGGCGAACTGACCTTGGGCGAGAACATCGCCGATAACGGCGGCCTTCGCGAGGCCGTCATCGCTTACGAGAAGTGGAAAGCCCGGCATGGTCGGGAACCTCTACTTCCGGGATTCACGCAGTTCACGCACGAGCAGTTGCTCTTTCTTTCTTTCGCACACGTAAGACAACATTCCAAAGTTACGACATAATAGCCAGGTTCCAATTATCATGTTTAAATATGTCCAAAACAAAAATAGCTAAAGTATTTAGCAAAATAAAAAATTAACAAATTAGTCAAAAAGACGTTTTGATTGATATTTTAAATATAAATATTTATTGTTTATACATCAATTTCTACATTATTCTCAGTTTTAAGTTTGAGGAAAAAGAATAGATTCTAAGTCTAGCGAGGAATTTAATAATAAAAAGGTTGTTTTTTTTTTAAATTTGTAGTAGATAAAGCGAAATGCGCTGGGAATTCCCGGACCTGTCTAACTTATATTTAAATTGTTGAATAATTGTATATTTTTAAATCTTAAAATTCTTCGATGATTCGGTAATCGTCGGTTTATAACTTTATAGGACTGGATTTATGCTCGCTTGTTTTTTTATCTGTCATTGTAAAAGAATCGAATGGAAATTCTCTTCACAACGGGCGACCTTTGCTGAAAAGTGGCTCTCATTTAAATGCTGATTTTAACATTCGAGATAATTGAAAAAAAATGACGATGACATCAATAGCAATAAATAATAATTGGTATTCAATTTAATAGCAATTAATTATGATTGGTATTTACATAGTATTAATATTTGACTTGCCTAGATTTCATTAATCAGTCTGTCGATATTAAGATTCCTTCTTTATATAATTATATGACATGTAGCATGAAAATGTTTTCGCTCTCGTTAATTATCTTCTCCTTATTAAATTTTAAGTTCTTCGCAAAAATTGCTTCTAATGTTGTCGAAGTTACGTATAAATGCTTATTGGATTATTTCATTATTTCAGTTGTGGTGCGAGTCTTATACTGCTAAATCACTGAAGTGGATGCTGGAAGATTCTCATTGTCCCGGTCACGTGAGACTTCAAGCTGTACTAAAAAATTCCAAAGAATTTAGCACCGCGTGGAATTGTCCCGCTGGATCGAACATGAACCCGTCGAAAAAGTGTCATGTGTGGTAGCAGCTGCGTCTTCGATAAAGGACAATGTTTGTTATTTAATATCGTTGATCAATCAAATGTTTATTATTTCGTGATATGGAGCTCAAAACAATAATAATCCAGCGTTAAATTAAAACAAAATTAATTTTTTATCTCGTGAGATTCATGACAAGTTACAATAATGCAAGAGCAATATTTAACAGATAAGAGTTTTTGTACGTTCTTTTTCTCTATTTCAAATTTAAATAAGTGAAAATTGATATAGACTTACGGAGTTTTGTGCATGAGTTGCAGTCGCTTTAATTATTGTTCCGTCCTTTAATTAGTGTATCCGTTCGTTATATATAGTATGTGACGAATTGTTTCTATGTAATTTTCGTAAGATCTTTCGCACTGATACGCTGGGGACACCCCATTATCATCGAGAAATCAAAGAGTGGTCCAATAATGTTTGTAATAAAAGAGCTTTATTTACATACAAAATATATATTCTTTAATTCCTATAATCCTTTTGACATCTTTCCAATTTTTAGATGTCTAAAGGGCGTCTTTGATCTTGTTATTCCAATCTTGTTATTCTATGTTATTCCAATATAGGATATTATATAGGATCTGAAATTACACTAGTATGCTATACATATTTTAAGTTATTAAAGTAATTTCGCTCTTGCTGTCTTACATCGCGATATTTACTCATACCTGTTCCCAATAATAATAAATTGATAAAGAAGTTTCTTTATTTTTTTTTGTTTGATTAGTAAATTAGTGTATTAGAAGCGTCACGTAGAAAATTGCTTATAAGAAAATAAATTCGAGAAGTAAATTGAAATTAGATGTAACAAAACAAAGAAAAAAATTGAATAATACATTTAATTAAACTTTGAAAGCTTCAACAATCATATATATGTTAAAAGAATTATGTGATAAGAAATTGAAAGAGAAAACATAAAACTCAAATTTTATAGGAAGTTTATTTATTTAAATATTAATTAAAATCATTAAATTATATTTAATTCTTAAATGCGTGGTTCCTTAATAAAAGTTTGTAAAGATCAAACAACAGAAATATGATTTTGATCAATTTAAACGAAGTACTATCAAAAGATAGCTTAAGATTCCTCAAAAAAATTATCCAGAACATAGATAGAGTACCTTAAAGATCGATTGTGTCTTGTGAAAGTTTACGTATTTATCTTCATTATTATCATCACTATTCGATTATCCATGCGAATGATAAGCATGAAAAAAAATTATCGAATGCCGCAAGGTTTATTCTCGTGCTCGAAAAAAAGTGATTTTTTTGTTAAATAGTGTAATCAATCCAATAATATTTATTTTCTTCAATTACTTTCAGACCTACCAAAACCACTTGATAAACATGAAAATTTATGGGATGGCCCTCTCTAATAGTACCTCGATAGTGTCTAGAAGAAGGAAATACCATCCAAATAACTTCGATTTAATCGAAGATGTGAGTGTTATTAGGAAAGTAACTAGCGCAAGTTTTCAAACATTTTTCTCTTATATATTCAAAAGTTAAATATTAATAATAATAAACTGTTACAAAGGAAAAAAGCACGAACGATTTCGATTCGACACTTCAGGAATAAGTCGTCGAGTAGTTCTTCGGCGCAATATGTATTTCCACTAAAAAAAGTTTTAGTAGCTTATTCAACGTCCATTACAAGATATACATCCTAGTACACGTAGCCACCATTGGCATCGATGGGTTGCACATATTCTTGCTTGCTGCTGGCGGAGGTGATGGTACATCCGGCGCACGCAGTGGAGGGCCCCTTATATCCTTGTTGTGTCTTGATGTGCACGGGCTTGGAAATCGTTTCGCTCTTCAGCACCGCATTGTCGATCGTAACCGAGTCGCTGTTGCTCGAAGAGTGTACGTTAGCCTGATAGCCCGTATTTTTACCCGGGGTCGACGGTACAAACGTTGCACCGGGTACAGAGGGTACATTGGGTACAGAGGGTATAGAGGGTAAACCATCGGGGAAGGACGGGAAGGACGGGAAGGACGGTAGAGAAGGGAAGTTTATCGATGATGCGAAGTTTTGGAACGGATTCTGGAAGTCGGCGAAAGGATTTGAGAAAGTCGGTATGCCTGACAGCACGTTTTGGTACGTTGCCTGGGGGTTTTCGAAGAAGGTCTGCAACGGATTGTCTTTGGTATCCACCGTCAAGTGATGATGAGCAACCGGAACGTTGGTTCTTACGTAATGGTGTACGGGGTACGGCACCGGACGGGGCACTTCCACGGGGTATGCACGATTCACGGTGACCTGTACAGGCTGGGGCACGCGGATGTAGTAGGGTTTGGGAATTTCGACGGTGTGCGGAACGGGAACGCGGACGGCGACGTGCTTGATCACTGGTACATTGTATGGTTGGGGTACTCCCACGTGCACATGACGATCCAGGGTTTTTACGGGTATATTGCTGTATGAGGGGGCCGAGACGTAGTCCAACTTGGCGAGGTCTTTGATAGCAGAAGCGAAGGAAGGTATGTTGTGCTGAATCGCACCTGAAACAGAAAAAAATATCTTTTACTAATATTCTCAGAGCATTTATTTAATTCATTTTTTACATGCAAAATTTTATGGTTATAAAATTTTAGAGTTATGCAATTTTTTTTTCTTTTCCAAGAGCATATAATATTAAAAGAAATTAAGTGCCAATAATTCTTTCCCGAAAATTTGAAAAATGTGAATCTACAAATTTATCAAATTAATTACGAATAAATAGTAATAAACAAAATAATTAAACTGCCAAATAAATTACCGATTAAATATATTAAATTATTTGTCTATTTTTTAAATCTTTTACTTTGATTTTCTAACATTGCGTAAATTTATGATTTACATTGGACATGATACGGCATTTTTAAGAACAGAATGTAAAGAAATACACAGATTTCTTTTTGATTGAAAGTAAAATGATCAAACACCATGTAATTGGAGAAACTATCTCCGATTGAATAACATAATAAATATTCATATGCCGAGCATACATTTGCATTCATCTTCGATGAAAGCCGAGCATATCACTCAGACACGGTGACAAGTGACAAGTGTTTTCATATGTCATCGCGACATTAGTCAAGCATTAGAATATTTCCATACGTGACTCTTGCGACCGGCCTCGAACGGCAGAAGCTTCGACCCGCTACTTATATGGAAATTGTCGAATATCTTACGTAACTCGGCGCAAACGGTATTCATGCCTGTTTTTACAAGTCTAATGTAGATTTAGGAGAGAAGCCGTAAATTCTCGACGGGCGCGGCGCGACCGAAGGAGGTCGTAAATTCTCGGTAGATGGACGCTCACCTTGGGAATCAGTGGGCAGATGAGACGCCGTCACCTTCACCTGCGGAATATTTTCCACGTGCTTGTGAACAACCGCCGGTTGCTGCACGTGGTGGGCTTCATCGTGACCCTCGGGAATCGCGGATTTCTGCACATGCACAGTGTCGAAATTCGGCTGCTCCTGGATGGTCGTCTACGGGAAATTCGGTATTTACGCGCGCGTTAAAACATTGTATGACAAAAATATAGATTTTAATAATATATATATTAATTATAAGTCCAGTGAAAGGATGTGGGTAAAATGCGAATTTTGCTACAATGTCAAAAAGCTACAGTTCAGTGTAGGATTAAAAAGATATTCGAGATTAGAGTGACAACAATGATTAAGCAAGATAGAAATAAATGTACGATAGACGCATAGCTAATTAACACATATCAATTGTCGCACCTTCACCGCGGGAGTTCCGTACGAAGTTTGTGGGACATTAACAAGTTCCTCGTGTTGAAAATAGAAAGTAGCAGTCCGCGTAAACGTAAGTGGCACTAATAAGTGCTTTAAATTCAGTAGTACTGTGAATCACTTGTAATTATTTTATTTTTGTCACCCTAACCGACCAACTTTAAGCTATCCAAAATAACGTTGTCGTTGAAGTAATGCCTACCTTAATGTTATAGAAAGTGACTGGCGCTTGGATAGGCGGTGCTCGATAATCACCATTCAAGTCGAGCGCCGTCTTTAATTAATAAAAAAATATTTAAACTTTTAATTAAAATAAATCCCAATTACAAGTTGTAATAATTAATCGTTTATAATATCTTCAGACTGCTAAAACACGTTATACTCTCAGAAATAATTGATTACATTTTAACAAGCAACCCAGTAAGCAAGATGAATCACTGAGATGTATTGATCATTTTGCAAAGTATTAATTGAAAGGGAAAAAGCGCAGGATTCTACGAGTTAATTTACAAAATTGTGTGAAGTTACATGATTATAGAGAGACGATATGATCGATGTATGTACCTTGATAATGGCAGAATTTTTGTCATCAATGGTGGGTATAAGATAGTTGTTGTTAAGAATCTATAACAAAAAAGAAAATCCTAATTAGTACAACGATTTTCAATTAAATAATAAATTCTCACGTATACTGTATCTGTATTAATAAATTATAATGGCTTTACTGTAAAGAATGAATAATTTTACAATTTTCGCTCTTGTAGCAAAATTGCATTTAAGGTAAATCCAATATGACTGAACTATTCGACGAGTTTTTTAATCACCTGATTGTTATCGGGTATCCCGTAGGAGGTAGATGGTACGAGGAGGGGGGCTTGAGTTTGGTCAGCATCACCGGATGCTAAGAAATCACTTCCCAAAGGCTTGCCGGGCGTATGGGTGGGCGGTCCATAGGACGATTGGGGTTGTACCTGGAATAGCGAGTGGTCCTCTGTGTCGTCTGGAAGCGTGTAAGAACCTACGTAGCCGCCAGCGGATTTCGAGATCTGCACCTCATTCTCGTGCTCGTGATGCTCATGCTCCTGATGATGATGCTCCTCGGTTCCGTAGCGTGGATCGCCCGGCAGAATGTCCCTCTTCTGCTTAGGGTTCTCTTCAGCCGGCGCTGCTAGAACCACACCGATGCAGACCTGAAAAAGTAACATTTGGTATATATCAGTAAAACAGAATAAAAAAAATTATAGTTTCGAAAATATAATAAGATAGAATTTTGTCTTCGTGTTGCGCATATCTAATATATCAATAAAATGGAATATGAAATATTTTTAGACATTTAAGTACCTTATATTACTTCATTTTATTAATTTATAAATTTATATTACTTGTCGACAAGCTGAATTGGGTCCTTTTTATTTATCGTTTTGTAATTTGTTATGCAATTTTAAACCGGTCCCGGCAATTAAATTTAAATATTATGAAATTGATACGCGATCCATGCATTTTAATGAACGACTAAATGCAAAAATATACCGAATTCAAATTTCCACTTGTTGTCTACGACATTTATCCGCGTGATTTTTTCTCGAAACATCACAAAATGTAAACGTGATATTAATAATTGACAATTTGCGGTAGAAACTGGTTACAATTTATTTATACAATTAATAACTTCTCGTTAAAAAAAAAAGTTTCCTTATAAGATTTATATTTCTTAATATAAATCTAAAATCACTGTATTACTGAAAAGAAATTTACTTTTATTTCTTATCAAGTAAATTTTATATTATTATTAAATTACAATTTGCAACTAATTTACTCAATGTACTTAATTATAATGTTCTTATTAGTAAAGTCTGAAACACTTAAAATACTTCTTTTTTTAATCCAAAAATCTTTGCAAATCGAATGATAAAATCTATCCGTATATTAAAATGTTATGATTAAAATAATTAATTAAATATATGTGTGTAATGGATTCTGCACGAAGTAACATTACATTTTCATTTTTATGATATATATACACTATATACACTAAACCGATTCATACTAATCTCAATTTATAAAAATTTGAAAAAACAGATGCAAACATATTTTTCTTAGTCTGTATTTAATTTTCTAATGAAGTGTTGCAGAGAGGGAAGGAGGCAGAATTACAACTTGAAACTAGCCAAAAAGCCGCGAAGTCGCTTTGTGAAACTTGAAACCTACGATGTAATTTCGGGGATGAGGGGAGAGATGTGAGTCTATCGGTCTCTTACCACAAGCAGGAGGAGCTTCATGTTAGCCGTGTGATGTCAGGGCGATGAGTTGAGCATCTGCCCGGAGACATTTCGATCTTTTATACCCCGGAGTCTTCCTCCCCCCAAGACGATCTTCCTCCGCGTGTCGCAATGCCGATGGCATTGGCAGGACTAGATTTTTTAATTTACTCCATTCGACTTCTCTCGCTCGCTCGTCCGCTCGTCCGGCATTCGTTCACTTCGCTCTTCGAAATCTCCGAATAAAAGCCCAAGAACACTTTAGCGGCGTTGTTCTCACCGTCCGGTCCCTTGTCAACCGGTGTCCCTAAGAAAGGTGTTCATCCTTCAACGAACATTCGGCTAAAGCCAACGCCGAGTGAAAATGATTACGATGATTTATAGCAGATGGATATACGTCAGTTCTACGCTTAGTTGATTTTTACAGGTCCGTTGGCCTTTCGCTTTTTTCTGTTTTTTTTTCTCCTTTTTCTCTTTCCCTTGAGATACAGTTCAAAAATCGCACTTGTACAAACTTTCCAAACACTTGACATTATCGCTGAGAGAAACGTGGAAGGCTTTTAAAGAAGTGAAGAGCGAATAAGCGGCGAATTTTCATAAGGTTTAATGGACCGCATTGCATCTCGATCAAACCGATTTCTGCCTCAATCCTTTAATTGCCGCGCTGATGTGTTTTCCTTGTCTCGGATGTTGTACTTTCTTAATAGTATTCTGATATATTGGTAGCTTACGTATGAAGATTAAGTGATTAGCTTACTTCGTTAAAAAGCATTGACGAATTCGTGTGATTAATCATTTGTTGAACGATCGACTTTCATATTACGCTTACATCTATATTAAGAAAGTATAATAACAATTTTATAAAGATAAGAAAAAAATAGAATTAAAAAAAATAAAACAAAATAAAATCTTTATAACTATATATAATTATGCAGAATATTATAGAATTAATGTTGAATCAGTAAAATTAAAAAAAATATAAGTCTTTATGTAACAACTTAATTCTCAAATTACTCGTAATTTTACATAATTTAAAATTAGAATTAAAAAAACAAGTTTTATAAGTCAATATAGCAATGTAGCATACATATAAGTAAACAAATAAATATAAGTAATAACTCTCTTATAGACAGAATTTAAATATACATTTTTATTTTTTAAATAATAGGCAGAATAAGATATGTTTTAAGTTTAAGATATAGTAAAATTTTATTTTATTTCAGTTTCGAAAATACAAATAGATATGTATATTTGAATAATGAGATACCCATTTATATATGACATCATCTCCAATATGATTGTGTTTTAAATGTTTATTTTTCGATTAATTTTTATCTTTGTGTGTGTGAAAAGATAATAAATTAAGAATGTGAGGAGAAAGGAAATTATTTAAATAAAATAAACTAACATTAAATTAAGAATAAGTATCCGGAACCACATTATGATTATGTATTAACTATAAAAGACAGTTCCTTAACCACTTTATTGTAGATGCCTTGACATTTTCGTAGAGAAAATATCGATTGCCAATCGCTCAAAGAATCTATTATGAAAATTCCCTATTTTTGGGATACCCCATATAAATCATGATATTATAATTTTTGTTGTATAATGAAAAAATAAATCGTAAATGTATTGATTAAACCATGATGTATTGATTAAATCATGAAAACCAAAAAAATAATATGCAAAGTTTTTTTTACATATACTAAGAGTTACTTTAACTTGGAGTTAACTCTTTTTTTGTAGATACATTCCGCATAAGAAGAATTTGCATTATTTCAAAAAATTCCGTTAAAAAATGGTACTATAAAAATGTTCTTTTTTACATGATTTTTTTACTCGGTATACATCTACCGTGTAAAAAATGTATTGAGGCCAACCATGTGACAAAGAGATTTTGTAATATGTATTGAGAAAATGGATTATGTTTTACTTCTTTAGTGTCTGCTGACATCATATGAAAACTTTAAATGAAAAGATACATATATGCAATTAACCAAACAAACCTTTATTTAATTATTGCATTATGATTTAATTTGCCTATATAGTCTGTCTAGAGTATTACTCGCTTTTTTAATATGATAATATAGGGGGATAATATATGTCCAATTAAAAAATTTTTAATAGGATATACACGAGAGATTACAAAAATTTGTCGAAAAAACGCGTCAAAAAATCGCGTAAAAAGAGAGTCGAGTATATTTGCAATAAATTCTTTGTAGTAATAATAATCTTTAGTTTTTTTAAGTTTCTTTATTTCCTATTTTCCAAAAGAAAACATTCACTTTTTAAATTAAAAGATTAATATTGTTTAAAAAAATATAAAATTATGGAAAATGGTTTGATAATTAAAAAATTAACAAGAAAAAGTTTTAACATTGTTTATAACTATTTCATATTTCTTTTTATTTCTCTTTTATATCTTAACTTACTTGCGAATGAGAATAAACGTGGGCGAAGAACTTGATGTAAAAGGATTAGTTGGCACGTGACTGGCATGTTCAAAGGATACGTGTTCAAAAGATGTCAAGCAAAAATCGATCAACTCAGCTTCCGGATGCACTTTGCATAAACTGGCCCGAGAGTTAATTGACACGGGTGGTCCCTTTCTCGAGTGAAAACGAGATGATAAAAATGATAAAGACATTAAAAATTTGCGACGGTCGGCATAACGCTTCAATCTCCTCCCTTGATCTTCTTCGATCATCTTCAATCTTTCTCGACATGTGAATATGAAAGCAAGTGGCACACATATATGTAAAGTCCATTTTACACAATCTAAAAATCGAAATTCCAGAATTTCTTTTCAAAATGTCTTGTTTGAAAAGCTTTAAAATTATGTTAAAAATAATGTATAAAAATTATGTTATAGGCAAAGCCTTCCATAGCTCTTTATGATTTTTTATATCTTTTATAATCTAAAATAATATAATATTATGATACATTTTGTATAAACATAATATAATATCTAAAAATTTAAAAATTTAATATTTAATATAGTTAATATTAATTTTCTGTTTTACACAAGTCATATAAGAAATGATATACTATAATTATTAAATTCCTAAATTTTGTAAGAAATATTATAGATTGTGTGAATCGTCTTTAATTAAAAGCTGTAAAAATAAAGAAGAGCCTTATCGGAAAGATCGTTGCAAGAGATCCGAGATACAACTCCTGAGGCAGCAATTCGACATGCATTAATCAATTGACCACCGCCGAGAGATTGGGCGTTTCTGTAACGGATAATCATATTCAAGATTTTGGCATTTTATGAATTTTTTCTCACACTAAGGACAATTCCGACATAAATCGGATGGCATAATCAATATTGTTTAACTCGTCAAGCTTACCAAGAAGTTATAGCCTTCTTTATATGCACATCTTTTCATTATTGCTATTTCGTTACTACGCATTCTTCACTAAAAAGAGAATGATTACAATATTACATCCAATTGTACATTTTAAAATGTCATTGATATATCTTTAAAATCTCTAACTATTACAAAATTGAAATATTTATAAGTAAGGGAGATAAGAGATATAATTATATAATTTATAGAAAAATAAAAGTAATAGAGAAACGAAAACAAATTCGGCAATTAAAAACTAACATGGTTTCGTAATACGTGTGTACATAAATTAATTCTACTGTGGCTTCTTCGCATATAAATGAGGACAGGTATTCCTGTAGAATCGATCGGCCGAGTTACATCTTTTACGACCGAAGCGACAAAGTTAACTATGCAACCTTGGTAGCAACTCATCTCGGCCAAAACGGCCAATTCGTGATATTTTGATCGTATCCGGTCAGACTCGTTTACTAAAAAAGGAAAAGGAGATGGAAAAAAATATCATAGTACTTTCGCATTCCTAACTAATTAATCTTCGGGGAGAGTTACACAATTGAAAAGTTTACTTTTTTAGACCGTCTTAAATCGATATTTTAAAAAAGGTAGTCCATGCCATATCCACAGCTTTAAGAAATAAAGGTGGATAGTTTCGTAAGAACAGAAATAAAAATAAAGTAAATAAATTTAAAAAGCTTATAAATATACGAGTTATACAGTCGAATCTCCAAGCGAACAATAAAGGATGTTCATTTAAATATAAAAAATAATAATTTATTGAATAATGGAAATAACAGTCGTTTCGACTTATTTATTTATTAGTCTTTATCAGAACACGTTTGGTCAATCCGATAAAATTACATTACAAAAAATATAAAATTAAACAATAATCTTATAAAGAAGCAATTTAAATAACTTACTTATAGGGATCAGTAAACAAGCACATTACATAAAAGCAAATAAAGTAACAAAGACTGATAGTCGAAGTTAAGTACAAAAGTAAATCAGATCGAAAAGTTAACAGAGTGTAATTAAAAATTAAAAAATTACAATTAAACTTTTTTTAAATTCAATAAGATATTATAACAATTTTCGTCGTTGGAAAAGTGCAAGAATGGTGTCCTAAACAACATTTATTTTTGCATCAAAATAAGAAAATTTGAATTATATCATTAAACTAGTGCGATGTATATTTCAACGTAAACTGTTACACAATCCGTTACATCGAATCGAGATATGTCGCGCAGAAGTGTGAAAGTATTAAGATGGATATGTAAATCGAGAAATCGCAATCAGCCCGCACGGTCAAATCGGCATAATGTATAATGAGGATAAAAAAAAAACAAGAAAACTGGATTGTGTAAGGCGGGCACTTAACGGGCGTACAACGGGATTTTATCCCGTAAAGACGACGCGCGACGTAAAGGCGATTATTTTTAAAAAGGCGACGTAAAACACGATGTAAGAGCGCGTCACAGAAATTATCGCTGGCTCTTTGATGACCGAAAGAGATCCGAACTTTCACTCTGTTTATTTTTTACGGTGCTTTTGTCTACGCACGTTAACATATCCATAGAGACACATTGATTTACAAATAATATAATAATATATTCGCGAAATACTGCTGGCGAGAGTTTGTGAAATTCTGATCATCATTCTTTCGTCGCAAGTTTATTTGAACTTTGGCAAAAGCTCGATTAATCGACATAAAGAACAGTTAAAAAAGAAAAATTTATTTTAGTTGCTTCTGCACGCACAATTAATAATCTAGTGATAATAATCATGCGATAAGATTTCTCTTACTTAAAAAAATTTTCTAATAAATTTATAATATTATACATATTGAATTTAATTTTTGTAATCTAAACATTTTTATTTGCTTGTTTGTGTAAGTATTAAAATATTATAACTGTAATGGGTACTATTACACATAATATTTAATTACTATTGTATATAATTTACAAATTAATTTGCTTGAACTATTCTTGTATATTCTATACGAAACGTTAGCGTATATTATAATAAATTTATTTGGTTGATGCATTTTTGTTTGTAGGTATATTACACTAATTAATTAAGATTATTGCGCCATAAC
Organism: Temnothorax nylanderi; assembly: GCF_030848795.1. NCBI lineage: Eukaryota > Metazoa > Arthropoda > Insecta > Hymenoptera > Formicidae > Temnothorax > Temnothorax nylanderi. The sequence continues at coordinate 124,337 of NW_027249178.1, read as the reverse complement.
ACACTTGGATTTGTAGTGTGCGCTCATTCGCTCATCAACTATTGCGAATTTTGCGAAATGGTACTCTTCTAGTAAACCAAGTTCCTTTTCTTGGCTTTAAGCTTGAAAATATCTATCTATCTATCTATCTATTGCGCCACCTACATATGTAGATAATATCAAACGGTCGATCAATATACACGGTCGAAAGTTCGCCTGCGTATATGTTTCTCGCGGTATTTTAGTGCGTTAGTATTGCATGTTATCAGGAGAATCAAGGTAAACTGTATTCATATTGTGAAATAATATTTAGATACAGAAAATTTTGAGTTTTTAAAATTTAAAAATTAAAATATCAAATGTCTTTCAAAATTTAAATTATTATTTTTTAAAATTAAATTTATCTATCTAAGCTCTCTGAATTTTTATATTTAAACATACAAACTATCATAATCATAAAAATCAGATTTTGTCGTAACTATAGCAGAATTCGAAATTGTAATATAAATTATAATATAAAAATGTTTGCATAATAATTGTTTCTTTTAATTTTTTAATACATAGCAATTTTAGATAAATATTTTGGCAAATTGCAAATAATTTTAGTCGAACATTAATTTTTATACAAATTAATAAAGAAAATTCTTTAATAATTAGGATTATTGTTTTGTTATTTCTAATTGTATCAATTTTTGAGAAATATCAATAATTTAAATTATCTGATAACTTATTTTAAAGGTGTATACTAGATTTTTATTAAAGACGAAAATAGGAACAATATGTTTATCTCGTAATAATCAATATTTAGAAATTTGTTAATAATTGTTCTACGCTGTAGAAGAATTTATGATTTTGCTATTTTTAAAAGATTGTTGATTATATTAGTTTTACTTGATAATTTATTTTAATGCTATACTGACTTCAATATATGTGATTTACGATGTATGTTGTTTACGAATCAGTGAAAACTAATATCAATAAACAGACCATTAAGGATCATTAACTTTCTGCAAGTTGCATCGTTTTGATATAATCCTAGAGTTTATGATTATACGATAAGAATATCAATCAAACGAGAGAATAAAATGTATAAACATATATGATATTAATTCTCAAATTAAAATTTTTGAAAGTTTTAACATAATTTTTTGAGTTATTATCATCCTTTTTAATACTGTAAGATTATGATGAGACTCGAGAACGTATATTATTGAGACGGTATAGAACGAGTCGAAAGAGAGTATTGGCGTTTACCAGACCTCTCGTATAATGTCAGGAAATATGTCAGGAAAATAATGAGAGCAAAAGGAAAAGGGTACCTCGGTGCATAAAGTGCTTTGTTATTGTTAAAGAATAAATCACTTCCTAGATCTCTATAAATATATTCAAGCCTATCCTGTTTAATCGTAAGTCAATACAGATAACGGCATTCATATACATTTTATACCTTTCTCCGGCTTTGCTGAAAAAGTAGCTTATGCAAAAAATGTTGTTTTTTTTATTAAATCTTTGTTTTGCAGCATGTTCGAATTATAAGTCAAGTGAAGGTAGGAAGTAGTACCTTTTCCTATACGTTCACTTCCGCGTCTCCGTCTGTAAACTTAAATTTCAATCTTTTTATATTAATCACGTTTTGATCTAATTTTCTATATGATCGACGTCATTAAATTATATTAAATTGAATCAGATAAAATAATAGATGTTTTAATTGTAACATTTTTTAATAATGTACTAAAAAATAATTTTAATAATTTTATAAATATTAAATAGTTTAATTAGTAAATTATTTAATTAATGGAAAACAATTTAATATGCTAATTTCATACATATTTCTATGCGTTTCATCACGAAGAAATGGTTTAAAACTGGAAAAAAGATATTAAAAAATTAATTTTTGAACTTTTTGTTATACATATTTTGATTATGTAATTATAGGATTAATAATAAAATTTTAACTTAGTAGAATGGTACTTTAAACGATGAAGCGAGACTTTAGAATGAGAAGAACAATAACCGGTTCGACACAAAAGCAAAAGTAATATTATTTGCACGATCCTCTCTTTCTCCTCTCACTTTCAATGAAAGTCGGTAAATTCATTCACTGTGATTGTTCATAATAACGACACGCCGATGCACAAATTGTAATTAATGTCTACTTCTTTAATGATTGCCGTTTACTTTGTATTAATAAATGCGCAGATGAGTTCATCAGAGATTGCTCATGTAATCTGAAAATATAGTCAATTAATTGCAGTTAATAAATTTAGGTCCTTAATTGTAAAAGACATTATCTTCGCTTGTTTCTCACAATAGTCATAAATTAATAATTTGATTTGTTTCAAATCGATTTGTTCTTATTACCTGATTTTATTTCGCATTTTTGCGGTTTTGGCGGCTTTATGATTATGTAGATAGTGGTTTCGGTTTCATGATTCTGTCCTTTGTTGTTTTTATTCTCGCGATATAGATTGATAGTATAATCTTCTGTAACATAAATAAGTGTTTACACGCGTAAACGATTTGCAATCATTGGAGAAAGCATGCCCGCTTTTCTATATACTTACTAATAAAAATAAAATAAATAAATACAATAAAATTATCCTGAAACCAGAATAGACTAACGTTCTTAATCATTATTAACAGAAATATGACACTAAATAACAGTCATAAATTATAATCAGTAGATAAGTGTAATCAGAGAGATAAACCATTGAAATTATTGTGTTAATAACTAATAATCTAAAATAAAAATATTGGTTTTTTTATTTTTATCTTTGTGAGATAATAGGTACGCTATAAATTTGGATTATACATATATTTATAATATTATTTAGATGTGATAAAATAATGTTAATTTAAAAAAATACCAATACATAAAAATTTTTTTAAAACATGAAATTTATAATTGATAAAATAAAATAAGGTAAACACATTAAAGTAACATAAAAAAATATTAATTGTATCACAATAATACATTGTGTACAACAATAACAATTGTAACATATATTAAAAAATATATAAGAAAATACTCTTTTTATAAATTGCAGAAAATTATTTTAAAGATGCATTTTTCTTCTATAAACTCTGTTATAAATAAAATAAATATTACTATCGCGACTGATTGACAATGAACTTGCGTGTTTTTTCGCGCGATCAAATGCACTCTTACGATATTCACGTATGGTGAATGCCCAAGTGGAAACCGATGAACTAGGTCGCAGGCCCTCTTACTTTGTAAGTTTCGTCGCCGCCTTTCGGTGATAGTCCTTTCACTCTCGTTTGCATTACGCTCGTTTGCTTCTGAGAAGACATTGATCGCACGTTCTCCACATTATGTGTGCATAACCGGAAATTGAAAACGCGAGTTGTGTGTCGAAATTATTACTTCCTATGCAAGTGTGCTTTTGACTTTCGCATGAGATTATCTTAACTACGAAACTACGGAAGAACTACTGTCAGTCACAATTTATATCTATGAACCCGTCTTCTGTTATTATATATATATATATATATATATATATATATATAATAAAGTTATACGTAATATACATAATAAAGTTGATACATAATAAAATATAAATTAAATTAAATTTTTTATATAACATACTATTTATAAATATAAATATAAATTTGATATCCTCTTCTAAATATTAAAAATTTATATGTATTTTATTTATATAATATATACGTAATTTAATATAATCCAAATATTATATTATTATTTAGATTAAGAAAAAAATATATAAAAATATTTTTAATTTATCCATTTTTTATGTCGTCGAGTTTTCCATTGGCGAGGGTGTGCCTTTTCGTGATCATCGTGACTGTCGATCTCCGGTCCACGTTAAGACTTGTTATCCTATTGTCTTTTCTTTCCATCGCGCCCATCAAATCCTCGGCCGGCTGGGTCATTCAACTCGCTTAGTCGTGCGTGTGGCCTAATTGCAAAAAGGAACAATTGCAGAAAAGAGCAATTGCAAAAAGCGGAGAAGAGGAGACGAGATCGACGGCGAAAGAGATCGGCCAGTCGGAAAGAGAGTGAGTGAGTGTTTTCTTCGTGGTAAACCGATCTATGGTGAAGGTCCTCGTATATAAGCCACCGTGTAGACGATAATAGTCAGTGCGGAAACACCACCGGATCTCGATTGAGAACCACAAGATGACGATCATGTTGCAACTCGTAAGTTTCCACCGCGGTCGGAAATTTCAAGATCATGAAGATTTCAGAACGTCGCATTTCTTCATTTCTTCACGAGGTTTCCGGATCACCGGCTTTTGTGATACGTGCTGTTCAATAGTGATCTCGATAGATTTCTTGAGAAGAATGCACGAAAACGATTTACGAACGACTTCCACATTTTTCTTTCGTATTGAGATCGCTTGAATATATGACCGTGTTGAAATTTAGAAGCACATAAGATAATCGTGAAACTGTAATTAAAATTTGTGTATTGAAACATCTGTTTTATTATTGCTGTATTTTGTTAAACTGTGATTGTATTCTAAAGGTAGATAAAAGTTTAACTTTGAGATTTAAGAACGAATTAAAAGTAAAAGTTACAATTTTTACATCATATATATATATATATATATATATATATATATATCATATTGCTAGCCGTTATTTTTTTTACTGTTTATTCAAATTAGATAAAAAATTTTAATTATTAATTGAACACAAAACAAATTTTGACTTTTACTTAAATCTTGATCATTGAAATCTATCTATATTGAGGCAATTGCCGCGGCTTCGTGAATACGTTCAATCGCTGATTATCTGTCAGCCGAATCCGTTACGCTTTCATGACGACGTTACACCTTTGCAGTTTTTATTCACGCTGGTAGTGATGACGGTCACGGCGAGACCCTCGTTCTTGATACACGAAGGCCACGGTCTTGGGACAGTTGAGCCCAAGCTCATCTCACAATCGGTACATTTGCACGAGGTGCCGACTAAGGTGATCAAGATCACCAAAACAGTAGCCATCAAGGTTCCTGTGCCGTACCCCGTTAAGGTGAGCAGTTTTTTTGAGAAAACGAAAGCGCTTGCAGCTAATTAACGATTGAAAGTATTGAATAGCTTGAGTTCTTATAAATCCTTAACAAGGTTTAAATTTGTTATTTAAATGAATTGAATATCGAAATGTAAAGAAATCGCTGTAAAAATTATGATATCAAATTTGTAAAATAGTGCCCGAAAGTAAAAAATAAAATAAAATAAAAAACAAAATATGATAAAAATTCTAAATAATATGTACGCATATATACTATACATAATAATAAATATATAAACAATAAATTTACATATCTGCAAAGAATGAAAATACTTAAAAATAAAAAAAATGTTTATTAAATTTTTTCTTATATAAAAATGCGATTAAATTAATTTTCTATAGTTATATTTATTTTTACACATTCTATAATATAGTAAAATTATTTATTGTATATAGATTATATTTATAATGTAATAAAAGGGAGAGAGAATAATAATTTGTGTTATTTTAATATCAAAGTATGTAAAAACACATCGTAGATTTCTGATTTTTCCTCATACATCATGTATAAATGTTTGCGAATGACCGATCGCTTACAGTTTTTTCCGTCTTTTAGGTACCTCATCACATCCCATTTCCGGTGCCGGTAAAACATCCCATTGCGGTTCCAGTACCGCAGATAGTGAAAGTGCCGCAGCACGTGCCAGTGCCAGTGGAGAAGCACGTCCCGGTGGAACTGCATCAGCAGGTATTAATTGCTAATTTAAAAATTTTATGAGCTAATAATATTTTTTCAGAATCTATATAGAATCTTTCTATATAGAATAAGTAACTATATTATATTTCTGTTTGTTAAAATCGTAATCCAAGGAAACTTTTGAGACACGTAATGACTTGCACAAAGAATTTATTTTATAAATTACTTTATAATTACACTTTTATTGTATATATCTAGTTACAGAGAGATATATGTATTTATATTTTTTATATTTTATATTTATGCTAAACATGTACACGTATAAAAATTGGTTTTTGACTTTTATATAACAGCAGAGGAAATTAATGATGATGGCTTTCTGATATTGCAACTTTAATAAACAGTAATCTTTGTATATTCTTTTAGTTGTTTAGAAAGAATTAATATTAGAGTTATAAATATAGTTAATTTAATTTAATTTAGGTGCCGTTCCTGATATCTAAAGCGGTGCCTGTGCCACATCCGGTCCCCGTACCACATCCGGTTACTTTGACCAAGCCGATCTTCATCCCGGTGCCGAAGGCGATCCCGATTCCACAATCGAGCTACGATGAAGGCGGTATTTCAGCTGGAGCCGGAGGCGGAGGCGAAGGTGATCATGCCAGCCACGAGACAACCAACTACAACACTTATACCTCTCAAGGCCGTGAAACCTACGATCAGCAGAGTAGCGGCCAGCGGGCCCAGTTCCAGTCATCCCAGCGCGACTACTCGGCGAATCATTAGCTTTCGAAATGCGACAGCTCGATTGATTACAGCAGTGTGCGAGGTCTGTGCGACTGAAAGGAAAAGTAAATCGAGAAGTAAATCATTGACGTATGATACACGCGAGCGGATCACTTTGAAAGCGGTTTAAGCGAAATGATAAAGGGCTTCGATAAGTAAAATACGAGTACTAGATAACAGGGCCTTTTCTTGGAAACTTCACTCATTCCACTTTCAATGTTGACGGCTCTATATATATGAATATAAAATAATATTTCCCAAACTTAACTAGATATCACTCTCGAAGTATTAGATTTATAGAAAAAAGAAAGAAGAATTAGAAGAATTTTATGCTCAAAGACTCGTAAAAAGATTTATACATGTAATATTGATATTGATTATAAAAGTTTAGAATTTTTATTCTCTATATTCGGATACTTTGGGAAATATTAGATATTTGTACACGTAATTATGGGGTGCAATTCGTTAACTACTACTGATAAAAAAAAATGACGCTAATTTCTTTCCTACAGTAGTAATAATCGGCAGTAGTGATAATTGATTTCTATAAAATTTAATAGTTGAATGTAGTAATAGAGACAAAGTTGTGGAGACTGTAACACAAATGTTCGCGAATTTTGCAATTCGTCTGAATTAGATGCCCTGCAAATAGCTTCAGAAGAAACAAAAGAACAGAATCATGTGCTAATGATTTTTGACGCTGCTATTTCTGTCAACGTGACGTATTTTAATTATAAAATTAAAATACTTTCAATCATTGATGTCTGAAGAATAAGTTGAGATAGCGTATTATACATTCTTGTATACAGACAAGTAGGTTCTCTGAAAGATGTTGAGTTTTTGTTTTTGCTACTTGATGTTATAGTTTTTCGTTATGTGAGATTGTTTTTTCTTTTTTCTTTAATGTTGTAGTATTATTTTTTAATAAAATATTTATGTATACACGCTGGAGAGCGCTGTCTCTTCCTTATTCCTCATGTTTGTAGAATCTGTAGTTTCTCGCGAAGCGCGATACTGCCGGCGTATAACCATAAATATCAGATTGCGACATTTTTTATTGGGCAGGTGTGCAAGTGGCGTTACGAGTCGGACTTGCCCAACGGGATCGCTTACAATATGTGCGTATAGAGAGTACGTTCCGTGCGGTGTGCGCTCTGCATGCAAATTTTATTAATCGCGTGTTTAACGTGTCCTCGTTCTCCATTTAATGGACATTTCACCGCCGCCGCGCCGCCGCGCGTTCATGTAACCATTTCTCATAATACAGCCTTAAATTTCCCTTTCGTGCCCGTGGATTATACAATTACGATCTTCGTTTTGTAATCTTGCAAGAGATTGTTCACGTAATCAAAAGCTCAAATTGTTCTCGTTATTTATCGCGTTGATATTTTCGATATATCGATTATCTTACATAATATTCAATACTAACAATAAGCAAAAGCTATATAAATAAATATAAATTAATGAGTGCATAAATGTGAAATACAAAATCTAAATATATATATAAAGAAAAAAGATCTTTTGATCTTTTCTTATGCTTACGCGTTTCTCTACAATATTTTTATTCACATTATGCGTGAAGCAACAAATATTTTCAGCAATTTTCATGGAAAGGAGAATATATTATCTTTATGAACAATAAGAGGTAATAATGAGAATACGAGTTCTTCATGAGAAAAGATTTATTTCAATGATGGTCAATCAGTATAATGACGTTACAGGTAGAAACATAGACCTAGTAGTCACACTTGATGCTTGCGAGCACCACTCGATCCTTTTTTGTCGTGGAAATGTCTTTTTGTTTTTTTTATTTAAAATTAGAGGACGCTCTTCTTTTTTCCAGACACTCATTCTCTCTCCTTCTCTCCTTATCATAAAAATGTCCAAAAGAATCCGACATGAAAGACTCGCGAAAATTGTCCCTCAATATCCGAAACGAGAGGTATTCACTTTTACCACACTCATCATCGACGAAGAAGAATATATATTAACGTACATTAATATATATATATATATATCTTTCTTTGGGAGCGCTTTCTTAAAGAAGACGGTCACTGAAAGCTCTGAAAGATCCACGCGGTCCAAGTGATGCTTCGCGCTGATGATGTCGAAGAGCGTCGCCCTCGGGACTGCCATTTTACCATCCAGAGTATCCATAGGGGATACCGCTGTAACCGCTGTATCCGCTGTATCCGCCTAATCCGCTATATCCGCCGTAGTATCCATTGTATCCATTGTATCCATTGTATCCATTGTATCCAAGACCGGAGTTCAGTTTCGCGTAGACGATCGGCTGCGCGACGGGCACCGGCACGTGCTTGACGACCGGGACGGCGTAGGGCTGGGGCACCTTGACGGCATACGGGGCGGGAACTGGGACCTTGACTGGATAGCTGACGGGAACGGGCACGGGGCGGTCTACTGCGACAGGAACATGCTTGGTGACCTCAACTGGGTAGGGTTTGGGCACTTGGACGGGGTACGGGCGGTCGACGGGCACGGCGTACGGCACCTAGAAGAAAAAGAATATCTTTGACTATCGGTGAACAAGATTTTGAATAAATTTACTTTCCGGTCCGTTCCCATATTTGTATTAAGAAGGTATTGTGTGTGCATTAAGAAATAAACAAAGATTAGGAAATATATTGTATTATAATATGAGGTTTAGTTTCTTATAACTTATTTTGGCTTGTCGGTTGATTAATAGAAGCTAAACTTTCTACTCTACCCAATTAGCAATTCAAACTATTTTTTGCTACTCTGTTATCTACTTTAGTATACGAAAGACACTGTGAATTTCATTAAGATGCAAATGTATGCGATATAGATTTAATTTTTTTTGTTATTGTGGAAGATCTGGATCAAGGTGACTAATTCACAAGACAACGCAAGAGTATGAAACGAAGACCTCGCACTTCTAATCACGCTCCAATTGTCACAGTATATATCTCTCTTTATGCGATCGTTAACTTTAGTGTCGTAGAAATGCATACGTTTCGAAAGTCTAGTTACCGTAGTTTATGTACATAGATCCCAATTATATTTCATTTTAGAAACTAACTGTATGCACTTTATCAAGAAACTTCTTGATGAAGCAGAAACTTCTTGAGAGACAGATTCCTTCTGCATGTGAAAGAGAGATTCATGAAATTTGTAGAACTTGAATTTACACCAAAAACATTCGGGTACATGCAGCAACATTAAAAAATTGATAAAAGTAGATGTCGAATTAATAATAATCCATTTATGTTGGCACTTAAGAGATTGAAATTATGTAAAAAATTGTAATTGCAAAATAACTTTTACCTATATCATTAGAAAAACAGAGAAATATCGCCTTTAATCAATTTTCTTATTACTGAAAGACATACATGTAGCTATTATTTCTCTGAGACATTTGCTAATTGCTTTGCTTTCATCTAATTGCGCTTTCCAGTAAATCGATTCCCAGAAATGAAGCTTCTGCATTTATCTTTTTCCGCCAGTAGCGAGATATGATTAAGCCTTATCGAAGCAAGAAGATGGAAAAGAGCTGTACTCGCGGATGCTCTTCACCAAATTTTGCTAACGAATTTTCACATGTGTAATCGCGAATATTAGTGATTCTAATGAGAAGATCGGGAATGGAAAATAGTGAATATTGATACCTTAACCGGGACCGGGACGTGTTTCTCGACGGGTACGGCGATCGGTTGGGGCACGGGTACAGCGACTTCCTTCGTCAAGACGGTATTAATACCATGGTTGAGGCCGATCGCGGGAATGGACGAGTACGTGTTCAATCCACCGAGACCATAACCAAGACCACCAAGACTGTAGCCCAAGCCTCCGTAGCCCAAGCCTCCATAGCCCAAGGCTCCGTAAAGGCCTCGCTTATCCTTCTTCGTCTCTACTTTCTTTGTCTCATCTTTCTTCGTTTCTTCGGCGAAAGCGAGCGCCACCAGGGCGAAAAGAACTATCACCTGTAAATCAAAGAGTTATATGCTTTGCTTTCTAAAGAATTTGTAAAATCATATACTGTGTGTGTGATTGCACACACACATAACAGCATTAATTCTCTAACTTATTTTAATATGACCCTAAAATTGTACAATAATATATAAATGTATTTTATAATTCAATTAGAACAATCAAGATCAGAAAGAATAAAAGATGAATTTTTTTCAAACTTGATATAAAGTCGAATAATTTGTAATTGAATTAAAAAATATATTAAAATTATTTGCATGAAAAATGAAAACGTAGAGAATTAAAAAATTGGAAGGAAAAAATAAAAGTAAGAACTTAAATAATTTGACAATAATAGTTGAAAAATATGTTCGTTATCTTTCTGTGTCTATATTATTAAACAAAAATTTCAATCTAATTAAAATCTATTAACTAAAAATACATTAATTTAAATTAATAAATTTAAAATAAGAGATTCACTGTAAGTATTCTTTGTTTATATTTTTTGAATAATTTGTTGAACTATACAAAGTCCTTTAAATTTTATATTAACAGTTGCAATTAGACAGTTGCAAAACCGTCTATTTTCTGCAATGAACTGAATGTATCAATTTTCTTGAGAGAACGGTTCACCCTCGTTGTAACACACGATCGGTTTTTTTTCTAGATCTTTCAGATCTTTTCGATCCCCCGGTCGATTCTCCGCCAAATCAATTTTTATGAATAAACTCTCGTATCCGATTATACCTTGGTGTTCATGATGCTGCACGAGTTTCGGACTTGGTTCGTCGAATTTGCGACTGATGAGTACGATGAAGATCCCCCTGCTTTTATACGATAAACCCTCAAGGAGAGACGGCATGGAGAGTGAGGTGGTGGGCAACCGGGCCTACTGCCGAAACGCGGTTAGGTGAAAAGAAACCGAAACCGGGTCCCGCGAGTAGGGGACCGCCGAAAAACTCGCACCCGCGCGACTCTTCTCGCCGCTCGTAAGCAAGACTCTTGCGCAAATGCACCACCTCGCACGCGTCGAAACTCATAGCGTTAAGTCTCTTTTATCGGCTCATGGGAAATCGTAGAAAAGTTTGAACCTTAATTTTATAATAAATAGTTTGATAAATTATAGAATTTAATTAACATTTACTTGATAACTCAAATTTAATGTTTCTATATTTTTATATCCCGTAATCTTACTCATCTTCTTACTCTACACAACTTCAAAATTTTGTATAGAATTATTTTATTAAGAAAAAAGTTTTTTTACTAGTAACTAAAGAAATTTAGATTATTGTACTATATTTTAATTGTTCACATTTTCAGACAAGTTTCAATTAAATTTTTTTTATGTATATTATTTTTATTATTTTACGTCATTAATCTTACGTCAAATTTTAAGTGGCGTAAGGAGATTTTTATACACGGTACTGCTAATTAAGGCCCCGTGCCGATTCAATTTTTGTGGATCTTTGTTTTGCGATCGTGATCGCACCGGGTGTTCTCTCAATCATCTGGTTGTGCAATTGTACGCTCGGCCGATTCCGTAATTGAAATCTTACGAGAATGAGAAATAAATGATGAGCATAGCTCTCGACTAACTATGGGTAATAATTGTCTGTAAGCAAAATTGTAAGTCGTGTGAATCAAGTTAGTTCTACCCATACAGAAGGTAAAGTTTAAATTCAAGCATAATAGAAATAAACAGATATATAATAATGTTATTATACGTACCGCTCAAGTTTTTTAAATGTGCTATTTAATATTAAATTTTTTTATTATATTAAAATATTCTCTTTCTTCGTAATAAAAATTAAAAAATTTAAGTTTTTTCTTAATAATATATTTCATGATTTATTATTAAATATTAATAGTAATTTAGCAAAAAATTATTTACAAATATATTAAAATATAATTATGTATAAATTTTGTACGTTATATAACTATGACCTAATTGTGTGTGTGTATACTTTTTGGTAATTTTAATATAAAATTATATAGCAGCGTGTTAAAAAAGTGTTATAAAAGATATAAAAGATCACTGCTTAAGAGATTTTAATGTGAATTACTTAATTACTTGATAAAAATGACACAACAATATATTGCGCGCATCGCAGGATATTACATTTGGATGCCCTCCCGTCCATAAATCATTGCGTCGTTTATTACCATGTAACGAGACCATGTCTCATTTTCTTCTTGAAGTCGGCGAGAAAAAGCGACAGGCATGAAATACGCGTTTGAGAGATCAGATCTCATAAATTTTAAAGAAAAGTGAGAAAACGCTTAAGGAGAATCGATTCCATGGCTCTTCTACAATAAGTAAATACAAAAAAGTCGTCAAACGCAAAGAGAGATTAATCATCTCTAACGGAAATTATATAGAAAATAATATAAAAATTGGTCTTTTAATGTTAGTCATATAACATTAGTCTTTTAATTTTACGAAAGCGTTTCGTAATCTTTGTTGTGCGCAAAAACTATTAAATATTTTTAACATTTTGAATATTTTGAATATAGATGTTATAGAAGCTATTCAGTTAAAATACTTTGTGTTCACAGTCAAGATTCTATATTTAATTTACGTTTATTTTATTGTAACATTCCATATTGCAAAATTGAGCGGCTGTCGCCGCCAATCTCTTCTTTTGTTCCATGCTTTTCGCGAGGTGTTTATGGAATTTATGAATCTTGTGGAACCGGCCTGATTCTCTTTCTTTCCAGGTTGAACCGTGCTATTACCGAAAGTGGTCCGACTTTTGGACAGCTTCGCGCAATTTCGTTGCTCGTTAATTGGCTCCACCTGTCTGGCCAGTTCCAGAAAACTTGAGGAGAGCGTGATCATTAAAACACATTTCTCATAGATGAGCGAATATAGCTGTTTACGTGTTGACGAAAATTATTGCGGCAACGGATCACTTATCCTCGTTACAGCACTTGACATCGTTACGTATGATTAATATTTATGATTAACTTAAATTGCGTGCTATTCAACAACGAGTAATGTTGTGTCACAGGTATATTATTTGTAACATGGTTGTTTATATCGGTTAAAAAAATATTGGTAAAATATGGTAAAAGAAAGCGCAGTAGTAAGAAAGTAAGATTGTGAATGACAGATTGTGAATGATCTAAAGATCACAAAAACTGCCATTAAAATTAAAGCAGAGTATTTTATATAAAGTAGAGACCAAAAGGAACAAGAATAAAATTGCTTTTTTCAATATTTGAATGCATATGTAACACTTGTGTGTCATAAGATACGGAATAAAATTATGTTATTAAAAGATTTATGTTATCAAAAAATTTAAAGATTTATTAAAGTATTAAAAGATTTAATAAGTAATTACACTTTATTATTATTCATGTATTCTTTTCATATGGATTTTATATTAATCAGGAATTGTCAGGAAAAATGTATATAAATTAATATATATTCGTATATCCGATGACAGTTAATAAACGAAAAAAATAAAATACTATGATCTTGTACTTTTGACTCGAAAGAAATAACATATGGCGCTCGGGACGCTGTCATTAAACTCCGTAAATTAGTTCGTGGATTCCCGGATGACGTCAAAATCGCGGCATGCAAGGACACGCCAACAGAATGCATCTTTCGGATTCCTTTACACTCCACTCGTAGAATCAATGACTACCTAAACCGGATTTATGCAGATTATTTGTTTATGTATATATATCGTGAACGATGGGTGACAAACGATTCAACGATTTTGGGATTTTCGGTGAATTAATCTTTAGCGAGTTAAAAGTGTGTATAAATAACATACCATTTTTTTATTCCACATTTAACTTCTCGTTGTGGATAGGTGGTTTAACAAAATTTCGATTTGAATCTAACTGCTTTTAAAAGATATATTATTAAATATTTGTTAAATAAAACAATGTTCTAAGTTATTTAAGAAATATGCAGGTGAAAGGGAGAAAGAAAGAAAGATAAATTGGATATATTCTGTACAATAAATAAATAGGAAAATATACGAGTAAAATGTACATATTATATACGAGTAAAGAGTTTTCATAGAAAAAAATATTAACTTATTTTCTTTAGACGTTTTATAACATACTTTCACAGTATAAGAAATTATTTGTTAATTAAATACAGATCAACCTTTATTTAATTAACAACAATCTTATTTTTTATCGCTATAGTTAACTGTCGGCACAAAAGGTGATACATTTAATTAGTAACATATCAATCAAAGTTGATTTGCAATTGAATTGACATTTCTCCATAATTTTCGTTTCGGCGCTGAATTCTGAATGTAAATCCGAATTCGTGATCTTTACAGCATTTGGCAAACATAAATAATCGATCGAAAGATGCTTACGGTATAGTCTAGACTCATTTAAAATAGGCGGAACGTCTTAGCTGGTTATTAAAATGCAAACGATTTGGACGCATTTTAGAAATATAAATTATATGACTTGCGAATTAGGGGTGACGAGTGGCTCCTGTATTTTACATAAAATATTTTAGTATCGGCAACTTTGAAGATAATTTTTTTTAGAAAAAATATTGAAAGAATGTAATTTCATTTTCCTTATTGCTATATTTTATACACAGTTATCCCGAATTCGACCAAAACTAATTTTTAAGAACCGGTTAGCTGATATAAATAAACAGTCAAAAGATACTTGCCACAGTATCTTTTTCTCTAGACTTGTTTGAAATAGTCTTAATTAATATTTTATCAAAATATAGATTTCTTTTTCTGGAAACTCTATTTAATAATTTAGAAAATAATAAATTTAATTTTCACAAGATTATCAATTTTCAAATAATTAAAAGTAAAGAATTGTTGATAAATTAAATTTCTGGGTTTAAATAAATAAATAAATAAATAAAAATTAACAACTCACGACCAATATACATATAATTAATTGATATCAATAAATAATTAATTGATACAATTAAAATGACAAAATACTTAGTAAAATTTATTAAGAAATAAAACATAAAAATTTTATTTACTTAAATTTAAGTTTTAGCGTCTCATTTTAGGTCGCTATTGAAATATCAAGCTGCTCTACATGTTAATACAGCTTTTATACGTGAGACAGATTTTACTTTTGTCGGTTATTGCAAAAAAAGCGAGAACGTTTTAATTAAAAATAAATATTGTAACGTTATACGAACCCGGATTTTTGTGACGCTGAGAAGAAAGAATGTCTGGCAATTCTCGAACGCTTATAATGGATGATCCGAATTTACATGTGACATTTATCAAGGCCGGCGCCAGCGACAAATTTTTTGCGTAGACAAAATGGTTCTCGCTTATCGAGAGAAAGAACGATCGAGATCTGCGATATAAATTTCTTCTAGACATTTCTTCGTGAAGATTTATGCCTAGCTGTCTCATCTATCGTAAATTTTATATTATTTACCGATAGGATTTGAAGAAAATAAAGATATCTGTGAGAGCGTATTGGTCTAGCAATCCGATTTTTAGTGAGAAGATAAACTGAAAAAAATATTGCAAGTAAAATATCTAATTTAATTAGTAAATTAATTCATGTCGATTAGAATTAATTTATTCACTAATCGAAGAAAATATGAAAAAAGACTTTCCGATATCCTTTATTCTTTAACTTTTATTCAATAATGTATATTGTGTTTTATACATATTATTCAATTATATCTATTATGTTTATATGTATATATAGGTACAAAGAACGCGCTATAAGAAGTGAATTAAAGAATTATAAAGAAATTAAAACATTAAAAATTAAAATAATTATGAAATTAGGTCTGTCTTGCTCTAATAAGATGGAAAATTCATGTGAAAAATTAAGAATCGAATATTAATATTATTGTGCAATGTACTAAAAAATGGACTTCATCGAGAACTTCAGTAAACACTTTGAACCAACGATTTCCGGGTGGGAGAGACAGACGAGTGTTCGTGAATTGCATAAATCAGCAACCGTTTTTGATTTCGACACCGGAAACAGGCCCCCTGCTCGCCCTCTCGTAGTTTGTTGCAAGCGCGAGATGTATAATCGTTTGTAGCGATTGCGTAATCGCGAGCGCCAGGCCCGCGCGGCCGCAGTCAGGCGAAATCGCCGAAAATTCCACGTTTCGTTCGTACACCGGTTATTACACGCACGTTCTTCGCGTCACCTCGATGTATGTATACGTGTATACGCATTCTGGATCGAATGCACACGACTTGCATTATACAAGTGCCGTGACATTACTTTCGCATCCTTAAGGTTCAAGCCGCAATCTTTACCAAAATTCGAACATTGTTGCGGCGTTTATTGCCATATCCTCGAATTTATTAAATATCTCAAAAAAATACAAATTAAATATTTTATTTATTCATTTTGTGATTAATAAATATTAAATATTTACTATGTTGTAAGAAACAAAAATAAAAATGAAAAAATTGAACTTTGCAACAAAATTAATATTTAGCAGGCATTTCCTGCGCATAGCTTTAATATTTATTTAACATTTTAAATTGTATGATATAAATTAATTTTTTAATGTAAATGACAAAAGTATGATGATTATATTAGGGAATACATGTCACACACACACACACACACACACACACAGTAATTTATAAAAGCCAAAGAATTGTGCGTGTAGAAAATAAAGTTGTCAAATGTATTAACTACGTAAGTATGGCATGAAGCATCAAGTGTCTCGTTATTGTTGTGCAAATTGATGTAATCGAGAAATCATTATGTAGGCGGAGCGTTTCACGGTGTCCAAGAAAGAAAGTCAATTTCGTGTCTTTGAGCTTGTTCTTGTCTTCTTTGTTCCCTATCTTCTTTGTATCATTCATTGTCAATTGTGTTTGATTATCGCGGTTATGGACAATTTTTATACCTTGTATTAACTTACGTAAAAGTGCAAAAATTATTGTATTTTTATTTTTCTTTTATTTTTGCACACTGAAAAAAAAATATTTAGATCCAAGAAAATATTTATTTAGATAGTGCCAATGGCTTATTTACTTAATATAATCACATATTTATTTAGAATTAGATATTTTTACTTAATTTAAGTAATTAAATAAATATTTTCTTGGATCTAAATACTTTTTTTTTCAGTGCAATTACTAGAGAAAATAATTAATGATAAAATTCAAAATATTATACAATTAATTAATCATTTGTTTAAGTAAATTAATATAATTGCATTAAAATAATTAGTAATTACATAATTATAATTATTAGTTATATAAACTATTAAGTTATCAAATAGAAAGAAAAATATCTTAAGATAAAAATTAATATTATTATTTCTAAATATTCATTATTGTTAACTCATTTATATAGATATTAATATAATTCTAAAACTCAAAAATAAAATATTATTTGTATGCACGCTTTCAAAATTGATACTTATTTGATATTTATTTTTCAATTGTGTTTCATATAATTCTTATTATTGTGCAGATATTGGTTGGATTATCCGATTATTACAATAAAAAGATTATCTGCCTGTTTTATTTAACTTGGCACATCTCTCGGCAATTGTAATTATTGGAAATTTTTAATTTTATTTGTATTTTAAGAATGTTCAATTTTGATTTAATTTTTTCTTGTCCTTTCGATTGGAAGGCTTCTGCTACAAAATGTATAAGCATAATAATGTGTGGTCGACCTTCATCAAGGATTGTTTTGATTAAACGTTAAAGTTACGCGCGAATTTTGTGATATATATATATATATATATATATATATATATATATATATATATATACTAATATATATATATCATAATCTTACACATGGTAATGAATAATAGAATTTTTATACGTAATGTAGGTGGAAACGTTACGTGAAAAATTATATCTTGATTTCGTTTACATTCCGCAGCCGCTTTGAAAATTTATGCAAATCTTATGCAACAAGCATAATTTAATTATAAAAAATATATGTATGCTTTCCCTTTATCTCGAAATAAGTATCTGAAGTATTTTATGTGTTTATTCACATTCCTTTATTTGCCTCGTTCTCGGTTGCATATTTGCATTCTTACTTTAACTCTCGCTTTCTAAAGTTTTCCGCAAACAAAGACATGTTAACGATCATCGGATACTTGAGAAAATAATTTAATGTTTAATTACCTTTTTTATACTTTTATTGTTCCAACACATTTTATATCATATTTTTGAATTTATCCAAGTTTATATTACAGTAAAATTAAAAAATCTACCGAATTAAGATATACATGGTTCAATGCTCGAAGATGCTTGATTGAAATAGATATAAAAATTTAAACTTACTGGCAAATAAATATCTTGTCATATGGAAGAGAGAGAGGAAGAGGGAGAGAGCAAAATGGTTGCTCAATCATTATCGGTTAAAATGACGTTCGCATTTCGATAAAAAAACAAGTCAGTAAAAGGTATCATGTGACAGATGACAGGTTAGTACCTGTCATAAAACATAAAAATATTGTTTTTTTATAATTGATATTTTTTTTCCATGTTTGCATATGCTTAAAATTTTACGTAAATTTTATTTAACGTTTTTAGTTAAAAGCTTGTGTAAAAGAAATTTTATGTAACAATTTTCTATCAATGTTTTACAGAAGTTGAATATATTAATATATATATATATATATAATTATACTTAAAATAAATATTATTTTTATTATTACTATAAATTTTATTTTTATTATTTTAGTATAAAAAAATAAAATAAATCTAAAGTAATATAATTTTACATAAGGATAAAAATATTGAAAGAATTTAAAAAAGAGATTATAATTAAAATTAAAAGTCATCTAAAATTGTTTTAAATAAATAACAATTCCGTGAGAACGCTTTCAAGGTATGACATTACTGTTTGTTTAACTTTCGGTTATAATATTTAATACTGCAATATTTTAAATAGGTCATTTATTATCTTCAGGCAAAGAACCTCCGGGCGTTGGCCAATTTCCCTAAATCTGCCATTCATTTCGCTCTATTCCGTAATCAAGGTGAACCACTAATGTCAGACCGTGAAAAATAAAAACACGTATTGCCGAAATTTCGTGTAGCAATTTCACAGACAAACGTTGCTGCAAGATACTACTTTATTTCATCGTGCCTAAGGACATTATTTCTCACGTTTCTCGCTTAGAAACAGACCGAGAGAGTGTGAAAGGCGAATACACTTGAGTGAAGTGTAAAACGAAGTAGCGAAGCTCTGTCGAAACAACAAATCAATAATTGTAAAAGCGAACCGAAGATCTCATTAGAAACAAACAGGGTGTGTCCGTGTGTCCCAAAAATAGCTTAGATTCCTAGATGGCTTCCTAGATTTCTACCAAATCGTTTAATTTAATTCTAAATATATAATGTTTAATATAGCATCACTCAAAATTAAACATAAACTTGAAATTGCAATAATAAAAATAATATTCATTAATTTATAAAAATATAAAATTGTGTAACATAAAAAAATAATATCTATTAATTTGATAAGTAAAAAAGTACAAAATTCATATCTATTAACAAATTGGCAAAATAATATGCTTCTTCTATTAATTTTTTTTTAATTTTTTTACTAAAAAGTTTAGAAATATTCAAAAGAATGAAAATATTGCAAGATTTTAATATGCAGTGTGATTTAAAATAATATTTGTATCTTTGGCATAAAAAATGAGTTATGAGTGCAAAAGGAAAAGAAGAAGTCGGTTGTTTTCTTTACGAAAACATTTACAAAATCGATTTATTCCGTGAATTTAAAATACTACACGACGAGAGGAGCGTCTCTTGAACGGACGCTCGTCGTGATGGATTTTGCGATGCTGGGAAAAGGGTTAAGATGGAGCGGGGTGTATGTGACTTTTTTAAGGAGAATTTCATCTAGTAGTGGCCGTAGCCGCCGTAGCCGCCGTAGCCCTTAACGAGAACGGGAACCGTTTCTTTGACGACGACCGGCTGCGGAACCGCAACTGGAACTGGGTGAGGGACCGCGACTGGAACTGGAACTGGGTGGGAGACAGCAACCTAAAAGACAAAATATTGATATTAATTGAAAATATGAAATAATTTCGGTTCTCATTATATAAATAGCTACTTTTCAAACGTTTGTTATATATTGGCTACTTTTCATATTAAATGTAATTATTAAAATACAATATCTAAAATTACGATGCTAAAGTTTGTAATGTAATTAATATAATTAGTTAAATAATGGAAATTATACGAGTAATACGGATAAATAGCCAAATATATAAAATATATAAAAAGCCAATATAATTGGCTAGTTTGCATCATTACATATCTATTATTATTGTACAGCTTAAAAACAGAATACGTGATAATATGTAGATTAAATAATTGTGGCCAATATGTTCGCGTTAATTACATCGATCGAGCATATTTCAATCGTCAATTGCAATCATCGACCTATGACTTCAAGTATAATTTTAGTTTAATTACAACACAGCTGTAAAGTTATGTCCAACCAGCGCGGCGGTCGCTTGCACCTCTCTTGCGTACGTTCACCTAATCGCGTAACGCACAAATAAATGACCAAAACCGTGATTCTTATCGCAACATATTGAATCACCAATTAATCAACGTAGACGGTAAATTAGCTATACTGGAAACCGAGAGTACACAACGAAACTGTTAATAATCACGTCTCGAAATCGATTTCTACTTGTGGCGCTAAACAGGCAAAGAATTATAATGAGACAACACATTATAATAAGCTGAATACGTTATTGGGATGGAATAATTAAAATTTAATCAGAACGTTAAAATTACGTTAAAATATTAAGAGGCAATATTTCTTATCTAGAAACTACGATATAAATCCTGATGCGAAATTTGTGGCTTCTAATTAGAATTCTTTGTCTGTCAAGTCGGATTAATTTATTTTCTAATCTTTCGTCGAAATTGAAAGATTTTGCAAATGTCACGGCCAATGGAAGATTAGAATTTGTTATAATTTACCTTGACGGGGTATGGGGCAGGCACGGGCACTGGCACCTTAACGGGGACCGTGACTGGGTAAGGCTTCTCTACGGGAACCGTGATCGTCTTGGTCTGGATTACGGGGTAGGGCTGTGGCACGGGAACGGCTACTGGAACTGGGTGCGGGACGGCAACCGGAACCTAAAGATAACAAAATTTTTATTATATTTTGAAACGAATTAGGGGAAGTTGCCCCAGTACCGAACAGTCCCTAGTACCGAATAATATGATATTTGCATATTTCTACTGTAGAATTGTGCAATTGTCCGGTACTGGGGCAACTTCCCCTACATAACATTTATTTACTCTTCAGTTTTCCTCATTCAAATATTTAATACAATTTTTTTACTTGACTATTTTAACTTCATATTTAATTAAAATTAATAAAAAATATAAACACCAAGTTAAAATTTAGACTCTAATTAATTAATTCAATATTTATTTAAAATGCAACATTAAAAATTTATGTTATATAAAATTGTACTTCGTAAATTTTCTGTTTAAATTATATAATCATCAAATTTTTATGAAAGATTTTTTATTGTTATTATTTGTCGCGACACCATCGTCAAAAATTAAACTGATTAATTCGTACCTTAACGGGGTACGGACGATCGACGGGAACCGCAACTGGCTGCGGAACCGCGTAGGGAACAGCGACGGTCTTCTCTTTGACGGCAATGGCAACACCGTGGCCACCATATCCACCATCATATCCACCAAGGCCACTAAGCCCACCAAGGCTACCATATCCACCAAGACCACCATAACCACCAAGACTACCACCAAGTCCATAGTCACCCAGGCCGATCAGGCCACGCTTCTTGACCGTCTTCTCTTCAGCGGCGAACGCCGCAGAGATCAGCACCAGGCAGATCTGCAAAATCAAGAAAGGAACGTTAATAAAAAATCTCTAAAGATCTGTGAATGGGTCGATCGAGAAATCTGTAAAAGTTAATATTAACTCAAATATTAACTCAAACGGATAATTAAAAACTATCGCAATTCTTAATTTTCAAAATCAAGAACAACATGTCATTAAAAGATTCTTGAGTAAAAATCTAAATAATAAATGGATGAATAAATTTATCGAAATCTTTAAAAGTAACTATTATTGAGATATCTATCCAATGTAAAATTAATTATTTATAGCCATTTAAATTAGCAAACTTGAGAGAATTACTCGAGACATTGAATAATGTGCGAAATCGTGAACTATAAAGTGTAAATATGATTAATAATACAATCTAGTTTAATCATTGTTGGACCAAATAACTGTAAACAAATCGATCTGCGAAACAATTAACGAATTTGATAAAGATGACAATTATCACAATCGAAACTATCGATTCAAAAGTTGGAAGGTCTTCGCACGGGATTTAAACTGCACACAAATAATAGGTTCTTCCAATTTTCAATTTTCATTTATGCTTTCCAATTTTGCAAAAAGAAACACTGTGACAAAGCACGGAAAGCGCAGAAAAAATAGACCGGCTCCTAAACTTCGATCTGATTAAGCATTATGTCCGAACGGAAATGTTCTCGGCAGAATCAAACGGATCTCAGCACTGCTTCTTTAACTTTGCTCGAAGATGTGACAGCACGTACCAGGGCCCTCATGTTGAATGATACTTTGGCGTGATACTCGCGCGTGAGTAAAATAGATCGGTTTCTGTCGTTGTCGGGCTGGAAAACCACCCTTTATATAGGGAATTGACTTTCATTTCGCGCACCCTGCGCCCCGCCAGTGGCGAGGGAAGCCAACGGCCGGTCTATCGCCACACCTACCTAGAGCCTAACACTATTTACCCACGATATACTGCACACAGATATGCGTATGTTATAACACATAATGTGCAACGATTGTATAACATGCTAAACGTGCGCGAGCCGCCAGCCGCGCCGTTAGTAAATGGAGCGCGCGCGCTTGGCCACCACTTTATGCAGATATGCGTGCGTATGTGAGCGCATTTCGATGCCACAACCTTAACGAGATCATTTTTCCACCCGTCGAGAGATCTACCTCAATCGTGATGTCACACGCGTCATTGAAAAGTCGCAGGAAACTCGTTAGCAATCAGCGTTACAAGTTACAACAGTTCTTTTCCTCGCCGTCGTTCAAGTTCTTCGTTACGAAATTGAATGGAATTCGATTAGACTGTTGTTTACATTGTTGTTTATAAGATCATGTCGTATTTTAAAGTATATCTCCAAACGTACATATCTTGCAATTACTATAGGATATCTTTTTTTTACCATACACTTTAAAAGATTGAACGCGGTTTTTTTCAACAGAAATTAAAGTCGAGGCGTAATTTAATTAAATAATTAAAATTAATTGAGGTTTATAGTAATGCAAATTAAAAATTGAAAATAAAGGATTTCTGGCGTATTGAACTTTAGAAGAAAAAATAAATAGTAAATAAATATACAAAAATAAAAATAACAGAGAATTATATATATATATATATATATATATATATATATATATAATGTATTATATATAGGTATATTGCACATAGTTCTAATCTCCCTGTTATGAAATATCTTTGATTTTTATAATGCAACGCGCGATCATATATAGATACGAAGCAACGAATTTCCAACTATCGTAATGCACGCATAGCGCAGTACTAATTGTAACACGTGAATTTATTCTCGCCCGTGTCCGGCGGCTGTGTCGGTTTGCGCAAGATTGCTCAATGCTTCATTACGAGGTAAAGCAGTTAACTTGCCGCGCTAATATAAATCATGCGTTGCGAGGAACGCGCAGTGTCTTCTATTGCGGTGCACTATTATTACGTTACGCGCGTACCATAAGAGATGCAAGTTGTCCATAAGGTAGCAATTCCGTGGGTATTATCATTGCCATCTGCGAGACTGATATGTTGGTTTTACGCCGGCAAAAATCACCATTAACGGCGTGAATCGTTAGCTGATTGATCTATGGCGATTTTATCCCTGTCTACCGATTGATTTATGGACAATCCCTTATTCTTGAGAAATTAATTGTTGGTTATTCTCACGTTCGCCGTAAGTCTTATTGGCGACACCTCGCATCTGCGTTTCGAAACGAGAACTTTAATCATTATTTGCGAAGGGAAATCACCTTCAACAGTCCGGGGAATAAAAAAGAAAATTATATATATCTTTGAATGAGCACATGGATATTTATGAGGTTTTTTGTATTTTGATAAACGGAAATTTCTTTTTACAAATACTGGACGCAATAGTACTATAATACAGATTTATGTTTAATAAAATCAATATTTTATTAATTTATTTTAATTTTTATACAAATTTATTTTAATTAAAAAAAAATGTTTTATATGTATAGATTACGATAAATCGTATAATGAGAAATTGCATTGCATTAGTCACAAGATGGCAACAGCGAATTGTTTAAATCACGCCATTACGACAAATAACATGTAACATTCCCAAGTTGATATAAGGCGATTAAGTCTGTCACATTGGCACGCAGAATGGGCCTTTTATCGTTTCACTACGCCCAAACAAACGTTTCCTGGTTTAATGTTCATTTGTCTCTCTTAGAGCACACTACAAACGCCACAAGAAGTCACTTGTATATATTTTACGAGTGGCAATTTAAATCCTCGAAGTTGTTAGCGGCATTTTTATTATTACTTACTTGCTTTTATACTTTTGTACTTTTATACTACTATTTCTTTTTCATGCTCAATTTTTGCGATAATTTATCACTATTTTCTTAACATATTATTTATTAATCTTAAATTATTATTCCTTAATTTTTAAATTGTCTAATTTTTTCCAACTTTTTGTTAACTATGCTGTTACTATAATATCACGATGAAAACCGAATCTACATGCAGTTTGACATTAATAATAGACACTTTGAATTAATTTTAAGAGCGCATCTTTAAATATACTGCGCACAACTTATTATATATCATCGATATAATTAAATGCTAATAAATTTAGTATAAGTTATTTCACCATGACATCCGTCCTCCGACTGTCTAGAATAATTATATTCTACTATTTCTTGCCCAAAGCAAGGTTAATTTACACGTACTATTGCGTGACAACAGAATAATGATAGGGATATTGAACACGCTATTCGGAAAAGGTTCGGTTTTGTGGTCTCCTACGATTAACTTAGCACGTGCTTAGTTCGTGCTCATGAGATCTTTAAATAAGTGCAATTTGTAGTGGAATGTAACGGTCACACAATCACTCGCTAGTCCGGCTTGGGTGTCTTTGATCGGCGCGTAGTTAATTCGCTAATCTAATGCTAATTTTGATTGATCTCATTATCTGGTGCTCGCCTAGGATTGATATTGATTAATACTTATCGTAGTATAATAGTTAGGTAACTGAATTGTCTATTAAGATGTGTATCTATGCTATTATGTACCTGTATTATTATAAACTCGAATGAAATAAAAGAGTTTGATTATGTATTTTATTATTAGTATCTCATAAATTTAATTGCTTTTGTTATCAAGATTAATTAAAAATTATTCTATTAATTATTTATTATTCTTTATTAAAGAATGTTCATAAAATTAATGTCCATTATTTGCAATTTTGTTACCAATTTTGCATTAATGGTTCGCTATAATGTACAAAATATCATGTTAAACATCAGGGTAATAGGGACTGGTTTGATAAGCCTCGTTGCGCTATTACTTACATATCACCATGTTTTTATATCAAATAACGATTACGATAAGTATACATAAGTAGCGATTTATACACTTATCGTTAAGAAAATGATTGGTTTCTTTGCAGGAAGGTAAATAGATGTAAAAACTGGCGTATAATATTTTGCAAAAAAGAAAAATCCGTTATTTTACGGTACCGGCTTAACTTTCAAGGATATTCGTTACTTTTATAAACTCCGCATTATTCATGAGATGTTTTATTACAAATCATTATCCATTGCGCTATCATTTCACTCTGCATCAAACATATATCTTTTGTAGTTTTAACCTTGGAACGAAATAATAAAAAAATTATATTATATTTAAAAAATTTGTAATAAATTTGAGTTGATATTAAACTTGCAATAATTTAGGCGATTGTGCAAGCCAGGGAAAATAAAAAGAAAGAAACTGTGGATAAAGACTCGATGTAAAAATACGTTGAAGTCATTTCTTGAGAAAAGCGGGAAGGCGACTTAAGCCAGTTTTATTTGTAGATTTAATTTAATACAAAAAATTTATTATTTTTCAGAGATCGGGGCCGTTTTATAATACTTACATTTTAAGAACGATAGAACAGATATAAAAATAAAACAAAAATAAAAAATGCATCAAAAAAATTGTATTATTATTATATATATACATAAATCTCAAATGTAATGGAATTACAAGTAGAAGAGATAACATAGTTAAAAAATCTAAGCAAAATAAGGAAGAAATGATCAAAGTCTCATAAGTCGAAAAAACGGAATACCAAAATGAGTAACTCAAGAATTTAAATGTTTACGTTAGGCTCCATTGGGTCGAGTATTTCGAATTAGATAGTTTTTCGAATAATCATTTGAGATCTCATATTCTAGGCTACATTGATCAAATAAGTCAGTTTTCACAGGTTATCGCACTGTAGGCCTTGTACCGACGACACGTCGGATGTAAATTGCATCAACCAGCTTTTCTCGCGCGGAACCGCCCGTGCGTGAAACCAGAACCGGGCGGTTTTTCGACACGCTCGAACTCGCATTTATGTCTAACGTGGATCCGGTATAATCGATCGGTACGAATATCATAGACAAACGTCGAAGAGCGGTCGCGAACCTGGGTGACACGCTGACACACCTCCGAGCATTATTTCCGTCCGGCCAGGAGGCTGGTTCTCGATCTCGATATCACGTTACGCAATCGCGCGTACCGCCTCGGCAACGCCTCGCTACGTAACGTCATAGCCGAGAAAATAAATGAGTTATCCTTATCCTGCGGAGAATGGAAACCGGCGACAACGGCGAATAGGTTCGATAACTCGCGAATACATAATAACTAATATATACATATATAATATTTATGAGAGAGATAACAGATTTTAAACTGTCATTTGCGGAAAAAAAATTTGTTGACATTTAACATATTATTTATGCATTGTATTAAGCTAAGAGTTGAGTGATTGGGTTCTAAAATATTAATTAAATAAGAAATTAAGTAATGAAAAATTATTTGTGATATACATTGTTATTAACTACTTATTTTTTAATGTGTCACAGTTTTTATTTATTTATTTTAATTTATTATTAATTTAATTTACATAACTTTTTCTTTAATTTAATATAATTAATAGGAATTAATTTTTATATCTGTTATATTAGTTAGATAGAACTTTGAATAATGTTTTATCTTATATATAATTCCTCAAGTTTTACATCAGGCATTGGTATCACAATTAGTCTTTTACAACCACTTGATACAAAGTCATTACGACGTTTGCGTTTACAATTTTTATTGTAATCGATTCCTCCTTGCTTCACGCTTCTTGGTCAGGATCGGGTCGATATCATGGCGCGAAATCAGCGAAACGATACTACAACAACGTACGTACACGCGCGTGCATTACAAAAATCAAACAGGCAGGCAGGCAGGCAGGCAGGCGTGTTGCAGAACACGAACGTCATTGCTTGCTCGCTCAAGCTTCAAGAAGAATTTGCCTTAGCGATAATTATGAGTCACACGCGACAGACTCGCGGGAGATTTTGTAATGAGAGACATGTCATTGCTAATAGCCACTTCTCGCGCGGCCAGGCTGCACAAGAACCGCCGACAATGAGTCCTGCTGCTCGCTGCAATCGTCATTCGGTACTCCACATTCCCTCTGTAAAAGGCCCAGCAGGAACGAGGATTTTTCTGCGGTTTCCCGGAAGTCTCAGGATACGCGGAAGCGTGGGCCTCGCGTGACAATCTCTCGCTGGGACTGGAGAAAGGTCGAATTCCTTGC
Source organism: Temnothorax nylanderi (assembly GCF_030848795.1). NCBI lineage: Eukaryota > Metazoa > Arthropoda > Insecta > Hymenoptera > Formicidae > Temnothorax > Temnothorax nylanderi. The sequence goes on along the minus strand of NW_027249178.1, from coordinate 96,033 downwards.
GGTTTTGTCTCGCAATGGCAGATAAATTGGCCAGATAAACGTAAATCTTTGGAATTATCTAACTTAATCTCACAAAATTAATAAATTTAAATAAATTTAATAAGAGTATATAAATTTTAACACTAACGGGTACCTACATCAATTTTAAATCTTAACTTTATTATCCTATAACATCTACATAAAAATGCACCTATATACAAATTAATAAAAACGAAAGTAAATAATGTCGGGGCATAAATAAATCAGGTTTATTATTCAGGTTATTTATTCAGGTCGGTTGGCTCTTTTTCCACAAGATTTTGCCGCTTGCCTCCGTTATACATTCGGCAAGAGCGACTTTTGGTATTGCGGATAAAAAAGGCGTGAGCGCATTACTTTCGGCGATCGGATCGACGTGTATGTAACGTAACAAACGACGGACCCGATCCTGTGTCTCGCACTTACGTAAGATGCAGATCTTGATATAAGTGCAATACGGTTGCAGTTTTCACCGGCCGGGTCGCAAGAAAGTGAGAGTCACAGTAATGGGATTTGTAAAACCTTGTAATTTTTAAAATTGTATCAAAGAGAAAAGAAACTGATCACAGACAGAGAGAGAGAGAGAGAGAGAGAGAGAGAGAGAGAGAGAGAGAGAGAGAGAGAGAGAGAGAGAGAGAGAGAGAGAGAGAGAGAGAGAGAGAGAGAGAGGCCAAGAACTCCGAGAAACTTACAAAGTTAGTAATTAAAAAAAAAAATCGGAGAAGCCAATAAAAGCTCACTTCAGTCAGCCAAATCAAGAATCGTGATAAAAAGTGACAAAGAAAATAGATGCATCTCTAGATAGATTTGTAATATCTCGTAATTTTTTAAATTGTTTCAGAAAATTAATAGGTGTATGTACGTGCATGCACGTGCACGTATATTATACGTGCATCAATAAATTTTGTTTCGATTTTTTATTCGACTTAACTGACTATCTTTATTAATTATAATCGTCACGACAATACGATCATTATTGGTTTTGGTCAATTATAATCGTCACGACGTTTCGACCATGGGTTTTGGTCCTTCTCAATCGATGCAACTTTGATGCTAATATGTATAAAGCAACCTATTTAAAATCACTGTAAAGAATTTACTGCGAAATTATATACATATTATACTTAAATGTGAATAGCACTTATATAATAAACGAGAAATCTCTTGAGAAAAATTTTAAAACAATAGCTCAATTCGTTTTTTTCTACATCAAGAACGATTACCGTTCTTTCTATTCTTCTTTTCTTTTTACTTTAACGGTCTTTCTCCGCTCGAGCGGTGCTCCTTTGTATTTCGACGCGACGTGCAGCGCATGGACACCCCGTTGCACTGCACTCTGTCGCGATGATGCAACTGCAACGGCGCATTCACGCATTCTTCGCAAGGACTCCGAGAGCGGGGCGTGGTTGTGGTTGCGTTCGACCAACCGACCGGCTTATCTTCCACGAGGAATCGCACGTACATACGCACGTGTGCACGCGCTTATTTTCGGCGTGATCTGTTTTTAGCCGGGAGAAAAATTATGTTACACACAACTCGGCGAAATCGTGTCGCGTAACGAGGCACTTTTAAATTCGTAAATGAAAAAAGCGCACTTCAATACGGGGAACAATGCCATTTTATATTTGGGGATGAGTTACATTACGTTTTTTTCACGCAACAAGAATACACGAAATCATAGAATGTATCTCTGAATTTTTTAATAATAAAGAATTGTGTAACATAATTAAAAGCCACATTTTTTATATTTTAATAACCATAATAATGTGGAAATATGTGGAAGATGTAAATCACTCGTTAAATCTTTTCCTTGTTTCAATATTTTGGATTAAATGCCATTCAATATCAGACGAATATATGTAATATCTATAATATTTAATTTTCGAAAAGCAGAGAAAATAATCGCGAGCAACTTCCACATGCAGTCGCTCGTAGGAAGGAAATAGAAATACATATTCGATGCTGCCTCGGTAAATCAACGTTTATAAATGTAAATAAAAGCGCAACATTATACGAGAAAGTTGCACGAGTAGTACTACCGACGATGTTTTCAACCTCAAAGCGAATCAAAACATACGCGCAGGACACGCCGCTCTCTCGCTAGGTCACTAAATTTTCCGCGTAAAAAGAGATGACGTGCCGTGACATCACCGCCCCGAATTTAATCGCCCGCCAGTTCGCGCGGTACCTTCCGGGAGATTAGACGCATTGTAAATCGCTGTGCGTTCTGCGTTCGCGCGTGTATATTTTTATCCGATCGACGTACTTTTCTGTACGGACACCTTTTGACCGCTGAAATTGTCAGCGACGGGTTTACATCGACATTTATTAATACGGCTGTCTCGACGATCGGTTTAATACAACGCATAAAACGCGCCGACGACGAATCGTGGCAAGTTCCGTGAAGTTGGCGTCAAGCGATTGCGCGATCCAATTCAAATCTCATTGTCAGTATTGAGACGAAATTGAATAAATCAAATCTGACAATTAAAACTCTCATTAATATCTCGATTAATGTCGCAACGATGCTTCAAGATTCTTTTGATCGTAATTTTCGTGATTCTAATTAATTAGTATATCGCGCGCCGGGGGGGAAACTTAGCGGGGACGCGCGGAGCGCGCGAAACGGGTCGCGGGCGATCACGTGACCGCCGAAATTTTCTAATACGCCGTGTCGGTCAGTTTGCGTCGCGCGTCCCCGGTGATTAGACGAGTCGCAGATCGCGGAGTCGCGCGGGGGTGCCGAGTCGCGTTGCGCGCCTTTTCCGCCCGCGTCGTAATTTCGGGAGTGCCGAAACCGCCCGACGGAGACGGACGGCGAGCCGGCCCCGATTCACCCGCGCGATCTACGCGGCTGTCTGGACGATTCTCGACCACTGATCCGTGTCGGCTCCACTTCCGTCTACTCCGTCCTCTCGCCGGACTTCGTTTCCGCAATCGTCGCCTGTCCCGCTTATCGCGAGTGCCCCCCAGCATCGAGAGGAGCATCGAGGAGTATCTTGGAGCATCAAGGACGAGAGGTACCGAAGCGGATGATTTGTTTAGATCTTGTTACGGCCGTTAACGGACAACGCTACGTTTGACACCATAGTGGCGCAGTAGCTTCCCGGGATTTCGCGACGCCGATCAAGGTTAGGAAGCGTCGATCGAATCGATTCGTGTCGAACGGTAACGCGAGTGCCGAATGAGTTTACGCGCGGACGGTCGTTTTAACGTTGATTCGCGAGTTGATACGCTATCGCGCGTGTTCTTTCGGAATCGATATCGATCCAGCGATGTCGTATTTTGACAACGGGTGTCGCGTATCGCGCGTTATTCGGGAATGTGCATCGCGGGTGCATCGACGAACACTGAAGGAGCATCGGAGCGACGGAGCGTCGAAGGATAGTATCGGAGAAGGGTCAGAGATTGCTGCTCGTCTACGTCGGTTTCAGCGATCGGTGAGTGACCAATGTCTTTTATTCAACCCTTAACTCGAAACATTTATTTCTGAGACTTGGCGATTGTTTATGATAGTTCAAAGCTTGCACGGTAAACGTATTCACTTTTTGGTAGGATTATGAAGAATACAATGATAGAATACACACAATAAATTAATTAATCAAATTAGTTATTATCACTACCTATTTTAATTATTGTTATTGTATTTCTGAAATTGTCTAAAATGCATTTAAAAAAATAAGAAGTAGTTACATGTTCAATTTTTATTATTATCTATGCATGTAATTGTGGTAATATAAGAAAATATCTCGGAAATTACACGCTTGTAATCAAGTACCTACTTTTAAAGGTTTTGATTTGAGGGTTAATTATTTTTATAATTTATAAATAAAAAGTATGGATGATGAGAGAGGGAGAGAGAAAAGGCGGAATATCGGCGCAATAATTCTTATTGAACAATGGTACAATAAACAAATTAAATTTTTAAAAATTATCAACAATTATTATTTTGAAAGAGAGAAAAGTTTGCAAGTTTGGACGTTTATCCGTGAAATAAATAGACTAATATTCTCGATGACGATGCTAATAAATAGCAATAAATGCTAAATTCAGCGCCGGTATATCCGTGCTGAAAAGACATTCGCGCAAATTAAGCTTACGAAAGTATGAGTTATCGTCAACGTATAAACTCGGCGACAATCGTTAAGTATGCTCGATCAGAGTGGAAATATATGAGTATGTTAGGCTTTAATACGGATCGCGTTGCGGGCGCCCGATCGAAAGTGCCGTTGCATAATGTCGGGAAAATTCAATGGAACGTCTCGCAAATGTGGCTCGTTGCGTGGCTTAAGTATCGCCGGTGTCTTGCGACAAGTATTATATATACGCGTCGTTTCATTACGTTACGTGGTAACGGGAAAATTATTACGGCGGAGCGTTGCGAGCCCGCCGCCGATATTTGCTCTCGAATTCCTCTTCGCCGTGCAGCAATAATCTACGCGCGGGTTTTCGGAAGTGAAACTGATAATTATTCGTAAAAGGCGTTTCGTAATTATTCGTAAAAGTTGAGAGAGCTGTCTTTCGCGAAATGAAATACGCCCCGCGTGATTGCTTCGCGGATAATTGCTCGTGCAGTTTGAAAAATATTATCGCGGAGCACACGCGCTGGATAATGTTTTATTGCATTGTTTGGAATACAGTAAATTAACTACACACATATAAAAAGAGAATTCACAGTTTCATTCATGAAAAATAACACAAATTAATTATTTATTATAAAAATATAAGAATAATTATATTCTTTTCCTTCGAAATTTTTAATCTTTATGCGCATTATATGAAATTGTTAGATATATATAATAATTTCACGTGTCATTATAATGTATCAATTTCATGATTTTAATTTAACCATTGTTTTATATTAATACGAAAATTTAAACTGTGTGTAATTTTATTTATCTGTGTCTCGTTTATCGGAACTTTTGGAGAAGTAATTTTAAATGCCGCGATTAAAGGGTGAAACAAAATTCAGGCTATAATTAATGGTGCTTCTTGCGCTTCTTCGTGTACATCTGTTGCACTGTACCTCGCGAGCATTTCCGAGTTACTCGACGCAGGTTTGATGCGAATAATCAACACTCGTTCACGGGATAAAGCTAGTCTGACACACATCTGCGTTACGCGAGACGTTCATATATCACTATAACGTCGATTATTTCACGGGCGTCTCGCTACATGAGATACGACAACGCGACGTGAACGATATCGATCAAACGTAACAATGATATTCGCGTAAATCAAAGGTGGCGCGTGGCTCGTGCCACGAAGCTGTCGATCCGCCTTTTATCGGCAGTCCGCCATTAAGAAGGTGGAACCTGCTAATGGCCTCGAGTGGCTACGGAGTGGCCAGCCCGAGGGGGGTCACAATAGAGCGACGAACAATAGCAAGGTCGGGCGCTGTGCAAGATCGAGGTGAGTCGTTACGTTAATTCACGCTACCGGCCGTGGCAGAGAACTTATTGCGGTAGGTCGCGGGCGTCGAAGATTAGCTCCTTCGTTTTCTCTCTCCGTCTCTCACTCTCTTTGACACGAGAACAGCTGCGGGGTATTCCCCGCTCACAGGTAATTCCCCCTTCGGCTCTCTCGGTTATGCGACCGCTGTCTGTCGGCGTCTTGATTGACTCAGCGAGGCTTAGCCTGGGGGGGCGGGTAACGCTAACAAATTGCGTTAACGTGAGGTAGGTGATCATGTCTAATTGAATTTCCCTGCGACGTCAGATCGTATTCAACTCATTCGTGTCATTTGATCTCCGTGTCATTGTCTTTGACGCGCCGAAATATTTGTCAACGCAAATTAGACCTCTCGCGATGAATGTTTGCATATTGAAATTGATGATGCATTATTAATGAATATTTTTGTGATTGATAAACATTTTTTAAACTTGGTATACTACAGTTTTGGTAACGTCGTACGAATGTTACACAATCAGGTAAGAGAGGAAAAGCATATTATGAATGTTTCCCTGGAAAATTGAGAAGAAAAGTTTTTAATTCTTTTACTGGCATATCATCTAAACATCTTAAAATGTTACATATTTTAGAAAGCTTTCTAAAGAAAATATAAAGGTCGTATTATTCGATTCAAATATACTATCTCCATAAAATTTTTTAATGAAAAATAGATAAAAAACTGAAAATCTCTTGCAATCGATACTTGAGTTTTTACCAAATCTATACGCATTATTGTGCATCAACGAGCGTGTGGGAGCTGCGAAATCTCACGCATGCGAGGTTAAACCGTTCCGATCAATTAAGCAGAAAAGTAGCCCCGGCCAGGATGCCTACGATTAAGTCTTGCGATACTAATCTCAATCGGTCGTTAGTCGATTTCTATTTTCCCGCGATCGTGATAGCGCCGACAACGCGGACTAGTTTTGCGATTCACAGAGACGCCGGTACTTATTTGTGGAGATTATTACATGAATACCCCCCATTAGATTATTATCATATATTCTTATTAATATAATAGAGATATGATGTAACGATAAAATGCAAATTTGTTGCATTTTTATGCTTGCGAAACTAGAATATGTATGAAAAATTATATTTTATCTATTGCTAATAACTACTCTCATGTAATAAATCTGCTAAGATAGACTTCCTTGTCGTTTCAAAGCCAAATCAACCAACAAGATGTTTCAGACTCGATAAAAAGAGATCAAATAAGATTTTCGTAAAATAGTCTACATAAATTAAATCAAAAAAGATTTTATTAATCATCAATAAATAAATCGCGCACGTTATGCAACTTTTTAATTTAACATAGATTTAAAAATATATTCTGTTTTTTGAAATCTACAATCTTTTGATATACATATTTTTCTAACTCTTTGAATCTGTCGTTGGCAGGTAATATACACTCATTTAATTGTACACGCGTCGTAAACGTAGAAAGGACTTGTTGACGTTGGCGGTAATCAAAGTACATTTTACTGCGTAGAATATGATTGTATTATTTTAATGTATATTTTTCTCTTTTTAATATTTTACATGAAAAGTCTCGTGAAAATATTACATATTTGCAAAGAAAAACGATCTGATTAATCTGCTGGATTAAGCTTGCTCTCTTTTCCTCGATGTTTTTTTAAATAAAATTAGATACACTCACGCTAGAAAAAAGAGATAGGGAAGCAGACGTTAATAATTATTCAAATTGATGAGACGTTAATAATTATTCGAATTAACAAGAAGTTAGGAATTGAATGAAAAATGTTTAGCGCGCGCTTGCTAAGATTATTTTACTGGTAATTATCGCAGTATTGTAACTGATAATCGAGTATTTCAAGCTAAAACAGTAGCTATATAAATCGTTTATTACGTTTCGTTTATTGTGTTGTTATTTGAACGTGTATCAAGCGAAATCGATTTCGATATTAAGCGAAGTTTAGCAGCTCGATATCTGCGACTGTTTATTACTTCATGCTATAATTCTGTTTACGCGGTTGACCTCCCACAAATGATATGTGGATTATGCGCTGTTGCAATCAGATATACTTGTCTCAATTTTCACGCGTGAGACCTATTACAAGTTCGCTGCCGCAAATGCTGATTTGCATATCGCGTGCAATTTTTCGGAAATCTGCGCAGCGGCCGTGAAATTTTTGAAATGCTTTATGCGCGTATCTTATTACATTTATTAAAAATCATTATTGAATATGACAACAAAAACAAACGATTAAACATATCAAATAATAAAATAAAAGACAAATATAAAGTAATATAAGAAATAGATAAATATAGTTCGAAATAAATAAATAAAAATGTATCTTATAAGATACATACCTATATGTATCTCGTGTGTAAATTTATGAAAGAGAATAGCTGTTATAAAAAATTTTCCATTCTTTATTATAATTCTCTCCACTTTCCCATTATAAATTTTAAAATTGACAATATTATTTCGAAACTAGAAACTTGCGTGAAAAAAATTTATTTCGCAATTTTACTTTTGCACGATGACCCGTCCGATATTCGCAAACCGTTACAACATTATCGTTCTATTGCAAATGTATGATATACAAACGCGATATCGACTGCATCCGCGCGGAATCTGGTGAAGGGTGCACTTAAGAAACAGAAGCGACCGGGTTCGTTAATCATTGCAATGTGCAACTACCTTGCGAGCAAGTAACACGTGCATGTATGCGAATACAAGCGTGAGAGGCGAGTCTCGTCAGAACTTTCCGATATATCGCAACGAAAGATTTCGCTGCGTAGCATGTCTCGTTTAGTCTGGAAATTAATGTGTCTCTTGTTTTTATTTTTTAATCATAAATAAGGCACAGATATAACAGATTTCTCGAATATTTTTAGACTATTAAAATATATCTGTGGAGTGTTCAGGAATTTAATCCAGCTTTCTAAAAAGACTAAGCTCTAGAGCTTAATCTATAATTAATCTTCACGTTTTTTAGAAAATTAAAATGATTTTTTTTTAAATTTGCAATTTTATGATATGTATTATGATTTCATAATTTTTCTAACCCTTTTTTGATATGCGTAAATATTTATTATATTTTACTAATGTAATCATAATTAAATTAATGATTACAGAGAAGAAAATGTTTCTCTCACTCTTTTCGTTCCTTTCGTCCGGAAATATTGCGCAAATATTTTTCTCCGCGCCGGATGTCGGTCGGAATTTCGAGCGTGTACTCGGGAACGACGGAGAACAGGAAAAGCGAGCTTGCTCAAGCGGAAGGGGGAAAAGGGGGGCTTTCACGAGAGCTGTTTCCCTTTCGCCCTTCGCCGTTCTCGCACTCACGATCAAAAAATTCCAGTTCCGCAATTGCACCAACCTGACGCTGTTGATCGTGCTGCTTTCTGAGCGATTGTCATAATGAAAATCGAGTATTGTAGCGCAAGGGGTTAGGATCGATTTTCCTTTTAACCGTGCATTCTACTGTGGTATCCATAATACCGCAAAAAATATCGATGTTTTATCGAATTCTTTGCGAAGAATGTGGAAATAATAAGAGAGCCAGAAATAATGAAGAAAATATTGAAAGTAGTTTAATTTTAATTTTCAATTTGAGTCATTTAATTCGGATAAGAAAATAAGACAGACGTAGCAATATTGATTTGCGCTATTTAATACATTATTAATTTACTTCCTCTTTTCTGCTTACCTCATAGATAAATCGGATTATAGGCGGATTATAATATGAATTCGATTATATAGAATTGAAAAAAAAAAAACAAAATAAACCGTTGAAGAATTATTTGATGAGTTTATAATAATAGCCAATATAATAATAGTGTCTGAAAAATAAGTTAATTTAAAAAACATCTATATTATCTATTTAACGTTAAATAATAGAGTTATATATAAGAGTTGCTTTTAAAGGATTACTTAGCATTTTATCTATTATAGCTTTGTATATTTGTAAACCTGATTATTAGGCAGTTTAAACCTTTTAAAGTTTAGAGATATAATTCTTGGGATGTCTTGAATGGCCATCAGTTTGTGGATGAGCCTTAAAGATTGCTCTCACTTGTCAGTGGTAAATATACATACCTTAGCGATGGTAAATATACATGCGAGTATATAATGCTCTTTCTGATGTAATACCAATCTTATTAAACGCGCATTAAACGCACATACGGTAGAATCTGGGTCGTTTCGCTCTAGAAGCAGCCGGCCGCTCGCGTCATCGATTTACTCGATGCACTCTTGCGTCTTTTTTTTCCTTTCGATCTTGTTCCCACGTGTAACTAACGACTTAAGGGTAGTTTAACACCTTTCATTAATCTTATAGAAAATCTCAGAACGCGCAGTTTTAATATGAATTTAATAACAGGAGGTAATTAGAAATGTCATTTTTATTTTAAGTAAGTATGCAAAATGATGAAAAATAATGTTTATTTTGCACTCGTATATATGAATTTTTTATTTATATGAGAAATGAGATAAAAAATCTGTGAAAACTCAACGAAGCGTAATTCGATCTTCAAGTTACTGATATAAGACAGAGATTAATTAATTATAAGACGTGAGCAACTTTGGAAAAGTGCGGCTTTCACGTTCTCAATGCCTTTTGTTTTTCGACGATATTTCGCGGTTATCAAGAGTAGGAAATCGAGGAATTTTTTAGGCGCGGCATTCTCAGACACGCTATATTACGAGAGTAATGGTTATGTATTACTCTACTATATTTCCCGGTTATCTCGTTATTTTGTCAGTACACGCACAGATTTAACTGCGTGACGAATATAGCGAATAAACGTTAACGCTATGCACTTCAAGATAATTATTTCTTTATTATGCACCACGTGCCAGTTATGGCGCAACAATTATGATTGTAGCACAAGTATTAGGGAAGTATTTCTTCAAATGATATATATTTATACTGCAGCCGTTATTCGTTTATACATCGTTAAATTAGGATGTACAATTAAAAGAAAAATACGAATTATTGAAATGAAGAGAATTTAGGAAAAGCTGGTGTTATCATTTTATTATATTAAAATATTAAAATATTAATATTTTGAATAAAATAAAAAATGTATTGGTGGAGGAGGGGAGTTCTGATACGTCATTGAATTTAATATATCACTCATTTCTAGTTTTCATGTTTATTTCTTAGCTTGCGAGGATAACTGATGATAATGTCGATCTAAACGATATGATGACTTTAACAAAACACGCCGCAAACAGCGTTAGGGCGTTTAACGTCGGCGTTTTTTCACTCGGTAGCGACTTTTACGATACCCTACGTGAGTTAAGATGGTAATAAAGCGGCCGCATTCATTTAGCGTTCAAGACTTTTACAAGGCGAGGAGAGCCTCGCGTGCCAATTATATCTGTTGTGACAGATCGTTGTCCTTTGTCCCGTCATGTCAAGCGCCACGATTAGCCTTGTTTCGTAAAAAGCAATCGTTTTTACAATCCTGCCTGAGAGAAATAAGTATGCAATTATTTTATCGTATTGCTTATTGCTGTTTTACGCATATTATTATTTTTTTCTAGTTACACAGTAAAAAATTTTGTGTCAATGGAAGTCCACTCTCAATTTTGTGTTAAAATAACTCATTCATCGTGTTATTTTTGACATTTAGAAATGTTATATCGACATTTATAACATTTCTAAATGTCAAAAATAACACGATGAATGAGTTATTTTAACACAAAATTGAGAGTGGACTTCCATTGACACAAAATTTTTTACTGTGTAATATACCAAATTATCTACTAAAACTTGAGAAAGAAATAATCGTGCGACGAAATTAATCCAATTTCGTTTAATTTCATATTTAGAGGAGCGAAAATGTGCAATGATGGTTTGTTAAAGCTTCAAAATAGCTTCAGCATTTCCAGTGATTCGGGCGAGTAATAAGTGACGAATGCGGATTGGAAGTCATGAAAAAAGCACGGAACCACATTCCGCGAGTAACTAGAATGAAAACAGCAACATGCTGTTGCATTTTATATATATATATATATGTGTGTGGCAAAGGTGTAGAAAGTTATTTTATCGCGGTATCAGTTTTATCGCTAAAATATGCAACAAAAGATGCGGAATCGGTATGTCTAATCGATACCTGGAGGCATGTAGATCTATCATATATCATAAAGGAGAGTGGATCGAATATACGCTTCGTACTAATACTTCGATATACAGGGTGTTCTATCGACTTTCATCTTATCTACGACTAATTTTAAAAAATTGGACTTTTCGTTAATAAAGACATTGTCTCGTATCATTGGTGAATCGATAATTTCTAAGTTATAAACTATCGAAGACAGAGAGCTTCTTCTTTTCAAAGAAGCTATAAACTTTAGAGATGAAGGCAGATAGTAAATGTTAGTAAAAAGTTCAATTTTGAATGTTTGCTAAGACAAAAAGTTTATAATTTCGAGAAAATTGACTATATTTATATAGTCAAATAAAGTAGTACCTATTTAAGGATAAATCTATTTAGTTTCTGTGAAACCATTTATTTAAGAAGATATTCAGCTTATTTAAAAAGTTGATAACTTCTAAGAAATAATAATTTTCTTTGATATTTTATTGAAGAGAAATCGATTTCAAATTAATCGAGGAATTCATATAGACGAAAGCTGATTTGCAGGGTTACCTTGTATAACGTGACGCAACGCAATCGCCAATTAAACGTATAATAAATGTAAACCTCATAATCTTTATTCGTTATACATTATGTTATAATCACTTAATTAAATATCACTGAAAAATACAAGAAAGAAAGGAAAATAGAGACTCTCGTGAAATTCTTTATACATTTACTCATTAAATAACATTGAAATATTAACATTTAATTAACATTTTAAAATTTTAACTGCGAACAACTATTCTTTACTTAATTTTATGATATATAAATAATTATAATATAAAATTGAACAATAAGAAAATTACAACGCAGAGATGGAAAATTAAACGACAGATGATAGACATTCTTCTTCTGAAAGCAAAAGCAAATACGTCGCAATATCGATTTCTCACGTATTCTACTGGCGTCCCTTTATCCGGCGAAATGGAGGGCGAAATGCAGTCGGCGTTACGACATTACGTAAGCGATGCATGTAACTCTCCTGCCTGCGCTCGATTATGTGGGAAGCCGATCGCAGCGGTATATCTGTGAAAACGGCACATGTACACGCACAATCGAGGGATCGAATCGAATGTGTGATCACTGAAGCGTGACTTCGAGAGCGGTTTATGTACCCAGGCGCGGGCCTGTGTGTCTTTCTCTCTCTTTCTCTTTCTCTCTCTCTCTCTTTCTCTTTGTTCTTCTCATTCGTAGGATATACTTCAGGTATCTTACCTTTTACATCCTATATATATTTACTATCTACTAGACATAGCAATAATTGCGGCTCCAGAGATAGTCAGGCAGCTTTCTCGAAAATCCCTGTTCCGTCAGTTTAGGTCGCGAAATCCAGGATCTCTCGCCCACACAATGGCGAAGAGAGACAGAGAAAGAAAGAGAGAGGGGGGGGGAGGGGAGAAATTCGATAGAACGAAAAATATTCCTCGGTTTAAAGCGCGGGTTTTTATTTCATAAGTTTTTGTAAATTCGTGAAAAGAAAATAATTGTAAGACATTCCAGTTATATTCCGTTTTATTTAATATATTAATAACAATAAAAGTAAAAAATAAGAGTAAAAAAATAGTAGTGAAAGAAAAGATAGTAAAAAAGGCTAGATGAGTACAATCCTTAATCAAATTCCAATAGATACCTCCAAACACATAATAATATAGTGTAGATATGCATATACATGGTTTATAATTGTACGTTAATCGTTAGATTGATACTATAAATTGATAAAATTGATCAATTAGTGTTATAAAATAACAATTTTTTAAGCACAATTTACATTTTTAACACAGTTATACAATACAATAATTTATAAAAACAGGAATCGAATTTTTTTTTGAAGGAGTATTTTCTATCGGATAACTTGATCGAACACGGCTTTAAATAAATAAACAAATAAATAACGAAATAAATAAATAAACATTTCCGGTTATCCAGTTTTACGTCTCGTTCTCGTCGTCCCTTTCAGTCGTTGCCTCTTCCATCGGCCATTTCCCTGCAGTCGCGGTTGGCTCTACGATGATAGTCGTGGTCGGTGGATCCGTAATCACGATAGGTCCAAGAGGTTCCGCGGTCTGTTCTTCCGTCTTTGGAGGTTCTTCTCCATGCTTATCCTCATTCGAGGTTTCTTCGATACTCGGCTTGTCCGCGAGGCTTTGAACGTCTTGTGATAATTCCATGGTGGCATCGGGCATTGGTGGTATCAATTCCATCGGTGGTACCATAGTTTTTATCTGACATTGTCGGCCCATGTAGCCCAAGGGACAAACGCATCTGCAAGAAAAGCGAACGGAAAATCTCTTCTAATATTTCTAAAGAGGTATCATAAACACAGCCATAACTACGTTAAAATTAAATATTGCAAGAAAACGAGTAAATTTTTTATGTAAGCGTATTTTATTACAAGTTTAGAAATCTGAAAAATCGATAGAGTATCTAAGTTCTTTCTATAAAGATAAATATATGTGATTAGGTTGTAGTATACGATACGTAAAACGATATGAGTAGTAATTGCAACCTGTAGACTTACGTTCAATGTGACATAACTTTCCTTTAGCAAATGTAATAGTAATCTTCTATTACATTATAATTATATTAGATTTTATTAAGATGTCTTTATAAAATAATTATAATGTAATAAAAGATTACTATTACATTTGCTAAAGGAAAGTTATGTCACATATTGAACGTAAGTCTACAGGTTGCAATTACTACTCATATCGTTTTAATTGCAACTAACAATAAGATAAGATCGAATTTTGCTCTATCTCACCTATAATCGCCATCCTCATGTGTCATGCTGATGCAAGTAGCGTTATTTCGACAAACGCCGGGATGTTCATCGCAATAGGTGAGCTTTTCGTTGCATATATCGCCGGCCCAGCCTGGCTCGCATCGACACTCCCATGGTCGTTTACACGATCCATGTACGCATCCTGGATACGGTACACATTCCGTGCAATTGGGTCCTGTCCAGCCGACGCGACATCTGCACGTGCCTGGTCGTCTGCAGCTTCCGCGTTCCCGGCTGCATCCTTGCGCGCAGATCGCTAATAAAAATGCGGAATTTTATCACTATATTATCGTACTATTAGTCTATTAATCTATTATATTAGAATATTATTCATTTTTTATATTGGAGCTAACATTAATGATGATTGGAAAATATGTTTAAATAATTTAATCTTTTTTTTTTAAATAAAAATAATTTTTTGTGTAGCATTTATCTTCTATATTAATTATTTAATTATCAATTTAAATCCAATTTTTTAATGTTAAAGAGAATAAATTTAATAGTGTTTTAAATTCGAGTGTTTTAAATTAGAGATTTGTCGGTACATAACTATATATAATGTAAAACTGTTAACTTCAATTTTTATGTAATTTTTATATTACCATTTTAAATTTTACAATTAACTAACTTTAAAACATATTATTTACAATAGATTGAAAGTTTTCTTAAGAATAATTCTCAAATAATTTTATTTTAATATTAGTTTCTTTAAAAAAATATTGTATTTTAATTTCATAAAATCACAAAAATAAGGAAATAAATGCAACACTTATCCGTCTATTTTGCCGAGAAATTTTTAAAAGGGAGAACAATATTTCTCTAGTGATCCCGAGAAAAGATTGTTGATCAGCAAACACGTACGTGATTCAAGACTATTTTTATTTTTTAGACAAGTCTCGCGCATCTCAATGTATATATATTTTTTATACGTTGTCAAAGTCGGTTAACGAAGGATCTTGTGTATATGTTGAGGAATGATTCCATCCTTCTCACTCTCTACTATCCGAATAGAAGAAAACTAAGATGATTCTCGGTGATAGTCACGGTTTCGTTTATTCTGAGAAGAGAGTCTCTCTTCTGTTTGCTCTCGGGAATAAACTCACGTGTTTGACAAAGCAGTCCGGTCCAACCCGGATCACATCGACACTCGAGGGGCCCTTGACAGGTCCCGTGGGCGCAACCTGGTAGAACCGCGCACTGTTTGCACTTGGGACCTTGCCAACCTAAACGGCATCTGAAAGGAGGAATACGTTAGACTCTGATTTCCCTCTTTCCGACACATCTGTGCCGATAAAAAAATCCTGGCAATTACGTTTTATCACATCAAGTTTTTTAGTTATGTCTAATATTATAACTCTATATCTTTGAATTTATAAAGAATATTCTTCTTTTAATTAAATAGAGAAGATGCCATTTTTTATCGGGCTGGATCTTGATAATAATAATAATAATAATATTATTATTATTATTTCTGTGTGAATTTTGTATACTTTTTCCAACTCAGCAAACCGATTATTTGTCAGTCTTGAAACGCAGCTCTCCGTTAGAAGAGTAAATCCACATTTTTAAATCACATTTTTAAATCTGCAATGCCATGTAAAGAATTTTTTGCGAAAAATATTATCCCAGCCAAGGCCAGGGGTTCGAACCTGGACCTCCCTCCGATTTGTGACGGGCGTCTTTACCAATTTGACTACTGAGGCATGTAATAATATTTATCGCAATAACCGGTAAATATCAAGGAGAACATTTTGTTTCAAGCGACATAAATAAACAATAATAAGTGAAATTGGACCGATATGAATTTCATTGCGATAAATATCATCACATGTGTGTGCCTCATTAGACTACCAAGATCCAGCCCGACCAAAGATGACATCTTCTCTATTCAACTAAAAGAAGAATATTCTTTAAATTTGAAGATATATATAAAATTATAATTTACAAAATCTGTTTTTGATAAGTCTAATATTTTGATGTTAATAGTATGTAAAATCTTGCCGAAAATCTTTGCAAAATGTAGAGCTGAGAGCATGCACGTGTAAGAAGGTGCAAGATTAATCACCTGCATTCGCCGGGTCTCTCGCAGTATCCCTGACTGGAGAGGCAGTCGGGCGCGCAAACGGGCTCGGAGCAGAACATGCCTTTCCAACCGGGATCGCAGGAGCACTCGAAGCTTACGTTACACCTGAAAGTGAAAATCTCTACGTCAAGTCCCTGCCTGTCTATCGAACAGGATCGATCGATGGTCACGAAAGACTGCTCCAAGCGAGGAAGCGTTTCGTGTTACACGGAAATTAGCTCGTTCGCTCACTCAAGGTGAAAGCAAAGCGAAGCCGATACGGGCTGTTGTTATTCAAGCGGCGTTCAATTTATATCGTTACGTGTGCGGCACGATAAATCGTGCCGCATTTATAGCCGCGTGGGTGCTACGTTGTTACTTAGTATAATTGTTGTGGAATTATCGAACATAATAAGAGATCGATGAAGGATTAATTGGAGAGTTTAATCTTCTCCAACGCGGATATGAATGATATTTGATTTTCGCGCTCAGCGCATGTAGAACAGAAATGCCTATGCGAAATCTGATGATATTTTTTTTTTTAAGTAAAAGTAGTAAATTTAAATCTTATCTAATTTGATTTTATAAAATTAAACAGCTAAATTTGTAAAAAAAAAAACAGAAAAAAATAAAAATTTTAATGATATACTTTAATAATAAAAATAAATGATCTACTATGTATAATAGGAAAGCCGTAAAATAATTAGATTAATTAATTAAATTACATACTAAAATTAAACGTAGCTATTATACATTTAATTAACATTATTTTAATATATAACCAATTTAATTTGTAATAATATAATTAAATATAAATTCAGTAATAAATTAATATTACATAATATATTTAATCGACTTGATTTTATACAATGAAGGGAAATATGTATAATATTTTGTGCTGAAATGTAGTTCACATTTTTTTCAAGAGTTTTTATGTTAATGTAAAGTTTTAAGAGATAAGAAGTTAGTATACATTTTAAAGCGTGCTTTCTCTTTATTGCGTATTAAATTAAATAATCGTACCTTCCATGCTGACATCCCGGTAAAGCCACGCATTTATCGCACAGTTCGCCGTAGAAACCTAGCTTACAACGACATTCTCCTGGTCGCCGACAGTAGCCTTGGAGGGGATCACAACCCTTGCGGCAAATCGGTACATCACAAAGATCTCCGGTCCATCCTAAACAATGTTTTATTACGAAAAATGTTTTACAATTTGTATTAGAAAAAATAATAAAAATTTTAATTATTTTTTATTTTTTACATAGCTTTTTTATTTGAAAGGTATATTCTGCTATGAATTAATTTTTGACCTTATAAATTGATCTAATTTATTTTAATTTATCTGTAGAATTCGATTTAATTTAATAAATTATTCTTTATACCTGGCAAGCATTTCACTTCACCAGCTTCGTCGCAAATATAGTGCGAATTCGGATGTTGGGATGCTGGTATTTCGCACGCTTGCTTTTTCCATTTTGGAACGTACCTGAATGATTAAATTTGATAAAGTGCTAAAACTAATATAACAGTTCATAACTTAATATATAACAAGGTCTCATATTCTCGCCAATCAGGAAACAGTGACACAAATACCTATCGATATCTATCAATATGCAAAAGTTGCGAAATGTCATCGCAAATGTTTCTTTGCAGCGCGATTCTTCGCGTTTTAATAAATCAGACAAACGCTTATTAATAATCCGAGAAATACGTTTTCTCGCGCGAAAAAAAAAATTCAATCACTATCGTGCCAAGGAAAACGACGTTCGAGAATGGTTTAAGAATGTGTAAAGTGATTAACTCACAGAAAAGATTACCGTCTACTTATGCGATAATCTGAATTAAAAATCACTTACGGTTGATGCATTCTTGAAGATAAGAAACTCGATTAGTTAGAATGACATTGACACGGTTAGGATTTATTAAAGCCTAGTGTGCTATTTTAATCGCGATTATGATCATTTATGTCTTTTCTAATCGATAGTAATACGGTAAGGTCAGGTAAGATTATGATTGATTAAGTAGTTCATTGAGAAAATAAGAAAAAAAATTACATCTTGTTATTAAAACGAGATGGAGATTTTTCCAAAGTTTTTGATAATAATACAGAAGTATTATTTATAGAAATTTCAAATTTATAATATAATAATTATAATTTCATAGATAATAAATATGTGATAATTCTATAATAAAGAAAAAAAATCTACAATAAATCATAGAACTAAGAAAGTTTTTTTAAGTATATTCTTATAAAAGATAATTTTGTAGTTTGTAAACTACATATTATAATTTATAGTACAGACAAATTAATTTTTTTAGTACTCGAAATTACAATTATGATTATAAAATTTGAACTTGAAATAATTATAAAATAAAAATTGATTAATATATATATATATATATATATATATATACACACATAAAAAATTATTTAGGATTACTCGCTATCTTCGAATGAACTACTTCTGAGCACTACGATCGTAATCTACGGTACCTGGGGCCGGCGGCGAGTCCAATGGGCAGCACGGAGGCCCCTAACGCCGCAATCCTGATTAGTCCATTGTTCGCGTCCGATTGTGCGAGTTGATGAGGAAAGTTGACCAAGAAGGTGGCGAAGAGCAGTAGTATCATCATCTTGACTTGACTTCCGAGTCAAGACTGGGAGGACGAAGACGTTCAAGGCGAAGCCTAGGATAACGGGACCTTGTTCGAGGTCACGGCATACTTTTCACCATGCGTGTGTGCATGTGCGTGCACGTACGTTCGCCTGGTACAGCTCTGACTTTTTAGTCGACTCATCGCGAGTACGTCACTCGAGTTCAACGCACTTTGCGGACGAGAAGCGAGGCTGAAGAAAGTAGAGGGAAAGGGTCTTCTTTGAAAAAAGTTATTCCGAAAATCGAAGGGGATTAAAATATTCCTTAGAGCCAGGAGCTACAAGAAGTTACAAGAACTTTTTTGTTCGGTTCTTTTCTTCCGATAAAGGATTCTCGACTCTCGAACTTTCTGACGAAACAAATTTAAATAAAAAATAAAAAATTAAGACGTACATTTATTAAAAATTTAAGAAAAATTAGAAAACATAATATTGTATATACGATACAATATTTAATGAAATATTTAATGCGTGGAAATAAATTCCTGATATAATACACGTATAACAGTGTTTTTTTTTGCAGACAATAAAGGATGCTTACAGTTTTAAATGATAACTTTGAAAATGTTTTATTTCGAGATTTTTATATTCTTAAAAAAATCGGATTTCTTACGTAAAAAGAAAAAACAAAATAGAAAATTCATACAGTATTATAAAGTAATATTAATGTTATGTGTGTGTAAAGAAATATATAACATAAAATGTGAGAATTTTTGGTCTTGACATTTATTTATTTTGCTATGAATTATATAATACAAGTATTGTACAAGACTGCAGCTATTTACAAATAAATATTTGGAGTTCGACGCTGCTTGTCAATTTTCGGCGATAGGAACTCTTAGAATTCAGTCTATTCGTTGCATTGCATTGAGCTAGAACAACGTGTGTTTATGTACTCCATTATGTAAAAAAAATATATATCCAAGAGTCTGTAAAACTTCAACTAATCGCTACTTTCTTATTCACTGTTCGTATACCTTATAATACTAAGCTCTCATTTGTACATTTTATCTTCCCACATTCTTTGCCTTATTCGTACACATATGTAGTTACTTATAATAGAATATTTACAAAAATACTGTTAGACAATTCAATAGCACATGTACCAATAATGCTCGATACATCTCACAACATATGCATTTGCACATTTAATCTCTTTTTAATTACAATTTTGCCTAAAGAGAAAACTGTGTGCTACTTGAAGGTTTAATTAAAAAAGATGTACGTGCAAATTACTGTTTTACTCACTGCATATTAGATATAATTATTTGTCTATATTTACAAGTTATTTTACTCTACAAAATAATTTTAACTTAAGATTTTCGAATGAATCATAAATTCTATTATATTTATCTGTTGGCTATTGCTGTGAGGTAAACAACTGCTATAAAATCTTTATCGTTAAATTTTTGATAAATATGATATAATATAGATACATATAGTGTGCGCAAATATCGAGATAATTCGTTTGCCTTCGTGACAGAGAAACGCCAGATACCTGATTTATGTACCTTTCATCCTGCACACTGTTGAAAGCGGAAGACCACGCTCTTATGAGAGCAAATAAAGTCCCTGAGTTGTTCTCGCTAAGTTAAGCAAGAAGAAAAAGTTCCAGCTCCAACTTTTCTAGAGGACCTAAGTTTCCTGAATCACATTTGCGTTCGCACCTTGCGTGCTCGCACTCGCGTCTTGCGCTTTTACACTTGCGTTAACATTAATGTCCGTTTCCTTGACTCGCAATAGACTTGACTGGGGAGTGACTGTAACTAGAGCACAATCTCAGCACACCTTGGTTCATCAGCTTCTTCTGCATCTTTGTCAGGTTTCCCTCCTTCATCAGCCTCTTCTCCGCCTCCGTTAAGTGCCCCTCCTCCATCTTGCTCTCTTTTTCTATCTCGCTCCATTTTGCAATCTTTATTCGATACTTTTTAGCTAAATATCGAAGCCTAAAGTAGAGGAGGATTCCCAAGAGGATTGCCGAGACGAATCCCATGAGCCCCATGACTATTGGGTCGTCTAAAAAGTATTTTAGGTTCCAGACTGGTACTTTCAGGGTTCCGCAGACTCCAGTGTCGATGATGATCGGGTAGCTACCGGGACCGTCATCGGTGGCTACTCTAACCAAATATTTACCGCATGGCAAAGAAATCTGTGCCGATTCGCTATCTGTTACCTGTAAGAATAGAATCAAATTTAATATGCATGCACGAATTTGAATTATTTCAACTATTTGATTTTTATTTAATGGATTTCGAGCATTATTTATAAAAGTACAGTTTCATTTGTCATATTCGCACAACTTGATTTAAACAAACTTTTCAAGAATGTATGGCGATATTTAAAAATCCATTAATTAATTTGTTATTAGAAAGAGATAGAATTTTTCTTTCTTTTTATAAATTTTACTATTACTATAAATTTTATATCAATCTATAATTTTTTAAAAATATTACTCTAAAATAATATCATTAACTACTTTTTCACTCTACTATTTGTTTTCCATTTTTTTAAATTTAGAATTCTAATGAAGTTGTGATCCCCAAGAATCAAGTGCCACTCAAAAAATGCCACAGTCTCACTAAAAATTCGAAATATACATCATATGAAAGTAAAAAGTATGAAAGATTATCGTCATATAAGTGTATTCAATTTTACTTGATAATATCATTTTTGTTTCTTAAGTAATTTTGACGAATTTAAACTTACTTGCAAGTATTGTTTCTTAATAGTCATAAAGAGATCGAAACGACTTATTGTTAGCTCAGATTTGAATCCACTTGCAAAATGTTTAATTACCTGGTTGCCCATAACACCGTCTCCCGTCACTTGTTGCCAGGTAACGACGAAGGACGATTTGTAATGCCTCTCCTTCTTGGCCCAGCGTTCAAAGATAGTTTTAAAGTAATTTGAGGAAATCCTTTCGCGTTGATTATTTAATTGAGTTCGCCAGTCGTGCCACGTAATATAGGCCTGATAGAGAGGACCGTAGGCTTTGAGCGTTTCCAGTTTTGGCCTCCATTTTTCCCAACTATAATAATGATAATGATTTTATTAATGACAAAAATGAATAAGAGAAAGAAAGTTTAGCTATTTTGTTTAAAAAAGCAATTTTTGAAAAAATTATTATTTCGGTTATAATATTTACATTTCATTGAAACAAACTTATCGTGAGCAATAGAAATGTTTTAAATGTAATCAAAATAAACGAGACCATGTGTTTGTATATTGTTTCTCATTTTATACCGTGAACTATATCAGACACCTTACATTAAAGTCCCCAACTGAATCTTTTAAACGTTTGTTTCAAGTGTATTTATCTTTAGATTTTTTGTATTTTTGTTGGAAGTTATTTTCTTGATATTCTTTTTGTGAAAATACCTGCATAAAGGTTACATTAAAAAAGACAAAATACCTGTAGTGTCTAACCACGCCGTCCTCCGCGACGACGATGACCCAGCCGCCCGGTATCATTGTAGGCTGCTGTTTTGCGTAGTAATAATTTTCTTCTTCCCACATTCCCTCCAAATTCTTGTTCATTAACACAGCAACGTCATAGTCGTTCATGTGGATAGTTTCGTTTTCTTCAGGAGCCGGTAATTTGATCGGTTCGTATTTCTCTTCCTCCATCCCGCGTGTTTGAAAAAATGTGCACGCGGTTTCACAACCTTGACACTGAAAAAGAAAGGCATATGTTTATACAGAGAAGGTGCATAAGGGATGTATTGTATCTATTTTATACATTTTTATATCAATTTACATAAATTGTCTAAGATAAGGTTTTACAGATATATTAATTAAATTTTTCTTCCTATTGTGACTACTTTTTGTGATTGAATAACATTTCATAAATCTTAATTTCTCGTATAATAAATTAAAATTAACAAAGAGAAAAAAAAGTATATCGCTTTTTTCCCTAAACATTTGAGAGATCCCGGTTTTTCGTCCTAGTTCTATGCGATTGGATCTCCCTGGAAAATAGCAGGTAGTCGGTTTTAAGGATTTCGTCCTCTACTAGACTTTATTGTGCGAGACTTTCCTTTCTTTCCCGTAGAATCGAAAGTTATCTTCAAGCGACAATCGAGATTTTCCTCGCGCTTGGACGAACTAGCCCCCTCGCCTCGAGGCGTAATGAAGGGCTAGACAGATCGACCTAGGTTACCTGCGTACTCGTAAAAGCATCAGAAACACGAAGCTCTGATCAAAGATGACGATCTAAAACGGCGCGCGAATCCGCTTCGAAGAGATTTAAAAAAAAGATAGTCCGGATACGAATGGAGAAAAATCTTTGAGATGCCGTTATGATTGTATATTATGTTATTCATATTTTTTATTATAACAATTATTAGATATATATATAAATATTAAGAGTAAAATAAAAATATGCAAGTAATACGAATATAAATTAAATAAGTGAAAGAGAAAGAGTAAAATAAATATAGACGAAATATGTATGTGTGAAAATAGATATATTAAATAAAATATATGAAATAATTAAATAACGGAACGAAACCTTGAATCGTCAGTCATATGTTATTCGTCTAAATTAAAATTAAATAAAAAAAATTGAAATGAGATAGACATTGAAATATATATAACAGTCGATGAACCAAAAATAGATTGAGAACTTTTTGTTTACTTACATCTTGACTGTGCGTCATGCATGTATCTTCTCGATATTCTTCTTTCTCCAAAAAACCGAGATGATCACAAGTGTCCCAACACTATAAAAAGAAATCTAAATGAAAATCTTATTCAATTTTAAGATAGCAGATTTTTTTAGATTAACATTTTTTTTTAAATTCCCAAATTTTCAATTTATAAAATTTGAATTATTATAGGTTTTAAATTCCTAAATGGTCAAATTCTTTAATTTTTTCAAAAGATTGAGAAGTCTAGACGGGAGAGATTCAGCAGCAAATAAAAAACCTCTCACGGCATGCATGGGATGCACGAGAAGAAAGAGGAGTTACTAAAGGGAGATAGAAGAGAGGGGATTTGAGATGCAGAGGGAAGGGCAGGATAAAAAACGTTGAATCGAGCGATTTAAGGAGAGAAGAAGAAGCGAGGGAGGAGGAAGAGGGCGAAACACCGTGAGGAAGGTGGAAAAGGGGGGACAGGGGGAGAGGAAGGGGAACTGAATTAGCTCCAACCTGTTCCGGGCACAACAGGCATCGTCGTTGTCGTTGTCTTCATATTTATTGGGGTACCGACTCTCGAGTGGACTCGCCCTGTTCCTAAATTCTTTTTTCCCTCTTTTTTCTCATAGCCTATCTCTGTCCCTCCGTTTTTTCTCTCTCTTTCGATTCTCGATTACCCTTCTTCGTCGCGTACCCTTGCTAAGCCCGATTCTCCGCTTCGAAGAAACGAAGGGCCCCGTGGGTTTCTCGCTAATGATGTTTCCCGAAAGCCATGCCGAAATATTCCCTTGCTCAAAACCCGAAAGAAATTCAGGTCCCAAGGGGTATGTTTTCATTTATATCATTAATATAGTATTATACTTTCACATCTTAATGCACATTACATTTCTGCTTAAAAAATATATACTACACGACCTACTATTTTTTTTACAGAACTGCTAAATTTTTAACACCGATTAGTTTTCTCAGCCAAATCAGGCCCACCGATCTTGCGTGCTCTATAATAATTAATCAGCCTAAAATATCAAATTACTATTATTGCTTTAAATCATAAAACAAGAGGCATTATTTTAATCTTAATCTGAAACTCAGTGATTCGTTTGTTCGACAGTGGGCTCGTGAAATAAATGGGTGAAAAGAGCGGCAATTATTTAGAATATTTACAAAAAAAATGGGGATTTAATAATGCAAGATCCAAGAATGGGGAAAAATGAAATGAAAAGAAAAAGAAAATATATATATAAAATATATCTCCATGTATATTTTTTCCAATAATATATTAGAGAAATATTAGAAAAGAAGCATAATTATCTTCACATTTGTGTTCATTATTATTATTGTTAAGAAACTTTTTATATTAGGTTTATTTTTTCAATTTTAATTTTTCAGTAATATTACAATTATTAGATATTATTTATAATGCATTATATCACGTACGTACAAACTTTTATAATACATCAATAATATTTTGATTCAATAAACTTTGTTTTTTTGAAACTTTTACTCTCGGGATTAAAAGAATCAAAAGTTGCGAAGAAATCTCTCCCCTTTCCTTCGATGTCACAATCGCTGCATGAGTCTTCCTCTTTTCTCGAGAAAGAGGAGGAGGTGACCAACTGTATAGTGTTCGTTAAGGGTTTATTCCCGCCTCTCTGCAGGCCGTTATTCTAATGCGAGATACTCCCTCGCCCCCGTGTTCGTCACAGGGGCCCGTACATAAATTTGTACGCTCGGTCCCCTCGGTCTCGCGGGACATGGAATCGATGAATCTCTCGAAATTAATGGACACCCCCTTTAACATAAAATGAGCAACGCCCTCGCGCGCGCGTTGTTGGACGTTCCCCAAGTCCCCCCCAACTGCGATTCTCATCCATATGTGCTCAGGGGGTGGCGACCACACCTGGTGATTTTCCACGGCACTCTCTCCTCATAAAATCGACACCCAAAGATTTAGTGGCACTCTATCCGATTTCCGGTTGCGACCAGTGCCCCTTTTGGGCCGCACACGTACGTGAAATACACACAAGATTACGTTGCACAAACACTTTCTGTCTATTTCTTTTTTTGAAATAAAAATGTTTTCATAATATAGAAAAATGTTAAATAAAGATATACACATCGTACCTTTTTATGTATAACTTCAAAAAAGTAAAAGACTAACAACTTTACATTTATTCCATTGCGAATTCCATTCCATGGCCGATAATAAATTAAGTTTAGCTATTGATTATTTTTAACTAATTTTTGCAATTATTGGGATACCTTTTAAATTCTTGTGGAATTAAAATTTCCCGGCATTTTTTATTAGAAATATTAATATTAGAACGAATAACAGAATCGTAAATTATTTTCAACCATTTTGTCGATAAGTTATAGGAATGCAGGAAGTATAATATTTGTTTTTACGTTTCTTCTCGGTTTTAATCTCGGTTTTAGAAGCAGCACAATTATTCCATGTTGCTGATTAGAAATAAGAAGCGTTTTACTATCTTTGGGATTTTTCCAAAAGCGACTGTCGTGCGCGACTCTCGTATCGAGTATTAAGTTGAAAATTTCTTAGAAAAAGATGACGTCGTGCAAGACGTTCTTAATTACCTTTTGACAGTCACTTATTGGAATTTTATTTATTTCCCAGCAGTTGCCGTCGATCATGTGATGTCGCAGGCACATCGATCGGCACTGCGCGATCTGGATGAACGGTCCGAAATCCAGTTTGGCGGCCGCCAAGGCCAAGGTCGCGCAGAATATCAGCGCCGGAAGCCATGCGATCTTCATCCTCATCTTCGATAACAGAGAACCTTATTCCTCACTTTTTTCACCACAAAATTACTATTATTATTTTCTTTCGATTAAAACTCCAAGATATTTCGCGATCTGATCGATCACGGATCGTGCCGGCTGGACACGAGAGCCACGGGCGTGGGTTCCACGAACGAAATTTCGGTGCGACTGCGGTCCTTCGGGGTTCGGCAACTTCCTTATATAACCGCGCGTCCCTCCACTGCGCGCTCCCCGGGTTTTCGGGTCCCCACCCTTGCTGAGTTACCGTGAAGAGCATCCCTCGTAATTATACGTCGTCGTCTCTCAGCATATGGCCTGCCCCGAGGTCTCAGTCTTGACCGAATTATTCAGCCTACATGAAATGTAGGCCAGTTGAAGAATTCGCGACGCTACGAATATTTCCTAGCTCGGATTAGAATATTCTTTGTGAAACAAATAATATTTTAGTTGAATGACGAAT
Source organism: Temnothorax nylanderi (assembly GCF_030848795.1). Lineage (NCBI taxonomy): Eukaryota > Metazoa > Arthropoda > Insecta > Hymenoptera > Formicidae > Temnothorax > Temnothorax nylanderi. The sequence goes on along the minus strand of NW_027249178.1, from coordinate 69,066 downwards.
GACTCTGTGAATAATAATGGTAAATAGAATGAACAACGAATTAATAAACAGTTAAATAATAATACGAAAATGCAAGCTAACGCTTGATGTAGCACTTAGCAATAAGTTTCTTTGTAGCATAATGACTAATGATTTTTCTATGATAGTGATTGATGAACCGATTTCAAATAGAAAACAACTGGTATTTCTTGAAAGAATTTTTGACTTTTTTTCCTTGAAAACAGTTTTCCATGACATGACACAATAGCGATACTGAACAAAAGAAAAACCATTAGTTTTCTATACAATTGAGTTTCAATTCTTTTATCCTTTTTAAACCGAGAATAATCATACCTGCACAATGTATAAAATGCAAAAAAACGTAGATAATATATAATTAAAATTTTAATATAAATTATAATTTTCAAATGTGCTTGCTATTCGTAATTGTTATTAAATTTTACATATTATATTCTAATTAATATTAAATTCCATATTGTTACAAACCATAAAGCGCCGTGATTTCACGAGCGACGAGGAAGAAAATTTAATTTGTCCCGCGAGTAAAGTTAATTTCGATTCGTATCCAAGTGCCGCCAAATGGCCAGTTTCATTGTGGTAGAAAAGTGGTTGGTTGGAAGTAAGATGGCGTTTTTTGGGCCATATGCTGTGCGGGGATCTCGTATCGTAAACCAGAGAGTAGATAATTATAATAGGTCCCGAGTGTAATTATTATGTGAAGATGGTAGAAACGATTTGCTACATCATCTAGATGCCCGCTTTACGATTCATCCTTCTTTTCGAGGAAATTTGTACGCTCGATTTACAACAAATTTTTTTTTTTAATAAGAAAGATTATTAATTATGAAGAATTTCCTGTAACTACATTAAAAATTATGCTTATAGACTTTTTCTATTGGGTACTCAGGTATAGATAAGGCATCTATATAACATTATATATCTATTTTTTTACAATTTAATTTTATTAAATCAGAAATTACTGAAGGTATTTATTATTTGTATTAAAAACTGTAGATTTCTACAAATTATTTATAACATATTCGTTGCTAATAATATTATAAATAATAATAGGTTTTGATTTTTCGGATTTCTCAGAAGAGAGCGGTCACGCTTCAACCTTACCATTATGGTCACGAAATTTAAGCGCAATTAGGCGTTCCGCCTATCCAACATCCGGGGTCCACTGTGGGGAGTCTTAATGTAAGAAAGAAGGTGGAGAAGATCCAGTGTGGATCCTTGAACGGAAACAGACGCACTGCGGATCAAATGACCGACCCACCCATCGAAGTTTGATATTACTTCGAAAATTCGTTGCGTACTGCCCTTCCCTCTCATTCAGCAGGTACATGAACTGTTCCACTCATCCTCGCAATCGGGGAAGAAAAATAAAAGATATGGGAGTGGGAGGGAAAACGAAGCGGATGAACAGACTGTACTGCGTCTCCCGCCGGAAGTCGGGATCTACGGGTGCCGCGCGCTACGTCACAATGCACAGGATGTGTACAAATAAGGGTATTTGTCCGCGGCGGCTGTGATTGTAGGGTGAAATATACGTGACGCTAAGAGCGAAGGTACGAGAAAGCTGGGTTGCATCCCTCGCGCTTGTGCCCGACGGTAAAATAGAAAAAGGGGGCCCGAATGATCCATTCATCTAGGCGGTCGTAGTTTAGGGGTGGTGCACACGGATCGCGAAGGCTCCTTCAATAGACGCGAGAGTGACGTTTCATTGTGCGCCGCGCTTTTCTCACACCTGGACCAGCGCGGCTCAGCTCCGCTCCGTTTCGCTTCGCTCGGACGTGCACACAAATATTATCTTAGCACACATAGCTCCTGCGTACAGAACTCGAGAATAACATGTGATTTACGCGGTGATTAATCAGTCTCTTGGTTTTCCGTCAATAACAATTAGAAATGATTGATTATCGAGTTGCTTCTTGCTTCGCGCAACGTATTATTGTGTTCTAGGCAACCGTCCATTGCCCTTAACGGTCTAATGCGAATAGAAATAATAACGTGAAGTTTCAAACTTTGTTAATTGCATTATGTCAATTCTTCTTGAGCTATTTTTCTTACGCTCTTTTTGGAATTTTATATTATATTTTTCTTTTGGAGATAATTTCTTTAGAAATATTTCCATAATTGAAGAAACCACTACTGTTATACTATTCTTACGGAAAACTCAATTTATAACGACGTCTCTAAATATGTTTAATATGCAAGATATAAGAATTCTTTTTATTTCTTTTCTATTTATTTTAAAAGATTTTATTTTTTTATTGTCTATTTGCACATCTCTTTCTATTCCGCGAAATACCTTTTTGTTTTGTCAGTCATTCTACATTCAATGTTCGTGGCCTCAACATTTTTGAATGATTTTGGTTCATCCGCCATAGATAGCATGAAAATATTTTCCTAGGATTCGGTGAGCATTTGTTATGCATTCTTGTCTCATTTTATTTTTTTTTCACGAACTTCACGAAAGAACAACTATCGCATTATCGCATTCCGTCTGTCACGAGTGTACGAGTTCTGTACTTCTTACGAACGCTGATTGTTTATCGGCTTTCGGGGACACGAAAGATTATCTCAGGTCGTGCGATTTTCCGTGCGATTATGTCCATTTTCCAGGATTTAGTTCTATCCTGTAAGAGGCAGAACTTGTAAGACCCTCATCTTTCCTCGTCAGTCGCCTTCCTCGTCTTGCTGATCGAGATACAGATTTTATCTATTGCTCGTATTTTACCGCAACTGCTTTCTTCCGGACACTTTTTGTTTCGTGTTCTGCAGAATCTTTGTTATACAAAATACTACTTTGTATCTCGCTTCGTAAAAAGTAAAAATTAAGAAAGGAGAGTATTTCGGCATCTTTATTTATTATAAATGGCGCCGCATTGTTTCGGATGCAAAATTATTCAAAATCTGAACGTAGAATTAACATCCTGCAAATTTTGATAGTTTATTTCGAGGACAACGACCTAGGGTATCATTCGCGCACTATTTGTCGAATGAGCCTAAAGATCGTTGACTAACAAAGCGGAAAATTCAGGCCGATTCGTTTCATCGAGGAAGGAATAAAGCGAGAGCTTTGAAAGGCAGTTTTCGCGTCAAATGTGGCAGTGACAAATTTTTATTGTGGTCGCCTCGCTTCCCCTTACTCTTCGATTTGTGCCGTCATGCGGATTAAGCTGCGGCGCAGACATATTTCTCTAAACGACAGGTGATGGTGGAAGTCGCTATTGAGGAGCCTCGGATTTCAACTTTTCTACGGAGGAGGACTTTGGCGGGGATCGACCGACACAGTACATCTGACAAATTCTCAAAAAGCAGAATTTATAATCCATCCAGCCACCGGTGGGACATTCTTGGGTCAAAAGCGTGATTCGGAAGTTTACGACTTTGTCGTGCGGGGAGACGTACTCTCTGCTTTTCTTCGCCCATCTTCCACTTCTTTGCGTTATATTGTAAACGCTACATTATGGTATATTACTACAGGAGATAGCGTTATTAAGTTTCAGAGCTTTTCACTCTTGAAAGCATTGACGTTCTTCACAACGTGAAAGGAAGAGGGGAATCGCCCTCAAAATCGCCCTCAAAATCTTTTAGTTTTGAGTTTAGAATTGACATTCACATATTATGTATGCTGTAAATTGAATGTTTCTATTGAGTTACCTATCGCATCTTTTTGGAAAAGAATTATAAGTTTTCCAACTTGTAATATAATATTTAATGGTAGTATATATCAATAATCTTGTGCGGTAAATATTTTTTCTCGTGCGATAAAAGAAACGAACATCGAGAATGCATAAGTACATATAATAAAAAATATACATATTGTGAAAAATAGGAATATTTCTGAAATTCCTTTAGGACCGTTTCTTTTTAGAACCGTTTGTATCTTTTGTTAAATATTCTTTCGAATATTCTTACAAAACATTTTCATAATCGCTTTCATTTATTGTTTTTTTCCGGAAATTATGGTCGGTCGTCTTTTCACGGAAATTAGGATGATTTTGCAAAAATTTTTCTGTATTATATGGTATCCCATTCGATGGTTTAAAAAATACAGGCTTTTTGAAGGTCTCGATACGGTAATTACGAATGTGATCTGCAGGCAAGCGAACAAGAAAGTCAATTGTCCCGTCCCACGTTCCATCTTTCCGAAACAGAAAAGATTTATATGCTCTAGCTTCTTCCTTCAAGGTTTCGTTGACGCCACTATCTTGTAAGGACAACGTTAATTTTAGTTTTTGTCCTTTTTCCCGACAATGTGGTGACGATTGTGATTTACTACGACCGACAAATCATTGCCATACTTAAAGCTGTGGTTATACTCCAATTTTAATAGTTTTATTTTTTAAAGAATTGTCAGGATACCACTAGAATCCCCGTGGAATTTGATCGGCGACATAATCATTATTTACGATAGAAAGAAAATGAGAAAAAACAATTAAAATTCTTATAAAGAAAGGGAACAAGAGATTTTATTGAAATATGAAAATAATATTTTAAATACAAATTTTATTAATTAAAATTAAATGTATTATGCAATATATTTATATATTAAAAAACATATCGAAATATGTATATATGTGTATCTTCCCCGAAATATTTACGGAAATAACCTGTAAAACTGAATTATATAGCAATTTCTGTACTTCATATTTTTTGTGGGTATATGTACCGCATGTAAACGCAAATTGTAAATATAAAGCCACATGCAAATTTCCAAATTGGTCGATGCACAAAAGAACAATGTATTTCGTGTTCTTCACACTCCGTTAATTTGCCGCGCGTCTTTCTCGTGATTGCAATATCTGGTCTTGCATGACAAAAGGCGTTCACAAAAGGTAACACGGCTAATATTCGCACGCACGTGCATATGTGCAGTTATATGGCCCATGTGTTTCAATGGATTTACCATTTTGTGATGAAAAGGAGAATTGTTGGACCGGCTGCCTAATCGTCGCTGAGGGCACAATCGTAAAGTCGCGAAAACCACGCAAACCGCAAAAAGAATTTTTTATACGAGAAAACGTGTCGCAATTTTTTATCATTTTAGAAAAGATAATTAGGACCTATGATTCTGCGAAATTAAATTACATGCATTACATGAAGAATATGTCTTTTAAAAATGTTTTAAATATTTTTTCACTTAGAATATGTATATCTAAAAATATTTTCACATTTCGTAATAATTTCAATTTTAATATAATTTTTATTATATATTGTATATATACAGATATAATAATTTCTAACCACAATTTTTTTCACCTTGGATTAAAAAGTTACGTGACGGGTAATCAAGCCAGGTCGATCCTAGGAACCCCAGTAGGCCGCATATCGGGCCTAACCGCATTAAGGTTACGCTCGAGTAAGGCTCGAAGCGGCGAAATTGGCCGGGACCTCATCGTGCGATCATTATGCTCCTCCATCGTTTACAACGTTCGTAATTCGTAAATAACAGTGTCGGTGGGAGCGCCGTGGCTCCGCGGGCGTTTAGCATATTTTATAGAGAAAAGGAGCGGAAGAGAAAAAACGAAAAAGTAGAACGCTGTTGGATGCGGGAGGGACGGAAATTAAATTCGGCAAGATGAGAGCGTGTATAGATGCGCAGGCGAGATTTTATTTTATTTTCAGATAAACGATTCAAGAGTTTGCCATCACAATCTGTAAAATTATTCCGTATAACGATAGACAAATTTGATATAATGCGTGAATTAAATTATGAAATTACATACACAGAATATAAACGAGTTTAATAACAAAATCATAATTGTCACATTAGAATTATTTTTGTATAAAAGAGAGCGGATTATATATATAAAATAGCGTAAATTAAATAAATCCAGGAAGATTAAAATTATAACGAGGATTTTATTATTTTAATTTAATGTTTTAAGTTATACAATAAATTACTTTAGTAGAATTCTTCTTGTGTAAGAAGCGGGGTTAGAAAACAGCGTAAATCGTTCGAACGATCCGGAAAATTCAAAGCGACGTGTCCTGAAATTCCTATCTTCGCGCTTCGTCCTGGCTTCGTCATGCTCGATCCAGAGACGCGCGTCGATCCATCATTCGGAAGAGAAGCAGAAGTGTCCGGCGGTATCTGGGATACGTCAAAGTGAGCCCCGAGTCTCGCTCGTGCACTTCGTCTTTTCGGAGAGAGAGCGAGACCATCTCGCGCGCGACCATATGGTCGCCGGCGGCGCAGGTCATTATTTTCTAGCAGGATTGCTCAGAGGAGAAATCCAGAGGAAAGGGAACGTGGAAAGGGGAGATCGGGGCCCACCACGAAATTGCTCGAAAATTACTCGGCGCACCTCGCCCGGCTTTTCGTTTTTCGGGGATAATTTTATGATCCGGGGATTTTTAATTTGAATTTCAATACGGAGCGGAGCGCACACGATCCTTTTCTTCCCCGTGCCCCATTCTTCCTGGAACGCGATACCGGCTGCTACGATGAAAGTATCGATTCGCCGGATGGGTGTCAGGGTATCTGTTCCGCTTAAATAAATTGATACATAATCTAAAATAGAATTATCAGCTTTATATATAAATTAAAACCTTGTAAAGAAATTTATCGAGCTTTATTAAATTTTGATATTAAAACATACTAAATACCACGGGACACCGTTACAGCGATGTATCATGTATCTATAATATTATCGCATGTTATAGATAAATCATAATTTTTTTGTGCTGTAACTTTACACTCTGCTTCGACGTGTCAGCTATGTGATACATTGGTAGCACTTAGGATTTAATATACGTCGCTTTTTCTTGATGTATTAAACTTTTTATTGACGCACCATTAAGATCATGCCGCTAGTCATGCGAGGAGGGCTTAAAATACCGGATGGAGATCGTATATATTATATACGTAGAAACTTAAGTAGCATTTTATAAGAGCGTAGTCGTGTATACATTTTTGTCGGTTCGTTACTTTAAAGAGTGACTTGAAACTTTAAGTAGCTACTTCCCTCGCTCTCGAGAGATCTTAGAGAGACCTCGGATTCTGAGCACCTACTCTCATGCAGATGCAGCGCCTTGCACGAATCTCGTCTGAAACGCTCTTGGATCGTTTACCCTGATTTGCATATTTCGTGAAACATGCAGCGGGGAACGGCGCGATAAACTAAAATGCAATCTGGAATAGAATATCGCGGCTTTACGATGCTATTAAACGGCACAACGTTGAATAAATACGCACGTGTGTAGCAAGAAGTGTTAATCACTTCCTCAATTAGCGTTCTCTCGCGCACGATCAGTAACTATAAACCTATATTTATTGATACGACATATCGTTTGAGTGCATATATGTTACATCTGTTGCAATAACATTTGATTGCATCAGTGCGAAATATCAGATCTACTTTACGGTAAATAGAATTAAGATATAAAGCCACACTATTTTAATATGTGTCGTAATTGTGTAACAAATTCAGAAATTGCTCAGTTCCATCACTTTTTCTCTTTGGCTTGCGCTCGTTTTTTCTCTTTTGGCTCTAACCCCGTCTCTCATAAAATAGAGAATAATATCGCCCTCCTCTTTCCACCTCCTGAACATTTTTGGTGGACTCACGACGGAACTGTATTTTTTCCTCTCTGAAGATAAATCTGCCCGCGTGCCATATGTCGACTTGATCCTGGAAAACGTTTTCCGATTTCTCGCATGCAACAGATGGCCGGGTAGGGCGGTTCGTCCTCTTCTTGAAGGATCTGAAAATCCTATGGGAGCGATTCTTTTTCTCCGATATGTTCTCTCTAGCCACGAACTAGCAATTTGTATTATACATCGGAATATCGCTGAAATTCACAAAAAAATATATATTAGAAAGTATCATTTGTCTGAAAAGTCTTTATACATTTTGGATAATTAATGTTATTACTAGCTAAACCAGAAGCCGTAACGAAGAAAAAAGAATTTATAGATACAACGATCAGAGAGAGAGAAAGTTAGTAAAGAATTTGAATATTCTTTAGATAGGAAAATGAATAAAATAATTAGCTTATCGTACAAGCTTCGATTAATGAGCGAGATCTAAGCAGGAGTGATTTAAGTCTCTTCTAACATGACTATCTAATATAATGTGATTTAAATATATAGTGATTCAAATATACCGTCGTTATTCGGAAAATAATTCGAATTAATGAAGTTTAAAGATAAGAAAGTTGATAGTAATTGTACAGGTCTTGAATATAACAACTTTTAACATTTCTTACAATATATATTTAAAGATATTAAAGATTAATTAAAGATATTATAAAATATAATATCTAAATATAATATATAAGCAAAAATATATCTTATATATATATAAATTTATTTAAAAATTTTATTTAAACGTTTTTTAGTTTTTTAATATGCATTCCAAAAAATAACAAAAAATCTAAATTAAAATAATTAAAAAGATATTTATAAAATACTTTTTACATTTATTTACATATAGAATCCTACATCTTGAATATTATTTCAAGAAATTGAAAAAAGATCTCGAACAAAAAAATTTATTTTGTCCTCTGACGATTAGAAAACGTGGGATTCTCTGTACATGTTCCTACATACATAGTATATATAAATTCCTACAAAAAGAGGGTAGGGAGTAGAAATGACGCGACACATCGCGAAAAGAACGTGTGTGGGAAGGGACGATCTTCTATTATAAATCATAAGGATGATTATGTTAAAATCCGCTAGGGCCAGCTCATTAGTTCGCGAAATATCGTCCGGTTTCTCTTTTTATCTTGTCTTCCCAAGGCTATCTAGTCGAGGCTGGAGGGGGTGGGGAGGAGGGAAGAGATGAACGGCGTAGAAAACAATTTGGACGTCCCATTTGAGACCCGGGTAGTGCCTTAATTAGTCCCACCATAGCAGATTACCAATCAGCAATTCGGCAATTACGATGCGGTGATTTTTCAACCTGCTGACTAACGTTCGTGACTTTTTAAGTAAGGGTGTACCGATAGGATATCGATACACGAAAATACACTTTTCCTGATTTTCCGCTCGTTAGACATATCACATATTACGAAAGTATCGAAATAAATGTATAAATATATTAATGCCAAAAATTCATTTTTTTTCTGTATGTTATTTTTACAATTTGATAATAAAACAAAATAAATATAAAATAGATATATCTTTTCAAATTTTATTAAATAATTCTTTGTCTATAAAACGATACCTTATTAGAAAATGAATAAACAAACAATGAAGGAAAAAAAGGAAAAATTATTTTAATTATTTATTAACGCATAATAAAGACTGTATGATAATAATATAATTGTATGAATAATTCGCTAAAATATGAAATTGTCCCAAAAATGGTCGCTTTTTCAATCCGATACAATTAAAACGAGAAGTACCCACGTGGAAACAAGAAAAGGGAGCAACCTATTCAATTTCGGCAAATCCCCCTTCCCCCCTTAAGCCAATCCTTCGAAGGAAACTGTTAAATCTATTACGGCTGTAAAGCTCGATCACGATCACGTTCCGTGAAGAGGGTCGAGGATCGAGTCTCGAGCGGCGAGTTGCATCTTATGTTCGTAAGAAAGGAGGGATAGGAGGGAGAGACAGAGAAGTGTGTTTTGTAGTTTCGGTGGGCCAGGTCGCAGGTAGGCGGCGAACGGACCCCTGAAATCACTCGAAAAATGAGGGGGTACACAGGCCTCCCGTAACATTTCTTCTCTCTTTTTTCTTGTTCAAACGCGATATAATCGTTTGTCCTCTCGTGGAGGGTGGACGTGGAAGAATGGCGGTGAAAGGGATGAAAACTGCGTAGCAGTTTGTCTCTGTAACTCTTTCAGTTTGATAATTTCGTTATTCTGATGTCTGGTTGCTGCTGATATCCTGCAACCGATGTATACTTGTTAAACCCTTTAATACATTTAAAATTAACATTTATCTATGTATATATATTCTAATAATATAAAATATTAACTTAATAATAAATTAAATTATTTATTTATGGAAATATATAAATAAATTCTATATTAATATTAAGATTGTATTCATCGTACCTTTATCTTTTTTTCATGCACATCATACACGTTTCTTGCATACAAATGACAAATTATACTGATAACATGTGTTAGACGATATTAAGTTTAAAATGAAATTCTCTCGAGATGAGAAACCAATTTATTAAGCTTTGGAAAATGTCAGAAAGATATGTAGTTTCAAATGTAAAATTTGACAACATTTTACAAAAAATGAGCAAAGAGTGATGTAAGTAAATCGAAGGACAGAGTAACAAGCCAGAAGAGCAGGCTTTACGTAAGCCTTTATCTGCAGGACGTTCATCTCCCTGGAAGAGAAGGGTCGCTACGACAAAGATACTTGATATATTTCGTGGAAACATGTTATCGGAATATTAACGTGCCTCTTCAAGTATACAGAGAAAGCGATGACACCTTGGATAAGTATAAATAGGAACGGAACGTACATCATCATCTTTTTTTTCTTTGTCACTCTTACGCGCGATTAAGTATCGAATTTAAAAAGGGGATTTACACATAATTCTTGATAACATAATTCTTGCAATTTTATTTTTATGTTCAACCAGCATCTACACTTTTTCATTTTCTTAAATTTCTCAGAAAATATTTCAAAGAATACACTTTTTATAATTAAAAATTTTTTACTTTTAACTTAAATTTGAGTCTTAAGAAATAAAAATCTTCAATTATATAATGAAATATATATGTACAATTGCTCGTATATTCATAATATGTTACTATATAATCTTATACAAATTGCTATTTACAAAGAACTACATTTCAAACGAGAGAATCTAGATCTATACTTTTCATGATTTTAGTTTCACACTCGTACATTGTTCCTACTTATTCCTAATATATATTGTCCCTATAATTTATTCCTAATAAATTATCCGTACTTATTTCTAATACATTCCAAAAATTATTATCAGCATCATTAAGCTAGGAAGCCAGGATAAAAAAATGAAAAACGGAAAGTGCATAATATCGCTTCTACATAATTGATTAGAGAATATCAGTCTCGAATCGTTAAAATGTGCAGATCAGTTCTATCTCTATCTATAATAATAAGAGCTTGGAACTTCGAGTTATTTTTACTCGATGAGTATTACCTATTATCTTGAGTTATCTATTATCTTTCTCGTTATATGTCAAGCGTGCCTTCGGGAAATGTAAATTTCTCGCGATGAAAGTCTTCCCAAATAAATAACATCTTCGATGAATCGTCAAATCTCATGCGGTCATCACTGTTGCTGGAAGCTGTTTGTTACCGTCATTGCTATTCGTCGCGTCTACCTGACCTGATGTCCTCGGCGCTCTATCCGTAGCGTCTGTTTCTTGATTCTTCTCCAGATCAACGTAATATACGTGCCGCGCGGCGTAGCAAAGAATCATCATCTCGATTAATATCAGCGCGTTGCATGTCACTGAAATCGAGAACAGGAAATTTATGAAGCGATATTATCAATTGTATCAACGTTTAAATTACTCTATTATTAATGGAAGCATTTATTAAGATTGTGAATAACGATATTAATCTTATAATTATTCTAAAAATCTATATATGTTTCTAAATATAATATGTTAAAAAGAAAAATGGATTTGTGAAATGATTTGGAAATGCGCTTTTTAAAATTACACTTGAAACTGATATGGTTTTTAATGGAATTAATATAATAATTTTGTCGATATTAATAAAAACCAAAATATTAATATATAATAATGTAAATACAAATATCACTGAAACATACACTAAAAGAGATCTTTTTTGACACAAATGATATGCTGTCTCATGTTAGTTTGAAAAATTTATTCGTAGCACGTGGAACGGGTGAATTTTTATGGTGCTCGCGGATGCTGCGTGACGTCTCTTTTTTTCAGTGAAACGAGTTTCTTTGTTACAGTAGGTCGTAGGTCCATGGAGCAATAAAAAGAAGAGACGTATTCTAAATTCAAAGTTGAATGATCTTATCATGCTGTTTGAAGAAACTACCGGACCGTAAAATTATCGTTCTTTTATCGGTCCCTGCCAGAACGTTATAGTATAGTAGTAAATTAAATAATAAATACGGTCGATAGTGTATGAATAGCTATATGATTCCAGCAGCTTATCTATCCCGAATCAAGATGTTAAATAATTTATTAATTGCCCGTTTCGTCATAGTTAATACGAAATGTGTTATTTATAAAACGAAATACATTATAATTAAATAAACATGTTTAGAAATGTTGTTTAATTTGCACCTCGTAAGTTTCTGGCAATCTAGAACAGGTTTATTAAAAAAAATTTATAGGTCAATCAAATAAGTAAATAAATAATTAAATATGAATAATTAAATTTGATAACATTTATAGTATTTACTTCTATTTAATTATGGATATCTTATTTAATAATAATGTGATAGTAAGATTTTTCTCACCTGGTGAGCTGCGATATTTATCATTATATTTATAATTTATAATTTCATTTTTAATCAGTTTTAATCGTTGATTTTGGATAGAGCAGAAGATGAGTAAAACAGAAACAGAACCAAAATGGTAACATATATATTACCGTTGGCATAAACTGTCGGAGTGAGGGGGGAATTGCACGGAAATACGCCCGCGGCGGGCAAGGCTCTGATAATACCGGTCTGCAGCTTAGAGAACAACATTACCAATTGTAACACCATCGTCTTATAATGTAGCTTGGCCTCTGAAACGGAAACGGATGATATCGATCAGAAACTTTCATTCCTATTAATGTCGCATGAACAGCAATTTCTCGAAAAATTACTTCCTGCGACGCTCAGCGATCATCCCAGGATAATTATTATTGTTCGACAAATATGTGTGTGTTGGACTTAATATAACGGTAAATTTACTTCAACAGACATACAAATTGTGATCAAGATGTGTTGAAAATTTCTTCAAGAGATAAATACTAATTGAACTTTATTAACGCATAAAAATGAAATAAAATTATCAGAAGTATTATATGTACACATATAATATAAAGTTAAAATTAGGTAAAATTATTATAAAATAAACGTATTAATAAAATATAAAAATATTATTTTTTTAGTTCAAGCATCTTTTCTTCTTCTTCTTCTTCTTCTTCTTCTTCTTTCAGAAGAAGAAGAGCATCTTTTCATTATGACAAATATATTGCAATAAATAGAATGATATTAAGATTGTAATAAATAAAACATTTGATTTACTAACATGTAAATACTGTTACATCTTTAACTTTTAAGAAAGTTTTACGAGAAAAAATAAAATATTGATCAAGTCTTGATTGTATGTTTATAGAGAGGTATAAATATTGAGAAATAGATTGATATATATATATATATATATACTGCAGTAAATCTTCCGTAAAATGTATGGGGAAAGAAACCTTGAATAAGCATGCATACTCATTACCTGGGACTGCTGCATGTAAAGTCTTTGTAGCGATGGTTAAACTGTATATTCCTAGAAGTATACTGATTACCATGATTGGCTGAAGGAACGTGACGTATTGCGTGGCAAGCATTGGATCCTCAGCTTCCATATAAAGCAATATGAAGTAAAGTAGACTCTGAAAATATGAACATTTTCTTACACTAAAGTTTCAAAGATTTTTAGTACTTATGCATGTGTGTACTTCGAAAACGAAAAAAAATCTTTATTCAACCATTACATTTAACACGTCTGCTATTCGTTAATGGATTTAATTAGCGCGGAGAGTCAGGATTGGAAGCTTATGTACTGAAGTGCGTCTCTGTCTCCCTCGAGATTACGCATTTCCTAATTCTGCCTGCAAGGCAACTGACGTAAGTTAACTGGTAAATATTACAGATATCTGATATCAGTTAATACCAAATCGATCGTTAAGCAAATAGATGGTTTACGAATATGTTTACCAGATAATTTCGTGATAGCAACAAGCCGAATCTATTTTACTTGTTAATTGAAGTAATTAATTAGTCATATACTATGTAATCTATGATTGATGAGAATCATAGAAATTATGAAAATTTATGTATCCCACAACTTTATGTATTCTATTTAAAAATTGTTATACATATTCTAGAAAAAGAGATTAAAGAGAGAGATACTTGAATTAAGAATATTAATCTGCTCCGCATATCAGAAGCCGTATTTGCTTCAATAGTGAGAGCAAAAGTTTTAGCGAAGAAGAAATCAAATTAATGTAATCAATTTTAATTAATTTAAATATAATTAATGCGACTAAAATAATAAATACAATAGGTGTGGCTATATTTTAGTTGCTCTTTATATTGAGAAAGTTTAAATTAATGCTATACATATGGTAAAAGCAACAATTGTTTTTATAAATTTTAATCATTTCGCCCGGTAATTAAAACAGTTATTTAGCATGGCATGAGTGAAGCGATAATCGAAGCGTGAAGGAGAGGGAGGGAGATCTCTTTTTTACCTGGACGATAGGAAGCTGAAGGGCCAGAATTCCTATCCAAGACAAATTGGCGTCGGTCATTTGAAGGTTTGGAAAGGGCAGACAGGGCCAGCAGCAACAGGGTCCAACTCGTAGCATCAATGTTGGCGTCTCGCTCGTCTTCCGGCGACCAACGTCCAAGAGGAGAAGATAGAGGCGATACAGCGAAATCATTAAGAAAATCTGAGTTACCGCCTCCGATAGTAACTGGCCTCTGTCGAAAGTCAAAGAAACGTTATTATTCTTCATCCAAGTTTCGCGAAACGAACGAACAAGTGTTAAAGTGATGAGATTTCGGGGAAATTATCATTATTGATTGACAAATTAAAATTGCCTTGAAATTGCATAAATGATAAAATTTGGAAACACAATTAATAAAATCTATTTTTATCAATTTTTTATATAATTAACTGTAAATATAGGACATAAGATGTTATTATTTAATAATATATATGATATAAATTAATAGTATAACGGAGGAGAAAAAAGATTTAAATAAGATTCTTGGTGCAAGTGAGATAACGTTTTTAAGTGAGTCATTAATCAATGCTTAACGTATGAAACACAAAAGGCTATTAAAACTTTATTTCGGAAGGCATTATCGTTATCAAATGCAAAAACATAATTCATAAGCATTTATCAGCATTGCCAGACCTAAGGAAAAGTGATGCGTCAGACTGATGATAACTTTTATTGATAAATAAATGAGTAACGCGAAGTTTAAGAAAAGATTATCACGGAAATTTGAATAAAAAATTCCCTTTAAACGATTTATAATTTATAATAAAATTCTATTTATAATTTTGCATATCGTATATTCTAATATTGTATGTATAACTTCATCGTATTCCTTTTTTCTTCATCTTTCTTAAAATGTTTAAGTTATTTACTTAGTTTTTTACTGGAGCATTGAAATTCATCTTTTACTTAAATACTCCAATTTTTCGAGTTTCTTTTTTATTATTTTTAAACAAGTGTTAAGAAAATCTGTTTTTAAGAATTTTTCTACGGAAAATAACAAGTTTATACAGTGATTTACAATACTGATTACATGCATTGTAATGTATATAACAATTATCTACGACTAATTGAATCGAAAAAGGCAATTGACAAAAGTGACTTTTCAATATCAAAACAAACAAACAAATATCTATGATCTTACTACAGATATCTTCGTTAAAAAGAAATTGGTATATTGTATAAGTTATTGTATATTATGAAGTTCAACGATGAAATATTTGGTTAATAATACGTACGTGTAATACATATACGTAAAATTACAAATAGAATTCTGTCTTGAATTACAAATCTAAAGTGAACGTAAAATATGAAGCGAAAACAAAAATGGCATAACGCTTATGCTTTTATTTTACACTTCGCTGGTGGCAAGTTTTTCTCGTTATCTCGATATCGTTAAATAATTGCAATAGGCCTTTATTTTTTACCTTGGTATCGCAATCGCCATTAGACTGCAAACGCTTGCGACAGGATATACCGATAGGATTATAATGGCATTTGTTTTATAAGATTCCGATTCTTTTTGGGAGAGGATATTGCGACAAGCATCAGCAGAGAAGTATATTGTGAGGACCAAGATTATCGAACCGACGCTTAGCAATGCAGTACCTATTGCATCTAAACCTGCAAAATACACAACGATTAAAGAAAATTAACCGTCGTTTTTAATAAAATTTTATAAGGATGATTGAGAATTTATATTTTTATTTAAAAATTTAGCAATAGTGATTATTACTCTTAATTAATTTTTTATTTATAAATTAATAGTGTGATTTATAAAAATTTAGATTTAGATAATATGATTTATAAAAATATTGATATAATAATTATTTTTTAAATTATGCTAAAATTATTATTTTCAATTTTGTTTTTGTTAAGAAAATAAAGTTACTTGAATATCGAGATCTGAGTACAAAATATTCTCATGTGTCAATAATTTCTCTATATATATTTATACATATGTGATGATGCACGCTTTCAGCGTATTAAAAACCATTATCGTTTATTTTTATTTTTTAACTTATCTTATCGGTAAGTATGATAGAGATGATGATAGAAATGATAAATATGTTTAAGTTTCTCATAATTAATTAATTACGGTTTTATCAACATTGCGTAAGTTAGAAAATTAATGAGAATCTCAAAGCACTACACAGATAATTTGCTATAGATTGAAAACAGTTTATGATGTAACATTTTAAAGTAGACATGTTTCTTCTAATTTCAATTTTTATGGTATTGTTATCACATTAATTTTTTTGGTGTTATCGCATATCTTGGAAGGAGATTCTCTCGTAAGATTTATACCAAGAAGCAGTTATCTAAAAAAGACGAGAAACAAATTGATTAGAGGATATTGGAAAGTGTCGAAAAATAGATTGACATATAATTTTTATACATAACATTTTATGCGGATATAAAAGATCTATTTAACTTTTAAATATATACATAATATTAAATGTACATAAACTTTTATTTAAATATGTAGGTAATGTACTGTAGGTCATATTATACAGAATAAAACGAGGCCCGAAAGCATCTGAGCATGATCCAGCGATTTAACGAAAACAATATGAACGAGGAAGAGTCACAGTTGTCTCCGGAGCAAACAAATGGTTAGTTGTGTTGAGTTGTCGCTCTCTATTCTCTCCGATAATATATATTCCATATTAAAATGTATTACCCTGACACAAAGAACTCTAATTATTTTTATCAATCTAAACCCATACACCTCTCCTACAAATAAAAGCACAAATATACAATAGTACAAACAAACAAAAAGTTACATAATTGGTCATATATACTTTAAAGAGTACATATGTATCAAGAAAGTTATATAGTCGCATGATATGAATTGTAAATCGCGATGCTTATCAAAAGTTTGCCGTCGCGCTCAAGTTTTGTTTAACTTGTTCGTTCAATAAGCTTTATAACGTGTGGCATGAATATAAATTATACAATTGTGCATGAAACATTCACGTAGTTCGTGTGAACATAATTGTTCAAATTATCTTGCGCCTGGAGAAACGTTTTCGTCGCATGAAATGAACCAATTTTATTTACACGTATTATTTATGTTTTATTGTATTTGTTGTGTTTGAATTTCTTGTATAATGCTTACTGTAATGATATATCTTTATGCAGTACTTTTATAATCGAAAACAGAATGAACATTTGATGCCCCCCCCCTCTCTCTCTCTATTTATCTTCTCTTAAGTCTATAAATATTTTGATATACTCGTGTACGTGCGCGTAAAAGTAACGAGTAATATTCTTCGCATAAGTTACGTCCGAGAATTTTCGAGGATTTTCAACTCGCGCGAATAAGGTCTCGTGTACCAGACGAACTTGAGTCCAACTTTCACCGATGCGCTTACGTCGCTCAATGCAAGCGTATCTACACTGCATTGCGATAAATTCGCTTTCGTAAAACAGAACGGCCGTGCATTAATATAGTATATTTCCATATGCATAAATTGTACTAAAAAATACCGGACTCTTGTGAGAGTTATTTTACTCGAAATCTTAAAATAGGAGCAATTCTTGGAATTTGCGGTACCGACTGTAATTTGTAATGCACTGGTATCTCTATTGTGCAGTATCTCTGTTGCACAAAACTCGGAATACCAGCTGCTTTTGATACGTAACTCACTTTCTACTATCATTAGCCATAACGGTGTCTCTAGCGAGCTCAAACTTTTAACGGTTACTACAAAGTTAGAACTGATATTTTGGGAATAATATGGGAATTGATAACAAGTAAATCGAGGTTATCGGGTAATTGAGATATCACAATTATTGAGTGATAAAGTCTATAAATATCACAAAAGCATTCCGAAAATAGAAAATCTTTCGCAATTTAATAATTTCATAATAACCGCGGAATTATTTATTATTTAACAATTAACTTGCTTTATTCTTATATATAATAGTTACCTTTAAAATAATTTTTTTAAATTTAATAATTGATTAATTGTTCTAATTTATCATTACTAGTGCATAATATACAAACGAGATTATAATTATTAAACAAATATTAAAAATATTATTAGTAAGAAATATTACTATTGCATTAAAATTATTTATTCTCTCTTTATTTATTCTGAAGATATTAATTATTCCACCTGACCTTGTATCTTCCATTTTTCTTTTAAAAGAGAAAATCCCAATTCTGTTAACACCGGACTTTATCGGCGGAATTACACCGTTATCCGGATGTTGTCGAGACTCACTTTCTACGAGTTCGATAGCGGAAGGCACGTTATTTGGGTTGCAGGTAACATCCGCGTGAACGGCGAAGTTCTCTATGGGAGTGCCCATGATTGCAGATGCTCCAAATAAATTTGTCCAAAGAGAATTGTCGTCTCACAGCACTCTGTTGTCTGTCACTCGCGGGTTTGATAAACTCGAAAGGCGCGCTCGCTCGCGGTAGTGTCGCGAGTGAATTCGTGAGGGAGAGAGACGGTCGCGGCTGTGCACAGTGAGAGTGAGTCCCCACTTTTACCTGTGCCACCACTGGATTGCGATGTTGTAATGAATTATCACTTGCAAAAAGTGTATACGCTCGTGCGCGCAAGAAACAGAGAGAGAGAGAGAGAGAGAGAGAGAGAGAGAGAGAGAGAGAAAGAGAGAGAGAGAGATAAAGAAATAGTAAATATATAAGAAATATCCTTTCCGTAAACTTTCTCCCTCTCTTGCTGCAGTTTCTAACACAGTTTTGCACGAAATACTAAATTAAGTAATAATTTATCAATTATTAGCACATTCTATGTATGGATAAAAGCAAAATTGAGAATGATATTGACAATATGCTGTTATAAATAAATATTTAAAAATTACAAAATGAAATAATTAGTGAAATTATTAATATTATCAAAGTTATTAGACGAAATAAAACTTTATTATTAAAATTATAAAGATGATTTAAATTGTTACGATTATTTTAAAATCAAAATTAGATATAATGGAAAATTATTAGAAATATTATTATTCTTTTAGATTGTAGAATTTTTAAATTTTAAATATTTATAAAAGGAGGTTTTAAACAAAGAACCGAAAGCAGAGAAGAAATTGGATTAAAAAAATGGAAACTATGTTAAAACCAAAGTATATTTTTTATAACTATAAATATATAATGTAATAATCCGTTTTGCTTTGCGTAGAGCTTATAAGTTTTTTACATTATGTTTCTGCATGTCACGACCTTCGATCGGTAATGATATTATAATGTAGAGCAGATCTTGATTGTATAAAATGTCACATACATATATCTGACTTATAGTTAAAATGCAGTTTCTTTTAACCTACTTATAAGTTTATATGTAGGATGCTAATTTTTATTGTTTTTAATTGTATAACAGAAAATTTACGTATCACGTGCTCTTTGACTATAAATATACATGACCATATTTTTGGAAAATTATTATATAGGTTTTTGTAACAAATAAAATACATATTATATGTGTATGCATTAAATCTAAAATTCACAAAATTAAACATATTTAACATTAAATATTAAATATTAAAATGTGTTATGCCGTGTGACACGCTAAGAAATATATCAAAACCGAAGTTTGTTAGAAATAAGTTCGTTATATAGAACACTTACTTATTTTGTCGGAGAATGATATACAATATATGAATGTATTTGTTGAATGATGACTCATCATATGATGATTAACTGTTAAGTGATTTGACTACAATACTTTACATGGGAAAGTAGAATAATTAACTTGTGCAATCTATGAATAATTGTTGCCTTGACTGGAAATGCGAATCATCTTAATCAACATGTTAGTGTTCGACTGTTATTTTACATTCTTATTTGATAACTTAATCTTAGATAATAGATTTTTTACAATTTTTAAATCTTATTTTATCTTATTTTATCTTATTTTATCTTAGATTATTTACGGAGTTTTTTAATCTCATTTTACTTTAATTTTGCTATACGCAAACTTTGGGTTAAATTATAATTATTGTACTCGTGATGTCTTATAAGACCAGCTATAAGTTCATAAAATTATTTAATCCAATCGTATTATCAATTGAAGAAAATTTTGTCGCAATATTTTCTAACTTACCGTTAGTAACTCTTACTGGTTAGCGGTATTCACTGGGTCTAACTAGTCTGAAAGAAAGTGTCCACGTATCTTCGAATGATACCCGTTACCGACTGTCGCTGAATCAATTTTTCAACCATAATTGTACAATTGTGAATAAATGTATAGGAGAAATCGCAGTTCTATTGTTATATTATTATTTTGTGGAAATCAAGGTTTTTTCATTGGAATATCTCTTTTTAATAATTTAGCACTTCCATGTGCTTTCAAAATATAAAAATATCTTCTTTATATAAAAACAAAATTTTCTCAGCATAATGTATATGTGTCTATTTTTGTTCATTAATAATTTTTTAACGGAATATAAAATTGAATTTTATTTTATGAAGTGTACCTTAAGTCAAAGTGACTTAAGGGATTTGAAGAATCTTAAGAATTTAAACTTAAATAAAGGGTAGGGGATAAGATTCCCTCTCTTTCTAATTTTAAATCAATAATTTCTTAACGGATTATGTAAGGGATTGAATTTTGTAGATTTCGCGAAGATTTGCAGCAGCCTTATTGGAAGATTAAAAGCAACTTTATCTCGATAAGAAATATATTTGCAGATATTTTTATAAAAATTGTTGCGTATCTTTTTATTTATGAAATATAAATATATGTTAGATAATCTTTAACGTAATTTTTCTACTTTGTGTTTTCGAATATTATAATTGTGTCTCTTCAAATCTTGATAACCACTCAGGATCCCTCTTCACATATATTATCTCACGACACGGTAGACACGCTTTCCTATAGTTTTCCGTAGCATGCGAATAAATTAGCTTCAGCAAATATCTCTTTACATACGATATGCAAATACAACCGTTTAATATTTTCTTTATATTTTTTAGTAGCATTGACAGAGTAAACAGTCTTCTTCTTTAACTGTATAAAAGCTGCTATATTATAGATTTCTCAATAGGTGATTCGCTCTTTAATAGCTGAAATGATCGATTGTACTTTGTACTCATGCGAAGCACATATAGCAGCTCGTGAGACAATGTGAAGACAAACCCTGAGTGGATGAGAGAAATCGAAGAGAGACAAAGCGAAAGATGTCACAATTTTTTCCAGTTTGCATGCTACGCATCTGTAACATCAATAAAGCACGCGGCTCTCTTCAGATTCTCTCATGCAGTGAGGATCTGCTTGCTTATTATCGTCCCGAGTGCGAATATGATATCTCGGCTTATGGCAAGATACTCTCGGTGGATTTCTATTACCTTTCGAGAGGTGGCGATCGAATAAAAACTGACGATTTTTCGTCAGGTTTGAACTTGGGTCTTCGACTCATTAGCGCAGCGCACATCTTTCTGCGCCACGATCGCCACAGAAAAGATCATTGACTTTTTCATTGTAAATCTTTAAGCAATTGTACGTTATTACAACACGTGGATAGTGTGAAAAATTTTGGCAGGTCGATGCAGCGCAATTGGGAGAAAAATTAGAAATCAGAAAAAATGATTGATGGCCTGTTCGATGCTGCAGTTTCGGTTCATATCTGGTTTAATATTTTTTTCTTCTCTTTTTCAGGGTCGCAACTGAAACCAGCTACGACGTCGCATCTTTTAATTAAATAAAAAATTAATTATTTAATATTTA
The DNA here is from genome assembly GCF_030848795.1 of Temnothorax nylanderi. NCBI lineage: Eukaryota > Metazoa > Arthropoda > Insecta > Hymenoptera > Formicidae > Temnothorax > Temnothorax nylanderi. Next base: position 46,902 of record NW_027249178.1, on the reverse strand, counting down.
ATAATCACATTATTAAAATAAAATAGATGAATAAGTATCTCTTAATTTAAATAAAGAAATAAAATTAAGATTAAAATTAACTAAAATATATATTATATTTTAATGATTATATCTAAATCATAAGATACAGATTAAAATACATTATTTTATTATTAAATATCTTTATTACTTATTGTTAGTACATACAAAATATTCTTGTATTACTGAATATTTATTTAATTTAAAAACAAATAACTTAAATCAGAAAGAAGATAAGAATCACTTTTTCTTATACGTATAAGAAAGTATTAGCTTATTCTAATTTTTGTTGATAGAAAAGTTTATACTTTGTGTTGAAATGATAATTAATTTATAATCGCGAAAAGCGATTTCTCCGAATTTAATTAATTCGCCATCAGCTACGTGTCGTTTCTCTTTCGAGTTTTTGATCGTCATTTGGCGGCGACGACGACGGGATGGAATGTCTTTCTTAAAGACCAATATCGGCAAAGTCTCATCTCGCCTCGGGGGAGAAGCTTGATAAATTCTCTCCCATAAGAAAGGAAAGAGGTAAATGCGACAGCGGTTTTAACTAATTTCCATGACGCGATTTTCTGCCAGCCGACCTGACCGGTGTGTTCCAACTAAACGCGAATGATATTAGGTAGAATATTCGCGGAAGGGTGAGATAGAGGAGGGGAGGAGAGCGATTGCGATCGATTGAAGGACTTGAAATATCGGATAGACGAATCTCGAAAACTCAAGCCCGAAGAAGCTCTTCCTAAGACGGAGAACCTTTCGGGGCTCGTATGTGTGACCTTGGATTGGGGGAGAAGGTGGGACGAAAGGGGTCGATTCGTTGTGCAGATTAAGCGCATGCATGTGAAATTGCTTTCTCTGCTGGTATTGCTGTTCGCGAGCTTTTTAAAGGTTGAAGGGTTCGTACGCGAAATTGGCTTCGTTAATGCATATTGATATTGACACGGCAAACTTTATTTCGGTATAATAAAGATGCATGATATGACTTATTTACACGACATTATAGAAAAATATATACGCATCTTGCACCGAGGATGATAAAAATTATTTATAGCGTTCAATTTTATGTTTTACTGTAATATAATATATTTACTGAAAGTAAATTTTTTTACGCAAATATCGCATCAAAGGCATAAAATTTATTTATCATTATTTTTTGAGATATTTAAAGATTTATATGCGAAACAGCATATATAACGAAACATATGGAATAAACACATGGAATAAATAAGATATTAATATCTTTTTATATCAGATATATACGTTATAATTATTGACGTCAATGCTCTCAGCTTTCAATGAAATCTCTGACAAAGAAAAGGAATGAAATAACAGGTTTTTCGAATTACTGGACTTTATGTAACAAATATATGTAGAGCAACTTTTGTGCGTGTGAAAGGAAGGGAATTTCATAAGAAATTTATCTTAACCTTATTGCCAGAACAGTCACGTTAGAGCAAAAAGATGTGAGTTACAATGGCGAGAATGGAAATAGATGCTAGGAGAAGTCCTACTGAATCCAAGTCACGTTTAATCTTTTGGAAATTATGCATTCTGTCGTCTCACTGTTTGTGGAATAAGTCTGCAAAATCGTTTACTTCAATTGACTGCCTAAAAAGTTCTTGAATACTAATACTGGATTTTATGTAACGATACGCGATAATTTTCCTTTATTCTCACATCTCTTTCTTATTCATATATTTTCTCTTCCGTTCATTTTACTCTTATTTATTTTGTGCTTTTTAGAATTATTTATTTTTCTTTATATTTTTAATAATTATAAATGTTACATCTTATTGAATAGCTTTGTTATTCCTTGATCAATCATTATAAAATTGTATTATTGTAATATCATTGTCAATGTTATTCTTTCTACGATGCCGTACATATACGCATAAATTCTATGTTCTTAATTTTAATAAATAGAGTTTAAAAATAAATATATAAATAACGTGTAAAATTTGTATTTTAATTATTTCATATAAATCAATAATAATATTTTACATTTTTAATATAGTTTTATCGAAGAATAATTTATTTTTTAATAGGCAATTGTTATATTAATTTTTTTGTTCTTTTCTTTCTCTTTACAAAGATTAATAGAGTAATGTATGCGCTGGTACTTATTTCTCTTCTTTATAGAATATTATTCCTTTGCCTTAAATTTACTTATTTTTTAATTTTTTTTGATAATGTTTTATAACACTTTTAAACGCAAATTTTGTTACTAATTAATTTAATTTTACTTATAAATATCTAATGGAAAATATATTTATTACTACGCCACAAAGAAGTTATAATTATTTAACGCTGGAATTTCATAATAAGTTTACATTGAATGTAGTAAGCGAATAATACAAGCTTTCGCGCGCGGGCGAAATTTTCGTATATTCCTGTTAATATTAAATTGTCATTTGACCTTTTGTGCTTCTACATTCAAGACAAATTCAGCATAGCGATTACTGACAGTTCTCCATAATTATGTATAACTGTATAATTCTTCGAATATTCGAAAACTTTTGTTCATATTGAAAATTAAATAAGATATTTAGCGCTGGATTTATCGCTGTAATTAATTTTCGGAACGCAGACATTTTGTCGCGTTCACAGAGATGTGACGAGATATTAAGTCGGTCATAGATACACGACCAGCCTTGACGTGTATAAAAGTGGCCTTTACACCGGTGATAAATATTGAAATCGTATCGACCTCACGCGAATCAACCACTTTCTCGCTCTTTAATGTCGAGTTGACAAGCATCAACGATACATCAACGTTATTATCAATAATAATTTTATTCCTTGCATGGTGACATGAAATTATATATTTTGATTTAAGGAACTCCATTTATCTCTATTCCTGCTGATAAAGACAGAAAAGTGAAAATTTGTCTGCATTTTTTATAATTTGTTACGCTGTAATTGATGTTAGTTTACTTTTATCATTACTTATTGAATTATATTCTTATTTTGTAAATGATGATATAAAACATAATTGGAAATGATTATTATACTCTTAATGAAAGAAAGATAATAACACTCATCAACGAACACTGTGAAGTTTTTCTCAGGATAATTTTTATTCATTAACCACTGATTTTATCGGATCTTTACCGTTATAAAGCCGAATTCTACCATAAGCTATAAGAAATTACCAGAAACTGGATCATCGGCACATTCGACAAATTCCGCTCGTTACTGGCAGCCACCGCGAGTTCGGTCGTTCCAGTCTGACAGCCTCGGAATTTCGTCGGAGCGCGCGAGACAATGGCTCACTTTCGCGGCTGTGTCGGTATAGTGCGAATTTGCAAATAAATTTTGTGGTCATCGTTATCGATTTCCGTCCGGGAATTGGGACAATTGACTGGATACGACGGATAGAGCGGGCTTACATAGGCGAATGGCCGCATCTGCCGCGGCGCGGCGGTTGTCGCGAACAATAAAGTTATAAAGCGTCGCATATGCAGGGTGTCGCAAAAGCAATCATCGCGAAAGCAATTTGACAACAAATCTATAATTAGTTCTTTATATTCTCATTGATTTTTAACATAAGTTCTCGACGTCTTTAATTCTGTTAACAAAAATATCGAAAAAAAAAAAAAAACAGCTTTCCGCACTTTTTCAATATTTTATTATTTGTATTTTTGTGTAATATTTATGTGTTATTGATAAGTTATATGTATTATAAAAGCCACAAATTATGTGTATTACTTATGGCTTTTATGATAAAATAGGACACTTTACTAAGCTTTAAATTCCATTTTGATCCTAAGGTCCTATCTCTTGTGTCTTCTCTTTTTTGTGTGAAGTTTTATAAATTTAATTTAATCCGATCTGCATCCAAAATGGAAAGTTAATAGCGAACACGAATACCTAGCACATCCCTATTAATGACTGACGTATCAGAGCCTCGTCGCGCTGATAAGCTTACAAAGAGGTAGCCGATATTCATCCTCTCTGTAATATAACACTAATTACTTCTGCGAGCTACTTAAGAGTATATCCATCGAAAGCTGCTAAGTTTAACTCCGTTAATAACTTCGTTACATTTTGCGGAATAGTGAACAAATCTTATAGGACAAAATGCAACGCGGTACTTCCCTAATCCTCCAACGCTTAAAAAACGTGAATAACTAAAAGTATAATAGTATCTATTTGCAAACTCATATCAGCAATTTTTTCGTGTACTTTATTAATTGTTCTTTTCTTTTCTTTTTCCATGTGGATTAACTCACCCGATATTTATTTTCCTTTCCTTTTTACTTATACTTACCGTTTTTCATTGCGGAAGGAAGAATTATGGAATGTCACAATTTGCTTATATCTCTTGTTTACCATAAAGTGGGATCTGCAGGAATTATAGCAGCTTCTCAATCTTTCCAATTTAGAGGCCCACAACCTTTTTACCTTCCTACAGAATAAGAATCTTTCTGGTATACAAAACTGAAGCCATATTTTGAGAATCTTTCCATGTGAAAAGAGCAATAATACTTTAAAAGGTATCTTTCAACCTGCTTGCTTTTTCATCGTCGTTTTGGCCCATTTATTCTTTTTAAAGATCGATACGGTATCATAATGGAGGCATGAATGTCACCAATATCGATAACAGTTGTAGAATAATAAAGAAGAATTTCGATATGATGGAAAGTAATTTTAGTGACCATTATTGCACGTTAATATTCTGCTGTAAGTTTTTGCAATATTTTTCTCTCACACGAGAGCAATATTTTTCTGTTCTAATTGCAATATATTGGTTTATGGCAATCAAGTTCCAAGGTTACTAAACTTTCTGTTATAAATTTTTTCTTGTAAAAAGGTTTTAATTTTCATATCTATATATAAATATTTAACGAGTATTTTTAGCACTTATCAAGAAACAAAAATAATAACTGTCCGTTTAATATCATACTTGTCAGAAAATTAAAATAAATAAAATTAACTGATATAATAGTTATGAAGTTATTTCATCATTAAAAATTCACTTTTCCATTTGTCGAGGCTTTTAAGTTACTTACGTGAATTATCTGCATCGTATCGAAGTGTATTTCATTAAGGGAGTTCCACGTCGCGCACAACAGCAACATCATATCGTTTGCGATACATCATGTTCTCCTTCGCCATAAGCATGATTACTCCCGCGCGTTACGCTTTAAGCATTTATAAATGGAGATAGGAAACATTGTGGTTTATAGAAATGTTTTATTGGGGCGGAGGATAAGAGCGGGGGATGTTCAACAGAGTTGTAAAGTGTACTGTACATTTTACTATTGTCTTTACGGCATTGTCTTTACGGTATATTTACAGCTACCGCAATCTACTGAGTAGTGCGTAAAAAAAACAGACTGCTTTTTTAGTGTCAATATTAATTTAAGAATTCTATCTTGATATTAAAAATAATAATAAGTAAATATTAATACATGTAAGAAAGAGATTGTAAATTAAAGGAACAATAAAAATATAAATCATTAGATAAGAATAAAAAATTATAAGAGATTATTGTGTGTACAATAATTGATGACTAATTATATTACATATTTGTGGGAGATTGTTTTATTTTATTAAGAATTTAAAAAGAATTTAAAAAGAATTTGAGTTAGTATTTTAAATGTTTCGATGTTATGCTATTGATTTTATTTTGTTACATTGCGCTCGTACGCATACAATCACTTGTAAGGCTAATAAATTTTTCTTGCCAAGTATTTATCACGCGGAAACTGTCATTTCTCAAATGTTCATTCTCGAGTGCTGCGTTGCATACATTTTACATTGTATTGAATAAAGAAAAAATAAAATTCTATAGAAGAGAGAGAACATAGGATTTCTTGTAAGTAGAATGCACGTTGCAACATCCGAAGCGCGTGATAAACTCTGCTCTCTCATTTTGCTTCCTTCTCTTTCGCACGACAATGGATATCCTGCTTCATTGTTCGTTACCTTAGTAAGATTTGTTACGGAAAGATTGTTGCGTGCTTCCGGGAGAGCAATCAGTCTGATGTAACGCAGAATCGTACTCCTGTATTTCACGTGGTAAATAAAGTTGCTGTTTTATCTCCGATTTGTAAGGCAAAATTATACGCGATTCCTCGATATGATATGACTGCGAATTACCGTAAAAGCCTACGGCATGCAACGGTTGTATAACGAGTTTAAACGAGATTAATAAAAACGAAAAACAAGAGGAAAAAGAGAAAAGCTATTAATATGTTGTAGGAAAATTTTTATCGTAACCGAGAAATAACTTACAATGTATAAAAGAACGCGAGCATCAATTTCAGTTTGTGGCTACACTTTTAACAAAAATTTTGTTATTTCATAAAAGTACAATTTTATTTTATAGAAGTATAACTTTATCTTAATCTGATTAATTAATTATATCTGTTTTGGTTTCTTACTTAAATGTAACTTAACGTTAATTTTACTTAACGTATACCTATGTTAAATATGTTAAATATGCTTCATTGTCGATTTCGAATATTTTTGCGCGTTTTGCGTGTATATTTCTGTACATTTTTTAAATGCTTTTTATCTTTATGTTCCTTATTTCTATTTTTTCTAAATATTTTTCTTTACATTTTTCTTTACTTCATTTTTCTACATTTTTTTCTGTAAATTTGTCTCTGTTTTTTCTTTATATTTTTTTATCTATATTTTTCTCTCTACATTTTTCGGTATATTTTTTCCTCGCTGTTCATCCTTATTTTTCACTGACAAAATTTTTCATAGAAATACATATATTTTCTTGACGTTCTCCTTTTAAATCTAAATTTTAAATTAATCTATAAAATTAACGATATAAAATCTAAATTTTAAATTAATCTATAAAATTAACGAAATATGGAAATAAAGAAAATATTTTTTTACAATTATGTAGAAATTGCAAAATATTTTTCTGTGCACATGTGGAAAATTTCACGCGGGGAGACAGACAAGGGTCGGCTTATGGGAATGCCTTTTCTTGCTCTTAAGGCAGCGGGAAAAATATTTTTCTTATTCTTTCGTGATTCCCACGTGCAATATATGTACGTGTATATCCCGCGACTTGGCGACAAGGGTCGGATACAAAGCAGAGGAATAAGGGGACGTCTTTTCGCGGCTGTCAGACACGTCTGTCGACGCGAAACGACACAAGTATCGGTGGTTACTCTGGTGAAATCGCGTCTCTCGCCTCCCGTTTTCGCGCACCATTTCCTTTAACGGGCGCTGTCTGTCAGTTGCTTTATACGCAATTCGTCGTCGTTGATCACGATTTTACCAGATGCAATTGTTATTCCCATGAGATGGAATGCAGCATGGGATTTGATACCGGCCAGCGTGAATGTATAACGTATATCTTCCGCAAAAGAAAATATTATAACTGCATATAATAATGAAAGAAATGTAACAGTGAATGTATAATTTAATAGCGGAATATTACTATTCATATTTGCCGAGTGAAACGAATTCTCAATAAACAAAAGAAAGATTGTTATTTGTTCTGCTTGCTTTTCTACCTTGATTTTATGTATGATTAGGATACGATGAAATGAATATTCATGAAATTTTAATAAATTTTCGCTGTTATGATGATCCTTATTTCATCAATTTTATTATCAGATGTATCTATCCTGCGTAGGCAAAACGAAATTCGCCTATGTGAAATTCGCGAAGGAATTAGAGATCAGGAAATAAATAGGTATATGAAATGAAATAAGAGAGAAATAAATATAAATGCATATATTAAAGAAATTGTGGTGGAATTATAAAACACTTTCCTCTCTCTTTTCCGTGTCTCTCTGCATGCAAGTTGAGCGGAAATAAAATCACGAGTTGCGAATAATATTGTACGAAATTATTCTCATTATCAGTAGATTCATTTAGTTCTTTGAACATCGTTGCATGCGGAAAGAGATGAACTTTTCTAGATTGCTACATTTTTAGATTTATTATTTTTATCCGTTGTTCATTCGCTGCATTTTTACATTACTTTTGCTTTTTTTATTTACTTTTATTTTGTTTTCATTTATTTTTCATTTATTTATTTATTGGCGGGAGAAAACATTTTATAACGATAGAAGCAAGTTACAAACATATCAGAATGTAATATTGATAATTTGGAGCAAATATTATTAGCGAAAACAGTGATAATATAATAACGACAATAATAATAATTTTCAATATTGAGGATTTAATGAAAAATACCGAAAAAGGAAACGTGGAATATCTCTTGATCGTTACATTCTATTAGACTATCGATCAATCATGCTGTTTTCCACCCTCGGTTACTTAACCGCAAACAATCCCGACCATCGCGACAATGTCGTCGCTCTAAATTAATTCGCCGCATAAAATGCAGAGACTCATAAAATATTGACACGGGAAATGTCACAAGATAGATTGGAGAACGAATGACAAGGATTAAAGACTGCATTGTCGTGCCTTTCGTAATATAATGTCGTTTATTTTCTCCTCTCTCCTTCTCTTTCTCTCTTTTTCTCTCTCTCCCTCTCTCTCATTCTCTCTCATTCTCTCTCATTCTCTCTCATTCTCTCCAATTAGTTATCATCGAATCGAATAAAATTGACTCGCAAAATTACATGCTAAGGGGAACGGCCCAGTACCCGAACATATAAGACTTGGTGATCAAATTGGCCGTATATAATTGATTAATCTGCTTAAAAAACAAGTAATTTTGTTTTATATACATAAACTATAATATTATACAATAGAAAATGACAAAACAAGATTGTTTTGTATTAAAAATTATTTATTATAAAGATTAAAACACGATATTCTATTTGTCCCAGTACCCGAACGCTGGAAAAACTTATGTCCCGAATGTTCCATTTTTATGTCTAGTACCCGAACTTAGAAAAGAATAACTTTTAGGAAGAGTTTTGGGAATTTATTTATTTAATACGTTTACAAATATTTTATGTATTAATAACATTTATCTTTTTAATTAAAAAATTTGAAGTATTAACTTTGTATTATAACATTTAGTATTATAACATTAAATAATTATAACATTTAGTATTATAACATTGAAAAATTTAATTTTTTAATTTTTTAGTTCTTTTAACGATCTTTTCTTCTTTCATTTTTCTTTTTAATAATTTTTCTGCCGCTTGTTTCATTTTTTTTTCATTTTTTTCATTTTTTGTTACAATTGTATAATAGCCCAGATAATACATATAATAACATATAATACATATAACTTATTTAAGAATTTTATAAATATTTATACATAAAAAATATGCATAAATAATTAAGATACAGAAAAAATACGTTAATTATTAATGACAGCACATGCATAAACAATCTGCTAGGTTACTGTTCCAGTGACGGGACGTATGACTTATTACGTGACCCACAATCCGAACACGGTAATTTCTTATAAATTTTAATATTTTTTTAATTTTTAATATTTGAAACTTATTCTAAAACTTATTAAGAAGTTTTAATTTATTTTAATAATACAATTAAGTATATTACATTTAAAAAAAACTCTAATTAGAAAATTGGTCTTTCTAAAAAAAATTCGTAAGATAAGTAAACTAAACACCGCAAATCCATGATCCCATGTTTCTAAAATGATTTTTGCCGCTATTGTATTAGTAACAATTTTTTAGTAAAAATATAAATAGTAAATGTTTAAGGAAAATATAAAAATATATATGATTTAGTTATTTTGATATTTATTTATAAAAAATAAGAGATATATGCAGATTTGTTCGGGTATTGGGTACTGTTCGGCTACTGGGCCGTTCCCCTTATAGGCGGAAAGGATAAATGTTTGCTTTCAGTCCGTATAGTTTCGACAGAAAACTACTTTTCTGAAAAATATTAAAGAAAGCTGTCTTTTATATAGGAAAAATGAAGAATATAAATTTTGCAGAAAAATAAAAATACAGGTACGTACCTTAAAAACTTATATAAGATACGTCAGATTAATTATTAAATATATTATACATACTTAAAGCGATAGATAGCGCAAAAAGTTTCAGTCGAGTCAATTTTACCACGACTCGATTCATTTATAGCCACTGTCTTTCTCTCACACTCTCGTTCCCATTTCTTGTTCTCGTTCTCGCAATTTACATTGATATCAACATATCAGTCCTTTCATCGCGCGGTCTCACATTCGCACTTGCTGCGTGTGTCTGATCTGCCGCTAAACACTTTTTAAACGTCTATAACCGCCTTATAATTGCCATTTGCAGTGAGTCGCTAGAATCTCTCTTTTAAACGCTACGCTTTGTTTATTAGGCCCTGTGTACAGCGTGACTTAAGTTAAACCGTTGTTTCTTCAATGGGATGAAATTTTGTTCACGTCATCTCGGGATTGTCGGATACAACATTTGCGCGTTCGCACGAACAAGCGGTACCAATTGAGTATTTCGCTGGTCGAAATGTCGTCGCTCTATCCTATATTCCATGGCATAATAGATGCGAATCAATATCGCTGATAAAAGAACATATCTGGAAATGTTTTATCTCTAGAAATGATTAATCGAGAATTCTTTCGTTAATTAACGTCAAGTTTCTTTATGTCGAAAGGAAGAACGATCCAATAAAGGTTGAACTATTACTCGACTTATCTTTTTCTATATATTATTTTTTTTATGAATGGCAGATTTAACTTAGCAAATAATAAATGTTCAATTTTTGATACCTTATTTTTTAGTACTGCTTTGATATTTTTACAAAATTATTTTGCTATTTTGATATTTCCATTCGGTATGTTTCTTTTCTCTAATTAGTTGACGTAACGTTTTTAGATGAGAGTACGAAAATCGGCTTTTAAATGTATCTTGTTTTCTCTTCTTGCGCATTACGACCAGCCAAAACTTACTTGAACGGAAGCCCGATGAAATGTGTATTTAAACGCCTCGACAACAACAATTAATTACAACATATACATAGAAAAATAATACTCGTGTCGATGTGTCGAGAAAGGAACACTTGTGTCAGAAGAACCCCGCCACACTTGCCTCAAGTTCGTACTTGGATGCGTATCATAATTTACTTTTTAGTTGCCATAATAGAGGTCAATATTACATAGACCGTTTAAATTAAAGAAATTGTTATCACAATTAGGGATGTCAGTACGCAAATTACAAATATATTCTTAGTCTGACTTAAAATTAAAATTCGTCTCTTTATACTATTAATTAGTTGTGTTGTAATAATGACCAATTAGAGCAACAAACATTATTCATCTTTATTTAATGTTAGTGCAAGAACTTGTTGATCTCCTGTTAACGGTAACTTTTTAATTTCCGAAGTTGTCAATTTTTGTTTCTTTTCTTTCCTTTCCTCGCATGTCTAACAATTACGTTTCCGACATGGTTTCATATTCGTGGAGGAGAAACGCCGTCGAATGAATAAGTCAATTAAAAACCGTTCCATATAATCGACGATCCGGAATAAAAGCGCGCTCGCGGCGATATTATTGACATCCCTAATTGCCTCTCTGCAACATAATTCCTTTTTTTTATCAACTCTACAATGACGACGCGCACAGTTTAGTCCGATATCTGCATGTTCAGCGCTCGGAACATGTCTCGTTATTATCGCGACTGACTGTAACGGATAGGATTAATTAACAATTCGAGGTACATCGAGATGCTGCTCGATAATTTTACTGAATCGGCCGTAAAAGCGGTGTCCGAACGAAACCAAGCTGCGAAAAGATACGCGAGACACCGATTCAATACTTTGACAAATTTTGTCAAAACTTGGAACATTGTAAAGTACGTAAAAAGAAAGAGAATCGTAAAAAATAATGATATATGTGCAACATATAATCCCTCCGACGATTTAATCCTTCTTTTAGAATTCTGTTTTTCCTTCGCGTATAAGCTGTGAGATCTGTAAAATTCTTTCTGCACGAACGAACATTTCGTTCAAAATGAAAAAGAAGATCAGTGCGGCGCGTCTTTTGCAGCGTATTCAGTCCTGGATTCGTCAGATTCCGTTTCAGAGGATTGCAAAAAGGACGATGTTTCCAACAAAGAGCAATTTAAAACCATCTTTTTATCTATCTCATAATTCGTGGATTTCTTCACAAATCCGAGCGAGTATTTCAATCTCCGTATTTTATTTAAATTTCTGTATCCTAGAAATTTTGTAATAGCCTTTCGGTGATCTTTCGCTATATCGTTGCATGCTGACGGTCTCTGACGCGTTCTCGTCGAGTTTTCTCTTCAACTTTGGCGAACTCATATATTTACGAACGACGGAGGCGAATTCGATGGCGAATTCAAAGGGTCTGCGATTTAAAGCTATTGCAGAGCGACTTGATTTCCGTGTACGGCGAGTTTCATTAAGGAAACGTAAAAAAGATGATTTGTCAGAAATTCCAGGATACACGGAAAAGCCGTGCCTACTGGGGGGAATTACGCTAATTAGTGTCTTTACTCGGACGGTCCGCGTAACTGCGCACGTTAGCATAGTCTCCCTTTCTCTTTTTTTCTCTCTCTCTCTCTCTCTTTTATTCATTCTGTCACTCATTTACTCTCTCTTTCTCTCTCTTTCTCTCTCTCTCTCTCTCTCTCTCTCTCTCTGGAATGATTATCCAGAAGCAGGTAGAGACGGTCGATTAAGTGGACCGTCACATTGATGCAGAAAAGGTATTCCGTACTGCGTTAACATTGCGACATTGCATTTGTCGGTGTCTTATTGAAAATAATATCGCGCACAGTCAAACTGTATATAATAAAATAATAAAGTTCAAATATATCGAACTAAAGGTGAGCCGTCATGAAAAATAACAACTTCTAAATATAAACCGTAACGTTTTGTTCTTTATTTTTTTTGTTCTTTAGTCCGTTAACTGAAATTGTTATTTTCAATATAATTGGTCTCTAGTTCGTTATATTTCGATTTTATAAAAATCAAGCCTTTTTCTCATTTATTATTTTACGTGTGTCCTCTTTATTTTTACTATTATAGAATATGGGTCAAGAAAGATACTACGATTTTCGATTACCAGAAGTATACAGAGTTACATCAATATTTGTTGCTGTAATTATTGCAAGCGATATTTTCCCAATGATTGGAAGATACTGAAAGAGAGTACTCGAACAAAATACGGAATACCTCTACAGATACATATATACTAGGATGACATAAGTAATCTATCTTCCACCTAAATATATATCTTTACTTCTTTGAAGAATAAACATGCGCGAATAATACAAAACGAATTTTATTAATAAAATTTAGTAAAGTCCCCTCTATGTCCCTTGACTCGAATAAAAAATTCAATCTTATTATTCGAAGAAATAAAAGTATATATGAATTGACTATTTAATTATGTCACCCTACGGTGTATTCTCGGCTCAAATTTCCTATCATGTACACGCAAGCGACACGTAAAACACACAGAACTCGATGCCAATACATGTTATATTTATTATTATACTTACAAAAACAACGAGCCACTCACGCTTCCGTTATTATAATATTTACAATCCGCCTCTGGTTATTGCTATTATGGTACATTTATACAGGCAAAATGGCGCACGCGATGGGTGTCTTCTTATCCTGCGTGTTGATCCATCGCGGCGTTATTGTTTCGTGATTACGATAATGTTACATACGGCCTCGCGCAACGTTAATAAGTATCTCGTGTTATATATATGGTACAGCCTCGCGTATGCCGGTGTGCGCTAATAATTACATCTAATTAGCGCTAGCCGACCGTCTCGACGTATGTACAGAGTAAACACAGATTAACTCCTCTTTCATCCCCTCGTGCCTCTCTCTCTTGCACGTATACTATACATCCGCATTCCGTGTAAACTTCCGGCGTCGCTCTTCTTGCGCGAACGTTGACTGTTTAATGGCTTACGCAAATATCTTGCTTTCAAATAGAGAAAATTATTAGCACATATTCTGAAAACTTCCATATATAGAACACTTTTTCTCTTTCGTTAATTTTCTGCAAATATTCGCAAATTAATAACCGCTGTTGTAAATTTTCTAAAAATTCCTTTAAGTATATATGATATTCGGTGGATTCCTTTTCGTCGTCGACGCCGAAAGAAGATTCCAGGTTGTCAGCCTCACAATCGTCACGTAGATCGAAGCATATCGATGATAATCGTTCAGTAATAGCGTCGATTATATTCGCTAATACTCGTTTTAATGGCTCCGCTCTTGGAAAGCATTAATTTTGATCTCGAATCTCTCGAAAGCGTTTGTCGCGTGCCTCTCGAGGCGATATGATAGCACATGGATTACACATTACCGGATGTATTTTGGGATGCGATTACGTGGAAGGCAATTACGCGCAGTCGATCGTCGCTCGAACGATGACTATGGTAGTATTTGATAGGAACTCACACTTCAAAGACCGCTAATTCGCGATTAACCCTTTAGATTTAACACAAATTTTTATTCCATCTTAATATGTGCAATTCTAGTTTAGAAGTAACATATTTAATATTCTTATTTTTTAAATTTAATTATGGAGACATAAAAGTCCCATTAAGTCATAAAGTTAAAAATTTTAAGTCATAATCTCTCAAATAAATATTTCAAAACAACTGTCTTAAGATATTTTTATAGATTGAAAATTTCAAATCCTGTTCGTAATTCGTTGCATAATTTATTGCTTTTTTGTTACAATTATATAAAATATATTATTTAAAAGATACAATTTATATGTAACATATCTCGTTAAAACAGAAATTGTTATACATGTTGGTCAGATGGGAAGAATCTACAAGGTGCGTATTACATGATGATTGACAATCAATGTAATGATTAACACCGTGTGCTATACGCACGAAATTGCGAATAAGTGACGTGCGAAGTAAATATATCCGAGCAATAAGGGTTAATTGCGAACAGCGTCGATTGATGTCCAGAAATCGCTGGAACAAAGCGGCTCGATTTCGTTTTGGCTGGAGATTTTGGTTGGAGAGAGAAAATAAAAGGACTTTGAACTCGCCTTTCGAGGGCGGATTTTTCGGAGTTGTGTCGAACTACACGAATTGCGAGGGTGTCTTCCAGCAGTGTCCGGCGCAGCAGGGCAAGGCGCTCTTTAGGGTATCCTTGAAGGCGTCACGGAAATCGCGGTTGAAGTACGCATAGATGAGCGGGTTCAGGGCGCTGTTGAAGTAACCTATCCAGAAAAGCACCGATACCACCGTATCCGGGGTATAACAGGCCTCGCCGCACAATGACGTCGTCAGATACCTGAAGAATAATAAACAAAAAACTCACTTTTTTCTACATTCGAACCTAATCGAGGAAGTTAGTTGTTAAATTTATTTTTTAACATCAAGTATTATAAAGTTACGAAAAAAAATTATTTCCGATTTGCCTTACACATCCATATTTTAGAAAATTAAATTTAGAATTATATTTTAAGAAATCAGAATGTAATTTAATACATTTCTTAAAATACTGTATAATACGAATAATTTATCTAAAAAATATAGATGAGAAATGAGTAAGTTTTAGTCTTGTAAGTTTTATAAAAGAAGATTAATATATAGATGATTTATATTATCCCTATTCATACTATCCCTATTCTTTCATTGATCTGTTACACAAAAAGGCATCAGTCCTTCACTTTCACCTAAGAAACATAATACTATACACGTAACACAATAACGTAAATCGTTAAAGACGATTTTCTCACAAAGAATTAAGAAAGCGTTTTGGGAATACCGCGGTAACATTAATAATCGAGACGGTAAGAGGACTGTAAATCTGTAGGGAAAAAGGTCAGGAGGCCGCATATCTTGAAAATGCGAATATAGATACATATAACATCCAGATATTTATGGGATTTGTTTTATGCCAAAACTACATCCGGGGAAAACGAGTTTTCTCTACGCGCGCCTCGTGTATTTTTCTACAAGCATCTGCGTTGAGTATTTTGCATATAGATGCGTCTGCTGCATTATGCGCAGATTTCAAATCAATATTTCAATATTGCCTTTTCTACGTGGGTGAAAATCGACGTGAAAATAAGATTCATGTTTGGAATTCAGCACGCGCGGCGCCCCTTAATTTTGCAACAAAATTTGAAATTTCCTGCGATTTACAGACGTTATTACGCTTGCAAAAATACAGCATAAATTCTGAGAGTTTTGTTTAACGAGGCAGATGTCCGGAGGTATAACTCTAAACAGAAACTGTTCTAATTATTCCGGCAACTCCCGGAGTTATCACGTCAGTTACCGGTCTAAATTGAGAAGAATGGTGCTTGTATTTCAATGTAGTTGTTTCCAATTTATTTCACAATTAAATTAATGAAATACAAACAGAAAATAATAAATCATTTTAAAATTATTTTATAACGAATGTTTTACGCGCTTTTCTCTAGGAAAAAATTAATTCCACGTATATCAGAAAGTTTATGTTACGTCATTGCCTGATTAGCTGGATATTCTAATACATAAATCGAAAACATGGTAAGAATGTAATGCGAGCATATTTTCAATCACATAATCATATCATTAATGCACGAAGCATCGATCGCGATACCGAAATAGCGCGATATTAAATGGATCGACGTGGCTTTGTGGTCACAGTTATCTCCGTTTGACGAAAATTATAAAGCCACCGACATCAATCAAACAAATTGGACTTTGAAAACGCAGTTGATCTCTTTTGTACAACTACATATATATCCGCTCCTACGGATTTATCCCGCCCCGTATTGTTTTCCAATATATCTCTATTGTTATTTCTATCGTTGTGCGCCACGCGAAACATATGTCACGTGAAGGAAGAAAAACAATATATCGGGCACTCAATAAAATAAAGATATACAAATATTAGCAGATTAACGAGATTCGATACAAAGGAATTTAAATAATCATAAATGTGAAAGGGGGAATTGAAGAGAGGACCTACTGATCGCCATATTCGGACATTTTCTGAAAAAGGAATAACGTCAAATTATTCATGCGTTAAGAGAGAGCCGATCACGTACAAAAGTCGATAACGCGATTCAAAAAATGGCCGAACTACGAAACTAACGCGAGCTTTTAGGTCAGTAGAGTGATGCGTTTTGTGCATTTGCATGAATAAAAACCGAGTTGCAAAATCGAGGATGTTCCGTCGTACGTCCACATATCTGCATTGCTTCGCTCTATTTCCATAGAGAGCTCATTTTCTGGCGGAACTTTATTCGGAATATTTATTCATCGTCATCATTCGCTGTTTAACGAAATCTTCGTGAATTCTATTGCCAGGCTAATATTACGCATTTAACGAGAACCATTTTAATGGGTAGTATTAAAACAATAAAATAAAACGAGTTTCATATGCAATTGTACAGAGATAGAATTATTTCTATATAATTCTGCTAATTTTATCGTAAAATACAATTTTATAACTACCTGGCTATCTATAAAATTCATTAAATCTTATCAATCTGATCTAATTTTAATGGTAGGTAATTCTGAGAAGCTAGTCTATAAACGACGAATTTTCCGTAGTCACTTAAATTTAAAGTACTTTTACTTATTCTATTTTAAACTAATATATCTTTTATTCTTGTTTCCAGGTGATCCTAAATTATTTTACTGCGAAGTCCGGGGACAAACTCATCTAAGTGGTAAGTGACCACATCAAGTATAATCATTGCATGCCTAAAGGGGTTTGCACCTCAGGCAAACAAGTCTCCGAGACACCTATCAATCTATTCGCACAGACACCGCGCGGTGTCTGTCTCCTGTATTTTGCATGATCTATTTTGAATTTTGGAGCAGCAACGCTCCGAGACAAGCTAAGGATTTTTTTTCCGTCTCTCGAGTCTCCCTAAGAGAGATCTTCATATTCCGCTACGGTCGCGACGCTTAGTCAAGCAAATAGTCAAACTGCGAGCAAGCTTGCGGAGAGAGTATAGGGTAAGCCCTCGGCAAACTCCATAGAGATGCACTTTCCGAGCTTGCATTAATAAAACATGGGGCAGACGAGACTGTCTCTTCCTCCGCTAACTTTGAACATTCGGCATCAGCAAAGCTGTCTCTCTCTCTCTCCCTCTCCCTCCCCCCCTCTCTCTCTCTGTCTTCTTCCTTCTCTCGCTGTTTCTCTTTTTCTCTTTGTCTCTTTTTCTTGACGATAATTCGAAAAATCCTACAGCAACATTTCTACGAAGCAAAGTCGCCAAGTGAATCTCCACTAAAACTATTTTGTTCGATGAGATTTTGCGCTTCGTTGCGTTCTTTCTTTTAAAGGAATTCGAGGCATCATTAGAGATCTGTTTATTTAGTATATATACAATTGGAAAGTTTAAAATATTAAATAAATTCTTCATAAAAACCTTATTACTTTTTAATATATGTATTTAAAAAGATTAAGATAGACACTTCAGATTTACTATTAACTTGATATTAGGAGACCAATACTTAAAAAATTTTAATTTTGGAATATTTAAATTGAATTAATTCCATTTTTTTTTCTTTAGATTAATGAGATTCAAAACAAACAACTAAATCGAAAACTTGTTTCTCTTTTTTTATTTGATTCGAATATTGATCTTTTCTTCTTTTTTTATCGAAAAACGTCTCTTAATTTAATAGAATAAAATTTTAACGAAATTATTTAAAAATCTTCTGATTAAGCTTATCTCGATAAAGATTCCGTAAAAATTTCCATAAAGAATTATCTTTAAGGAAACTGTATTATTGAATTTTTTTCAAAATTGATACTTACCAGAGGAAGAACGGTAACCAACAGAGAAGAAACGCCCCCATAATTATACCGAGTGTTCTCGCAGCTTTATGTTCGGCTCGCCAACTTTTCGTTTGCTGTCGTATCGAAGTGCCTGAAACACAAAAATAGCCAAATTATGTCGTAATGCTAACTTTTTGAGAAGTTTATTATTTTAGTTATAGTTTAGTCAAATAAGGATCTTTCAATAGGTGTAAATTTATCTTATATGAAAAAAGATTTAAGAAAAAAAACCTATGTTGGATGAAATATCACAGTCTTTTATGGAATAATTATTATATCTGTAATTATCCATTAAATTTTCCCGCTCTGTAGATATAACGTAGATTTATCGGTGAAGTGTGAAGCATGAGTATTAACGTATTATACGTTGCCATCGCACGCGTTGAATTGGTAAATTTTAATTCAAATTCGATGAGAACAACGTTGTTTATATAATTACCACTGCAAAATATAAACTAGATTCGCGGACATGCCGTTCTAACGATAATATTAATATATTAATGGTTCTTCTAACATGATATGCAATGTTATAAGTATTTTTCTATAGAAATCCATTGTCGTGTTAATGAGATTCAGTTACACACATAACTTTCAACCTTTAATTAGTCATGTGTGTTCGTAACGACCTCCATTTGTTCTGCAATTTGGCGAAGTCAAATTGATTATTGATTACTCGAAATTAAACGGAAGCTCATATTAGATTATTAATTTCTATAATTAATTTCTCTTTTTTGTAATTAATTTTTTCTTTTTTCTTTTTTCTAGTTTAGTGATTTTAATTTCAAAATTTCAAAATTATAAAGTTAAAAGAAAAAAACGAGCAATTCAATCATTGTATTTTATGATTAAAACCATTACATTTTATGATTTTATTTAATTTTCGAAGCATACGATTTAATTTTTTTTTATATTTTATCTTTTATGGCTTGATTTGAATTTTTAAGTCCCGCTTATTTAGAATATTAATTAATGAATGTTGGCGATTACAATTATAACGAAAATATAAACGAATTAATTTGAATATTAATATAAAGAATCGTAATTATTTATTAAACAATATTAACACTTTCACTGCCAAGCGGAATAAAAAAAATTACGCCCTCAGACCAAGGCTGCTTTTTTACCAGGTGCTGTATTTTATTGCCGATTCTTACAGTTTTTATGCTTTTCTGTTTTTTTTTGTTTTTTTTTACAGCTCTTGACCTGATTACTCGGTGTATCGTTTACGATACACTTGGTCTGCGTGGTTAGGTTTTAGGTGTATCGTAAATGATACACGTGGTAGTGAGAGTGTTAAAAATATATCGATATAAATAATTTATTAATCATAATATTAGTAGAAATATAGTGAATTATTTCTTAATTTTTTAAAAATAAATTCTGTATTTGAAATCATAAAGTGATTTTATTACGTCAAATCAGCGAAAAATTTCATGTAAATTTTTTGTTAAAGTGAAAATATTTGATTTAAATTAGGTGCGCCGCGACGCGCAGAGTTTGAGAAAAGAATAAAATAACTTCAAAATTATCGAATAATTTGTTTACATTGTTTTAATCCTTGATTTATTTACAAATTTATTGTAATAAATTTAAAAATATAATGCAGTTAAAAGTATTGATTTGCAATAAAAATTCAGGTAGTAAAGCATTAATCGATAAGTTCAACAACGAGATTTAATGAAGAATATACCTATACTAGCTCTCTTTCTGTCTCTCTTTCTCTTTCTCTCTCTCCCTCTCTTCCCAAGCAGCAAAATAGGGCGAAATTACGTTTATTCGACCTTCTGATAGGTTCAAAAGTCTGTTCGACCAAGCCCAACTTACGTCGAATCGACGTCGAAAGAAGGTAAGTGGGGAATAAAGTTGAAGTAATTTTACGGTTGAAATTAGGTAATGCAAGGCATTTCGCCTTATAAGTCATAGTCTGATTTGGTGAAATGGACCTAGCAGAAGGTCGAATATCGGTAATATTTTGGTAATTTTGACCAATTTGTGCCCTCTCTTCGACCTAACCTTTGTCTTTGAGACATCTAGTAGATGGCAGCGCTGCACATCATGAAAAAATATATATTCCATATTAGTTCTACCAAGACGGATGTCTATGCTACAGTCATAGCATATGGTTCCAACCACCCATGGAAACTCAGAATAAAATATTAACAGAGTCCACCACTACGTCGGTTTGGAAACTGAATATCGTGTGACATGTGACAAAAATATAAGTGCGAAAGAAAATTTTCTGTACAGAATTTTATTTTACTTCGTTAAAAGCAACGCGATGTCGAAAATAAATAATTTAAGTAATTATTAATTAATCGTTAATTATTTAGCAATAATAAGTTTTGCATTTAGCACAATAAAAATATTTTAATCTCGCACCTACGTGAAAAGTATCGTGAAATAGATTTTTTTCAATTCTTAGTCACTCCGAGAGATATAATATAATTTATTTTATAATGCCTAATTTTAGAAAGCGTTTTGGGGTATCATGGCGGACATACTAGTTCTCATAATAATGGCCAATTTAACGTTTTCGTCTGAATTTCGACCTGTAGGTCGAATTTCCCTACTGTGAAAACCAAATACCAAACTTTGAGGGCAGATTTCCTTGATCGGGGCATTTTTACTTCAAAGTCGTTGACTTTGAGGTCATCTTGTCGATCAATAAGGCATTTTGACTAATAAGTCCGATTTCCCTATTTATAAGTTAGATTGACTTTAAAGTCGAGATCGCTGGATCGATATATAGAGAAATGCGAAGTCTATTTCGCGCCTAAAATATTCTCTATTAGTCAAGTCAAACATATAGGACTTATATATGGTAAAAATTAGGTAATTCTGACCAATGAAAGTCATATCGCCTTTGAGATTGAAATTAAGTAATACAACCAGGTCACATTTCCTTCAAACAGGACTCTAATTTTAACTTATAAGTTGAATCGACTTTGAAGACACATCTTTGATCAAAGTTTGGTCATTTATAACCTAATGTATAATTTTAAAGTCACTGAACTTTGAAGGCATTTTGTAGGTTTAAACTACGTAATTTTCGACCTGCTTTGCTGCTTGGGTCTTTCTCTCTCTCTCTCTCTCTCTCTCTCTCTCTCTCTCTCTCTCTCTCTCTCTCTCTCTCTCTCTCTCTCTCTCTCTCTCTCTCTCTCTCTCTCTCTCTCTCTCTTCCTGTACCTCTCATATTATCATATTTTTTTCTCGAGGTTCTCCCGAGAGCTTTCCTGCAAAAGCCATTAAAAGCCGGCCTACCCAATTTCTGATATAATTACCTTGCACAACGTACCATCGAGCGTTGTTATCGTAGCGCACAACTGCGATAATCGCACTACGAGCGAACATCATCATACACGAAAATTTTTCCACAAGCAATTAACACGCACTAGCCATTTAATCTCGTCTGTCAGTGTGTTCCGCGAGAAAGTTTCTCTCGACGTGAAAAAGCTCTCCATGAGTAGGTAAGAATTTTTTATGCGTACCTATAGAAAATGGTACATACGTATACTCCGTCCAACGAGAGAGATCATGGTTGATCAAACATAAATAACGATAGGACACAGAGCCGCAACAAGGTGTTCGCGTTAAATTATTTTTATTTTTAATATATAGTGTTGGACAATATATCTATTAAAAATAAAAATAATTTTACGCGAACACCTTGTTACGGCTCTGTGTCCTATCGTTATTTATGTTTGATCAACCATGATCTTTCGTTAGACAGAGTATAGACACATTTGTCACTTGAAAATTTAGTAAGTCGTATTTTTTAGAGAATTTAATTGAAACATTCGACATAAACATATAACTACTTTTGCAAAATAATTATAAATGCGTAATAGTCTGGTATATTTTATATATTTATATGTATATTTCTTATTCTTCACAAGTTTGTTTAATCCCACTGCTAAGCGTAATTGAAACAAAATCATGGCAAGTATTTCTAAGAAAAAAATTATTAGCTCGAGCCTTTGATAGCTCGATAGTAAAGGCTTAAAAGTTTCGTCAGTTTGCAAGTTAGAAATCCTGAATCTCTGAGCACTCTCTTCCGGATGTGCAGCGGGACCTCGAAAACCGCAGACAGAGCGAATTCACTTGGGGTTATATCCGAGAAGTGGGGAGACGAAGTGGTTGTTGTTTAGATAATACGGGAAGGAAGGGTGTCTGTCCGGACAGAAGGCTGAAGGGTTCGCGTGCTCGGACGTACTGAGGCAGATTTAGGTTGGTTGGTCGATGCTCAGCGCTTTCGTGCAATCAATGCGCTCGTCTATCAAGATATAAGAAGCGCCGCTGTACATTATACAGGATGGTTTCAGCGAGTAAATGCAAGTGCTTTGCCGGCGAATTTTAGAATCAATCTTCGGTGGTAAGTTATATCAATTTATTAAAGATTAAATGTAAAATTACATAAGCGAGAAAAAATGTCTTTTGGATCGTGAACTTTTTTATATGTAGAATATTAGCGCGTATATGTTATGATAATTTGACATAGGTATATTAGAAAATAATTTTAAGATGATCACTAAAAATGAGAATTTTATGTATATGTACAATACACATATAATATCTATTAAAATACACATATAACATCTATTTCAGAATTAATTAATTTTCTTAATAGAAAAAATTTGGATTTATATAATATATATACTCTTAAAATGTGTATTTATTTTAGCCTTATTGTATAACTTTAGAAAATTATTTATCTTGTTTTGTGTTTTATTAATTACTGTATACAGCATTTCGTAAAAACACATATACCTTCTCTAATTACTGAATATTCAAATTTTAAGTAAAAAAAATCTTACAAGTCTCATTCTTCGCAAGATGTTTGAAAATTATGATACATGTATCACACACGTATTCGATGTTTTCTTTGTTACTAATCACCATATGTATGTGCATCACGCGCGCACGGCACAGTCGGAGATGCAAGACAATCGCGACCCTATTTCGCATCGCATCTTGCAAGCTAAAGCTGCGTCTTAATATGTCGCTCGTTACTTGGTGTCTCCGGGGAAATATCTTTAACGCTTTTGTGGCCTAATTTTCTTTTCCATCTCTTTAAAGCGGATCGGTAAGTGGATATATCAGCGAAGAACAATGATATGCTATCACAATCTCTTCAGCCAATGAGAATTTTACAGAAGAAAAATGAAACGGTGTATGTGAATTTGTTTATATATATTCTGTATTTTTAGAGAGTAAAATATCTGATAATAATTATACTACTTGTGTAAAATTTACAGAAGTCTTATTATTTATTTTTTATTCGTATATTTATAATTTATATATTACATATATATTATGTATATGTGCTCTTAATCAATTATGATATTTCCTTATATTCGTTAATGAAAGTAAATCATAATTATATAATTAAAATTGTATAAAAATTATAATTAAAATTTTTGGCGCATTACAATTGAAAATTTTTGATAATACTTTCTTTATTCAGTAAATTATAATATTTCTGTAATTTTTGAGAAACTACAAGGTATTAATTTTCATCATTATCTAATATATCCTATATGTGTGTGATAGTTTCAACAAATTATATAAAAATATATTATAATTTATTATAATAACATTTGAAGTATTTCTATTATAGATTTTCCAAATATAATTGTTTTTAATTACTTCTCTCCGTCTTCTCTCCTCTCTGTGCACTACGCTGTGTGTATTACATATGCTATAATAAATGCAGTCTTGTTACAAACGACACGATAACGAACGGATAATAATGACTCAATTAAAGCATAATCAATAACGGGTTGAAAAATGGACCCGCTCAAATTACGTTCTTTGACACAATATCCCGTTAAACGTCGCATTTTTCCACGCGCGAACTCCGAGCCGGGTTATAATCACATAATGATGGACTTATATAATTATGATGATAAAATTCCATCACCGTGAGAATTGTCCGACAAAATCCCACCGGCAACAAGGAGATGTTTTTACTGAACTTTATGAAGATTCTCTACTCTCTCGTCGCTCCATTTTCATCCACAATACGCCGACTCTCGTCGGCTTTAGGAATTACATTGGTTTTATTTTTTACTAACTGACAGACGGACAGGCAGATGGACTGGCTATTAAATGTACAACAGGTCAGTTCCAAACTGACCCTTCCAGACTCCTGGAATTTATTTTTTCTCAATTGAAAAATTGTATAATAATAATTATACGTAACAGAATTTCTCTAGTTATAATTTTATAAGTTACTTATAATACTTATATATATTGTAGTAAGAATGCTTGTAATATAGGTATTGAGCGATTTGGTCATCTTGAATTTGAGATGGGTGGCTACTTGGTATTATTGTCGCGTTTCTCATTGTACGGACCAATGAACAAACGGTACCGCAAATTTGACACGTCATCCGTGTCGTGTCGAGGTTTACCCCTCGAGATAGCGACCACGAGACCGAATGTCAGATGCGATAAAACTTGATTGTAACGGATGAAATACACTCAATAAAAAATTTTATTATAAAAAAAATTATATTAACGTTAGTAAAAAAATGTATGGATAAAATAATAATAATAATAATAATATAAATTTTAATATCAACAATCTTTTTCTTCTAAAACTAATAGGCAAAGTAAAATGGATAAATAATTTTCACAACATATTAGTTTATTTATAATTTTTTGATGAATTATAATGTCCCAGTAAATTTTTAGCGATATCTATAATAACTTTTTAGTATCAAAGTCATTAATTGCAAAATTATTTTAAAAACGTTCATTTAAATTTAAAAAACATTTAAGAAAAGATCGTACATATTAAAGTTACTAAGGTGACAGGAAGAAACCTAAATTTTCAAAGTTAATTCCTTAATTATGCATACAGACATAATACTTCTCGATTATCGCTAATAATTCCATTTCCTTCTTCTATGATATGTACTTCTGTCGTCCATACTAACTGAAACGAATTGTTTCTTCTTGCCGGTCGTGTCTATTATTGGGAACGTGATTCGCGAGGAGATGAGATTGATACAGATGTTGCATATCGAGTTGCCGCCACAGAGACACACGACACACGATATAGATCTCCATGGAATGTTTCGACGGAGCTGTGCGCATTATTCTCTCTCACAACAGCCAGACATTATTGTCCTCTGTGGAAAAGACTGTTCTGCTAGAAAGAAAAATAAAATAACTGTAGAAAGAGTATTGGGAGCCAAATTCACTTCTAGATCCTTTCTAGAAGCTATATAAGATATAAGTTTTATTTTATTTTATTTTATTATATTTTGAAAAATATAAGTTTACAGTAACAGTAAAATTATATATAATGCGGAAAATTGTTGTGATTCTTATTTTCAATTTTCAGCAAAAAAAATAATTTTCTTTTAGTTATATATATATTCTCTCTATTATTATATAAATTGTTACATAAATATATATTATATGAATTTTATTATTATTTTCTCTGCAATATTATTATATTATTGTATACATTTTTGCGCGTGCTACAGTAATATCTAGTTCAACCACTTATAGTATCTGTAATGGCAAGACGTGATAGTCTCCTCTTCAGGAGAGGAATGAAGTTTAACGCGTGCTCAATCGAACTCGCATCGAGATTTGACCCCGTGATATCGCTCAGGGGGTTAATAGGCGTGCAACGTGCAACGTTAGCTGAAATGCACCATCCTCGGAAATCGGCCTACGCCTTCATTCCATCTAACCGCTTTAATGATGCATCCCTGACGCGGTTGCACGTATATATAGACGTAGAACCGCGTCACACATACGCACGCGGGAATGATATGTACTTAGCTAAATGTCGACGTCTCTGAAAGGCCTTTCGCAAAATTAGGTCGCGAGGTGTACGAGAAGGCGGTGCGCGGGCCTACGGTGCGAATCAGGTCATCGTTCTATATATCGATTCGATTCGATTGGACGATTTTGAAGAGCCTTCGCGAAAATATAAGTGATGTTATTGAATAATAAAACTAATCCGATGTCGCGATTGAGAATTAAATTTATGCTAGTTGATTTAAGAATACAAAGAATGTTAAAAATGTTACATGCGCGTGTAATCAGATATTTGCACGTACACATATACATATAAACAATATGTTACAAAATAATCTCGTGAAATCCGTGTCACGAAAAACAAACGAAAATAAATAACAAATAATCAGAATCATAAATCAACATCAATCCAACTCCTAAATGTGATATAACAGAAAAAAAGAGCCATAAATCACTTATGATACGTAGCATGCTCTTGGCAGTTTCTGAATTATTCCTAATGTTTTTGAAAGAAGAATGAAGAATCTTATAAAAAGAAAAAGAAAGATTTTTAAAAAAGATTCTTTTAATGAAATTGATAATATTAGTCAAATACTAAAAATAAAATAAGACTTTAATGCTAAATAATTCTTCACGAAAATAATAAATCTCTTAATGGAAAAAATCAAAAATAAATCTCTTGATGGAATTGTAATAACAAGAGACACGGTAGTGTCTCGTGCCAAGTACACGCGGAGCGAGACCGACCGTGACTCTTTTACGCGACGCGACGGGTTGCGAGTACCCAAGATGTTGAGATCTCGATAACGAGTAAACGGATCAAGTTCTAAGTAGGCTTGATCGATAGCTTGGGGTCGACTTTGGGGGGGTATCTCCTATAATATTTTCCGCTACGTGCCCTACGAGCGGAGATATTGTGACGCAAAGTCCAAATATGAAAATTTTTTATTAAGATACGTCTACGTCAACGCTCTCAATTCATTATAACATACATGTAACAAACAGATAACAGAGAAATGTCGCTTTCACTTTTTCGACACTGGCGGCGCAGGTATCGCCAGTTTCGATATTGCGCGCGTATTTCGATCGATCTAGTAGGTAAATTAAATTAGGTCGATAGACTTATCGGTCAGGAGGAAGATTTCTATTTAGGTAAATTAGGTATATATATATAATACATATTGAGTCAATTGCTTCATGTTTATCTGGAGAGATTTCGTATCCTTACATCGTATTACCACCGCTGCCGGAAAAGAAGGAACCCTACGCTTGGCAGAAAGTGCCGCTAGGGAATTTTTAAGTCGATTCTTATAAATCAAGCTTGAATTCGATGTCTAGGTATCCTAGGTTGCCGATGACGAGGTCCAGATAGTGCGCTTCATAGTTTTCGGTGTCCAGGTGTAATAATACGTTGAATTCGATGTCTACGTGTCCCAGGTTGCCGATGACGATGTCTAGATAGTGAGCTCCGTAGTTTTCGGTGTCTACGTGTATTAATACCTTGAATTCGATGTCTAGGTGTCCCAGGTTGCCGATGACGAGGTCCACATAGTGCGCTCCGTAGTTTTCGGTGTCTACGTGTATTAATACCTTGAAATTGATGTCTAGGTGTCCCAGGTTGCTGATGACGAGGTCCAGATAGCGCGCTCCGTAGTTTTCGGTGTCTAGGTGTAATAATACCTCGAATTCGATGTCTACGTGTCCCAGGTTGCCGATGACGAGGTTCACATAGTCCGCTTTGTAGTTTTTGGTGTCTAGGTGTATTAATAACTTTAAATCTGAATGTAGGACACGTAGATATCGAATTCAAGGTATTAATACACGTAGACACCGAAAACTACGGAGCGCACTATGTGGACCTCGTCATCGGCAACGTGGGACACCTAGACATCGAATTCAACGTATTATTACACCTGGACACCGAAAACTATGGAGCGCACTATCTGGAACCCGTCATCGGCAACCTGGAACACGTGGACATCGAATTCAAGGTATTAATACACCTGGACACCGAAAACTGGAGCGCACTATGTGGACCTCGTTATCGGCAACCTGGGACACCTAGACATCAAATTCAAGCTTGATTCATAAGAATGGACTTAAAAATTCCCTAGCGGCAGAATTAAAATTATGTCATGACATAATAAAAATCCGCTGAATTAAAATTATGTCTAGACATAATAAAAATTGGACGAATAATAGTAACCTTTCGAAAGTAGAGGTTTTAAGCTTGAAATTTAAATTTTATTCATTTTTAACAAAGTTACCGCTGCTCGAGTTTTGCCTATTTTTCAAGATAAATTTAGTGTTCCTTCAATTTTTGTGAGAAATGTATAATTTACTTTTACTTAAATATTATTAATTTTTATGTATTTGTTGTTATTGCTAATTTTGTGAATAATTAAAAAATAAAAAATAAAAATGTTTTGCAGATCCTTGCTTAACACTACAAAATAGGTGATATCAGTACAAAATTACCTTTTTCAAAAAAGGTAAAAAAAAGTGCCAAGTACACGCAATGTATTTTGTAAATTCAATCGAAAAATTATCTCACAAAATTGTCTCACAAAAATTGTCTCACAAAATTGTCTCACAAAAATTGTCTCACAAAATTGTCTCACAAAAATTGTCTCACAAAATTATTAAATTACAAAATTGTTATTTTATTCAATCCAAGTGATATCTACCTCGAAAAACCTAAATAACAAGTGGTATCTATTTAAAAAAAAATACGTGAAATTATTTAATACTGCGCCAATTACAAAGAGAGAATATATATATATACCTTAACAAAATTATTTTTATATCACGAAATTGCGTTACCAAACTCAATCCAAGTGATATATACCTTAACAAAATTATATCACAAAATTGTTTTACCTAACTCAACCTAAGTGATATGTTATTTCAAAAAAATATATGAAATCTTTAAATTACGCCAACTACAAAGAGAATATATATATTGCTTTGAAAAATAATTGTAGTGCAACTACTCTTAAAAAATAAAACAAAATTGTGTTACCTAACTCAACCCAAGTGGTATGTATCTTTGTATTCCTGAGGATCTTTCTATCAACCCAAGTGGTAGTAGTTTTAATTCTCCTTGATAAAATTATAATATTACAAAGAATCATTTAATCATTTTAATCACAAAGAATTAAAGAGGTAACATTATAAAATAAAAATATTTAATTAAAATAAAATAAATAAATTTTTCTTGTAAAAAACTTGGCGCTGCTTTTTTAAAGTCTATCCAGACAAATTTGCATCGCGCATAAACATAAGCGTAAGAAATTGATTGGTTCATATATATGTGCAAAAGGAAATAGACCAATCCATCTCTTTATGCATATGCTTATGCACCTATGCAAGTTTGTCTAGATTAATCTTAAAAAAGCAGCGCCAAGTTTTTTACAAGAAAAATTTATTTATTTTATTTTAATTAAATATTTTTATTTTATAATGTTACCTCTTTAATTCTTTGTGATTAAAATGATTAAATGATTCTTTGTAATATTATAATTTTATCAAGGAGAATTAAAACTACTACCACTTGGGTTGATAGAAAGATCCTCAGGAATACAAAGATACATACCACTTGGGTTGAGTTAGGTAACACAATTTTGTTTTATTTTTTAAGAGTAGTTGCACTACAATTATTTTTCAAAGCAATATATATATTCTCTTTGTAGTTGGCGTAATTTAAAGATTTCATATATTTTTTTGAAATAACATATCACTTAGGTTGAGTTAGGTAAAACAATTTTGTGATATAATTTTGTTAAGGTATATATCACTTGGATTGAGTTTGGTAACGCAATTTCGTGATATAAAATAATTTTGTTAAGGTATATATATATATTCTCTCTTTGTAATTGGCGCAGTATTAAATAATTTCACGTATTTTTTTTTAAATAGATACCACTTGTTATTTAGGTTTTTTCGAGGTAGATATCACTTGGATTGAATAAAATAACAATTTTGTAATTTAATAATTTTGTGAGACAATTTTTGTGAGACAATTTTGTGAGACAATTTTTGTGAGACAATTTTGTGAGACAATCAAAAATAAATCTTTTGATGGAATTGTAATAACTTAATGAGTTCGATGGATAATGGCGAAAATTTTTATGGAATATTTTGATAAGTTAAAAACAAATATATACAAAGTATGTAAAGTAGATTTTTAATTTTGATAAGATTGATATAAATTGGCCGTCATCGATAAAAAGCAATTTTCGCCAATGTTGTTCTAGACTCCTCCCATAAAATTGAAGTTCACGTAGACACAATCACGTTAAGCTGTCGATACTTCACGGTCGATTCGCCTGCCAATAAGCTTTTCATTTAGCCGCCACGCTTTTATCATCGATAGACACACATTATGGCGTACCTTCGCGCAAGTCGTAAAATAGAAAATGGAAAAGATCGGAACCCCTCTCGCGAACGTCCGGAATGATGAATCGTACAAAGCGGCAGCTGATCCAGCACTGTTCATTTTGCGGAACGAGATACCATAATCCGGCAAAGCCCGGGTGTATTACCTCATACGACAATTCTTCGGGATAAAAAAGCGTCTAATCTCCCGAGGTAAGTTCGGCTCGCCTCCCTTTATTTTGTGTTTTCTTTTCAGAAATTGATAAGAAATACACGTGAGATATTCAGGTATTAATTGAAAATTTAAACATTCAAGTATTGGAAGTATTTCTGTTAATTAGCAAAATTAATATCTGTTATTAAATATCACTTATTTACGGAAGTAGGTCCTGACGTAGGATATGACATCACTAAAATTTGTTGTTGATTATCTTTGTAATTACCTCGATTTTATCATTAAGTAAAAATATAAGCCTGTAGAGATCGATGTATTGTGTGTTTCGAAAAAATAGATGTGTAAGTAGATCGCTTCTGTCACTGATATTGATCGATTTTCTTTCATCGTCCTCTTATGCTATAACTATCAAGACCGTTGATATATTAGGTACCCAACAAAAAATTGGTGGACCCTTCGTCAAAGAGGTACGCGCGAAATATCGGGGGTTGGATACGATTACCTCCTACGCACTATCTAACTTAGAGAGCACCATTTTTCTGATCTTGTTGGAAGTTGATTAAGATTTATTTTATTTATTCCATGAAAATGGCCGAAAAAACCATTATGAATATTCGCTTTTAACTAGAAATTCGAGATTTGGTATCAATTTTGTTTCAACGAGAATGTCGAAGCAAGTTTGTATAATTTTATAGAATAATATAGCATGATTTTGTAAGTTTTTATTATGTAAAATATAAACTGTTAAAAGTTTTTTTGTTAAATAATTCTAATAAGTTTAATATCATATTTAATTCTCTTATTTATATATTAACACTTTATCGTTTTGGAGCAATCAATAAACGGAAAATTTTTTATAAACTGAGGTCCGGGGAAAAAACGGAATTGATTTTTCCTAAATAAAAATGTCGAGACTTTTATAATTTCTATTATAGATTAGGGTAAGAATGGACTTTATTTGAGTCAGTTAAAGAAAAAAATCGGATCAAAAATTTTCAAGATAGAAACTTTTCAATTTTCAGGGAAATTGAAAGACCCTTTTAATAAGCCTTCCTCACCCTGATTAAAATAAGAAACCTAGGACATTTCTATATGCTTGATGATTTAGTATCGGATGGATGGAACGCACTGATTATTTATTTCTACTTATTTCCAGTCTTTAATTTGCGAAGTCGTTCGCGAAAGGTTCGATCCTATGAATGAATCGGAATGAAACTAGACTAGCGAGTAACGCGGCATTGCGAGAAGGGCAGACTCGATCTCTCGACCCAGCAGCAGGCTGAGGTAGGTCAGTGAACGCGACTGCAGCAGCCAGCCAGTCAGCCAGCTCCAACGGGAACACCCTCCCGTCCGGGGTAGCACCCTCTCGCCCGCGACTTGTTCGCTCAATATCTGGTGAATGCGTTGCGGAGGTGAGAGGAAACCGAATTGGAAAGAGAAAGAGAGAGAGAGAGAGGGGGGGGCAACCCTTCCAGGGGAACAGATAGGTAAACTGCAGACAGAAGAAGAAGGGGTGATAGTTTACGTTACAGTCACGAGGATTTGCAGAGGAATCTCCCGCACTTCTGTCTATCTGTATTCGTACGTCTATTCGAAATATATTAATCACATATCTATTAATCTGACCAGTCGCGCGAAAATAGAACGGGGACTGTTGTTCGATTGTGTGAATGAAGGCACTTTGCATTACAATTATGGCCCTTAATGAGATTTAGTAATTCTGAATTCGTCAACCTCTGAGGGCTTTAAAAACTATCACCAGCGCTTTTATTCGCGTGGAACTTCGCTCCAACGAACTTTTAATGGGGTTGGTAGCGAGGATACCTAAAGTTGAATGTTAAAAGTGGCGAAACGAGATGAAGTTTGATCGAATTTGTAATTTTTAACGTTATATACCTTTGTAACTGAACTTCAGATTGGAATTGTAAGATAAAAGAGAGAGAGAGAGAGAGAGAGAGAGAGGAGAGAGAGAGAGAGAGAGAGAGAGAGAGAGAGAGAGAGAGAGAGAGAGAGAGAGAGAGAGAGAGAGAGAGAGATCCAACGCAACATCAATTTATTTTTATGAAATCTTACAATAAGTCGAACCTGCTGAAAATAACAATAAATATATACAGCAATAAAAATCTTACTACATTAAATATAACAAATAATAACAAAACTAATAAAATTTCAAGAAATTGAATCTGATGAAATAAAAATATATTTGATGTGTGTCTTAAAATAGGATTTACTTGAAATTATAAGAAGGTTTAAAAGTAATTTTTTTATTTTAAATTTGAGAACGCACATGTATACATATATTTGTCATAATATGTATTATTCTAATCAGGACGTAATCTCTATAGCGTTTATAGATGGCGACATGGCTGGAATCATCTCGATTTGTGGCTCGAAACAATGTCTATCGTGATTCGCATTCGCGGCGTGTACACGCGTTATATCTACGTATACATTAATTGCAATTTGCCGTAACCAGATTGCCTGTAAGCTGACAGCTGTATGGCCGTAATATTCCTCCGTAGAGAAGATATCATAATCCAGTAATTGATACGCGCGTTTCCGTAACTTGCTAGCAAAATAATATTTTTCCTGCGAAATGATACATAAAGTATCGATTGTGACTGCCACAGGTGTCAAATGTTTTTGATAGATTATATTTTATAAATTTTGCAAAAACAACGTCAGTTTTAGCCGCTTTTACAAACGAGAAAGAGAGAGAGGGGGAAGAAGGGAGGGAGGGCGAGAGAGAGAGATAAAAAAAGAAGAAAGACTGTTGAATAACGAAAATTCTGTGACAAAATCGTGCAATATGTTTTGAAATATTTCTCTCTTGATATCGCAATGTATTTTGATCCATTTGTATACTGCAGATATTTAAGCCTTTATTCATTTTTATATTGAAAAAAAAGTATTTGAAAGTTTTTATTGCATATAACGAATATTTTTATTTAAAATCGAGTAACACGCTAAAAGCTATTTGCACGAAAATGTCGACAATTATAGTTGCGATTTTGGTATCCTATTTAAACTTTACATTTTTAAAAAGAATATTAAATAGTGAAATTTATTTAATTTAATATTGACAAAAATAACCAGTTTTAAAAATAATTTTAACAAACCCAGCAAAGAAATGCAAGTATATTTAACAAAGAAACTAAATTTTTATTTGTTCGATTATTATATTCTTGTTATTATTTATTGTTATCTGCGTAAATAATTTCGTATTCGTATCAATTATTACATTAGTTAATATAGAGAGATAATGAATTTGATGCTATTATCGACATTTCATTTGTACGAAATCGGCATTATTTAGTATAATGTTACGTGCAATTTTATTCTGTATCATTAGGTAATTTTATTTTATTATTTGTAATCAGATTTATATTACACACACAAACACGAAGAATACATATCATACGCAGTTATTCTACACGTTGTACGACGTTATCGACGCCCTCGCGCCGTGTAAAATATAATGCATGATGCATTGCTGGATGATCTATTACTAGATTATATGATCTATTACTAGACGTGTTTACTCTCTCTTGGCTCGCGAACGACGAGCAAAGACTATGCTACTCCGCGGATTACACGTCAAAATTAGAAACATGACTTCCTGACGTTATTTTCATGTGCGAAGCGATGGGACGCCGGCTTGTAAGTGAGCGATAGTGAGAAAGTGGAAAGTGATGGGGAAGACAGAGACAGAGAGAGAGAGAGAAATCTCACGAGCTTTCAAATACCGCGCCGTCAGTTCGAGGATAGTGAGAGAACTGCTAGAGATGTAACATCGCACCGTGATATTAAAGGGAACGCGAAACCGATCGATTCATCTCAGCGTCTAGCAAAAAATGCATTTTTATTAAAAGCAATCCACCGCGATTCTTGCTTCGCGGGCGTGCGAAACGCGCGAAGTGTACCTGCAAAAAAATCCGCAGGGACGAGAATTACTCGCCCCTTTTTTTTCTATCCGCCATCAGATAAAGCGCCACGGGAAGTGTGCTGGAATTTTTATCTTCCTTTTTTGCAGAAGCGTCTCGCCACTCTTTATCTCTCGAAGCGGGGAAAATAATATCCGCAAAATCCGCCGCGACGCCGACGCGCATTTCGAATGGAGTACTCCATCGGCGTCATTGCAAAATCGCGTCGATCACAATATCGAGACGACATTGATAATGTGTATAATGATATAAATATTTAATTCGCGTCGACGCTAAACGCATTTATAGATATAATCGCTTTCTAATGCGACGGATGCCCGTTTATCGTTTAGCGTTTATATCATAATGACAGCTTCAATCGATACGTTATTTCGTGCGGGATATATATTCGCGGAACAAAATCTGCGGATTATACTGGCTTTCCACGGAATTTTCATTAAAGATAAATTGACTACGGATTTGTCGGGGAGTCTGTGATTGAAAGCCAGCTGTCATTATTAAGAATTTCTCATTCTAAAAGACACCAAGTAGGTACTGTATACGAGGGTATTTTCAGCATGTTGCGAAATCAGATCGTAACAATTGTAAAATTGCTTGCAGCTTACCGAGATTTTCAGCTATTTACGATTTAAAAAACTTAATGAAACGTTTTCCGACTCGCGCGTACTTTGGAAAGGTTATCGTTAAATTTAGTTTCGTTATAAAACGATGCTTTTAATCGTCGATTCAATGCAAAAATGAATTTCTCGTTAATCGCGTGTAGCGCGCAATTACCTTATTCATTACAAAATTTCAATATAAAGGCATTCCAACATTATTATTTCTTCGCAGCCTCGATTTTTTACAACACAGTTGTATTCATGAAAGTCTTCCGATAAAAATATAGATTAGAAGAGGCTATAAGGGTCACACGCGGATCAAGGTGCGTTTAAATATTATAGTGATTTATTCTTCCGATAAAGCTAAAAATGAATTATTTAATAACAACGTTTTATTTTTTCACACTTTTTATACGTTTTAAATATATTCTGAACAATTTTAAGAGCGATAATTTTTAAATTCTTTACATTTTGTTTTTTTAAATATTAACATAAAATAATCGCAAGCACATATAATACATATAAATACTTCTTGTAATATTATCTGTCTAATCGTAATTAAAACTAAAAGTTTTGATCAAAGAGAGGAAGGATATTAAAAATTTTAAATGCGACGGGTAATTTTTATTATTGAACCTTTAAGCTGTCCTGCACGCATGAAAAATGATAAGAATTTATTACTGTTATAATGAAATGTGTGCACTGAAAAGGTATAACTCACTTGTCGGGAGAATTTTATTAATGCTCTTTGTGTCGTTAAAATGGCCGACGTAATGAACGTTCCGCCGTGCATTTTTGCGCTGCGTGTCATTTGCTACGAAATCCGAGCGAAATTTCTCCTCGGATCGATGATTACACGGTTGGTTTCGACGTATCAAGCGTAGCGAGAAAAAGGCGAGTGGCCGCGGGCGAAAGTAATAATCTTCGCTTTGTGCACGTCGGCTGGAACATGCATTAAGGCCTTTTGACGAGAGACGACTGATGGAAGGGAAACGCAATTGAATTCGCCACCGCTCAATTTCACCGATAATTGAGGGACACCATTCCCGCTTCGATGCTTTTCGTGCACTTGATACAGGAGGACGTGCCTCCCCCTCTCACTCCTCCCAAAAATTCGCAAGGTTTTCTTCGCCATTGTTTAGTATTTTTATGATTTTATCTTATACTTAATTTACTTTTTATCTCATTTTATTTTCTTTGCTATTTTATTTTAACTCTCTTGTGTTTTAATTTATTTTGCTTCAAGTTTTTACTCGTCTGGTCCGTTCTTGCACTCACCGTTCTCGACGTTGAGCTCCGCCGCTGAAGCTCTGTAAGAGGGCGGTCTTCCGTAATCGCTGGCGTCGCTCGGATGCAACAGCAGCTGATGCGACGTCCTAGAGTGATGTCTGGAGCCGCTGGAGGAGCGACGCACATGGACGTTATTCAATACCGTGCTGCTGGACGCTCTACTGAGGGCCGCTCTCTGTCTGATCGCCTCTTTGTAGATCTTGCAGTACATAATGATCATCACGACACCCGGGATCCAGAAGGACACGCAGGAACTGATCACCGCGTACGGGAGGTTCACCACGAACATGCAAATCTGGAGATCGCAGAAGCCGGAAACGCTTCAGTCGCACGAAACGCGTAGGATAATCATGAATGTGTTCCCTCGCCCACTCACAAATTATAAACCATCGAGAACGAGTTTTACAAAGTAATATATGTGAGAAACTTCTAAATAATCTTAAAGTGTAGAGAAATTTCAGAATATTTTGCATAAATTTGCAATTCGACTTTATGAATTACATACGGTTTTATACGGTACTACATCACTTAAAATGACCTAAATAGACCAGGAAGAATGGTTTTTGAAACCTGTTAAAAAATGGAAAAGCGGGAGATTCGACATACGATATTCATGAATGTAGGATTAAATGAATCGAGAGGATGGATAAACCGTCATTATTTTATCGTTCTTTTAATAGCCGCTTTAATAATAGTTGTCTCTGAGTAAAATTGTAGGATCGTCGAAACTGTGATATTAAAAAGTCTAAAATAAGCTATTAAAGTATCAAAAATTCAAAGGTATAATATTTATACTGAAATTTCACTGTATAAGTCCAAGTGTGTTATTTCTACACGTATAAACGTTTAAAAATGACACATTTGCCTGAAACTCGTTTTACATATATGTTTTGTTGCGTGTTAAATTAACATGTTTAATCGTATTAAATTAAAAGTTAATACGTTCAACCATGTTAAATGACGTGATTTAAAACGGCAAGAAATGTATAAGAAGAGCTTCGCAGTTAAAATAACACACTTGGATTTGTAGTGTGAAGAGAATATAATCTTTATAGTTTTTCTCCTTCGTTCCTTTTTCTTTTAAAAGTCCTCAATTTTTTGTCCTTCTCTCATCATTAAAGAATATGGCGTCATAGCTGATTTATTACAACGTTGGCAACGCCAACGCTAACAAATTGCTTTTTGCCAAGGTAACATGAGGTAATTTGCGCTAATTACACGATTAATTACAGATGAAACTAGCATCCGTTTTATACATATTTTAAACACAATTATTGGCTTTTGTATCTAATTGACTTTGAAAAGCCAACGTGGTATTAGCGAGATACAAATTACGATATGAAATTATAATCTCGCTGTAATTAAAGGATTGATACAAACTGAAGTATTATAGTCTTTCCGTAACGACGGAGATTAAGAGCTAAATCATTAAAAAAATATTAATTGAAGGAAAGATAAATGCTGAAATTAATTTGATGCCACATCTGGAAATCCATTAAATCCTAGGTTGATAAGGGGTATA
Organism: Temnothorax nylanderi; assembly: GCF_030848795.1. Classification (NCBI taxonomy): domain Eukaryota; kingdom Metazoa; phylum Arthropoda; class Insecta; order Hymenoptera; family Formicidae; genus Temnothorax; species Temnothorax nylanderi. The sequence continues at coordinate 8,514 of NW_027249178.1, read as the reverse complement.
ACATTGTAAACCACCTACATTGATAGCTGTTAAGGAAATATTAATTATTATGAGTAAGATATTAATCGCGGTACTTAATTTATGTCGCCGTTGTTATGAGGACAGTATTAATATAGCTCAGTTGTAAAAATATGAGAAATTAATTTATTTTATTAAATACAGCGATTAATTTGATTCTATGGTTGAAGATCAATTAAATTCGAAACCAGTAATTACTACGAGGGAATTAGAACGTTGTAAGTAACTGCGATGGTTAAGAAAAACGTTGCTCGTGATAAATGAGTCTTATCGCTGGCAGTTTTCCGACAGTGCTCCGTCGATTAAAAATCGATAGCTCACACAAGACTGACGTGAACGTAATAGTATATAGATATAAATTACATCGTTTATAATATCGTTTATAATATCGCAATTTGTATCTCTGCTAAACGCAACAAATTCACATAGTCGAGATATCAACGATGCAATTACACATCAAAATTAATATTATTGCGGAAGATAACACTTTATATTTCCCGACAAAAAATTACATGCTTTTATTATTATTTTGTTGCTATTCCAATAATTTTATTTATTATTCAAATAATTATTAGCATTTTTCTTGTAAGTTTTTTGTCCTTTTCTTTTTTATAAATAATTTAACATTATTTTTTATTTAAAATGTACATAATAAAATATTTACGTTGTAAACAAACGTACTGTTGCAACGAAAGCAAAATATATTCCAAGTAAAAAATTTTTCGAGAAATATTGATTATTTTTTATGGATATTTATCTATCTGATTGTGAATTATCTCTCTTCTAGATATAAAAGACAGTGTTACAAGTATTGATTGAGCATAGTCCGCAAACAATTGGATCGGGGAAATGACAAATAAAGTAACAACACGACATAGGAGGACAATAGGAGTTACAAGAATATCGAAATGAAAAATCGTTTTTGATATAATCTATGAAAGAGTGAATGATAGTAGGTAGAAAACTAAACGCTTCGATAAGCGAAGCCTTCAGAAAGAGAGTCCTGAAACAATGTATTGATTTGCTTTGAGAGATTGAGTGATACCAAAATTTTATTTCAAATTTTGTGACGGTAAACACAGAACTGGTGTCCGCGCTATTTTTGATGAAGGAAGTAATATGGATTAAAGTTTATAATTCCAAAACGTGTTAAATCCACGGGACATTTTCTATATAGAAATTTTGGTAGCGTATACGTACAGTATTTTTAATCTTGCAAAAGTTTTGTAATAGGTACAATCACTACTTTTAAATATTGATTTAAGACTCTTGAGAAATAAATTCTTTCATCACCTTGTTTGTCTTTTATTGAAAATATTACTAAAATATTAAATATTAAATATTATATTCATGAAAGATTCTATGTTTAGTTTAGTATAGTTTTCAGTAGAAAAGTAATTTTACGATTATCTGGATTAATGACTTGAAAAAAGAATTAATCATAAATAGCAGATCATAAGAAAAGAAATGATGGAAAATATGGTGTCGGGATATCGAGATGAGATTAATGAACTGTGTAATTACATAAACTAGTAAATTGTAATGATGATTATTATATTAGCAAAGACTCGAGCAAAGAGAAGATTTTATCAAATCAAACAAATCAAATCTTTTAAAAATCTCGGTTAATTCTTGCGTCCTTAAATTGAAAAAACTAATTCCTAAATTGTTTAATTTTTGAATCCATATAAATTTTTTAATCGAAGCGGTGTTGGCTAATCTACCTGTGGATTCTTCCGACGGAAGTCCAGGTGTTGCTGTGTGGTGTACCAGCCCATGAAGATAGGTATAAAGCTAATCAGAGCCGGCAGTGTCCAAGCACTACTCAACATGGCAGTAACTGTCACAGTTCTCATAATGGCCGGGTATTCCAGCGGTCTTACTATCGCGTAATACCTGTCGACGCTGATACAACAAAGATGGAGAATACTGGCGGTGCTGAAGTAAACGTCCATCGAGTTCCACACGTCGCACATGATACTTCCTAGCAGCCATTTACCCCCGGAAAGCTCGACGGAAGCATTGAACGTCATGGCGCACACCGCCACGAGGAGATCCGCCATCGCTAAGGAGACCACGTAGCGATTGGTGGGCACTCGTAACTTCCGGTGTCTTTGGACACTGGCGATCACCAGAGCATTGCCTAACAGAGCGGTGACGATGATGCTGATCATTATGACGCCCTTAAGGGCAATTAGAGTGATGTTTCTTGATTCGACGATAACACTCAGATTGTTTGGATAAAGGGGAACACTCTCGAGGCTCGAAGAAAGATTGAGTATTGGGTAGACCTCCTCATCCGGAGGCTCACTGACTTCCATCCCAGATCGAAAATCGCAATATCATATTAAATGTTCATCTATCAATATCCATCGACAAGTTTGCCGATTTTTTATAACGTTTCTGGATCATGGCGCTACGATGGCGATTTAAGTATCTCGTTTCTAAGACGAGAGTTAAAGCTTTATATTGTACACGAGAATATCACTTTCATCATTTCCAATCCAATCGTGTCTGTCCACTGTTATCCAAGAGTCTTCCAGTTATCACAATCACTTTCCATAATAATATTAAATTACACCCATTTTAAGTGGCGATGTAATTTCGTATTTTTGTACTTTAAAGCAAATCTCTCTATAACGCTTACGTTGTTCGTGAAAGTCTTTTTTGTACTTTGTAAATTTGATCGTTCATTGTTCGTTCGATAATGTGCATTATCTGTTTTTAAAAGAAGAAATGTTATTTGATTAAAAAATAAGCTAATTTTTTTTTAAGATCGATTTAAAATACGGAAATAATTACAACAGAGTATGAGTTATAAAAATTATTATAAAGAGAAAAATGTCATGCTTTGAAATAAACTAATTAAACGAAATATTACAATTTAATTGGATTAATTATAATGAGAAAATATTCACATAGGTAAATCTGGTAAACAATGTCGTAAATATGTTTTGGAATACTAGGTAATTTAATTAAAATAAATGTATAAATAAAACGTTGAATTATATATATATATATATATATATATATATAAATTCATAAGATAAAATAGAAATTAAATGATGTCTCAATTATCATTATTTTTAATTATTCTTTTTGTGCATCTGATAATGATAAAAATACCGGTTAATTATCGCAATGTTACAAGGAGTAAGAAATAAGGTAATAAATCCAGTGCAGACATAATGGCGGATTTTTTTTAACAGAAACTTTTCTTTCGTTCCCCAGTTACCAATCGTGATGGCGAACATCGAAATTACAATCGTACTGGCCGTTATGTGTGCCTCTTTTGGCCGCGAGTGTATTATCTGTACATATATCTGACTATGTTATTAACGACCACAAAAACGTCTCATCAACGATTTCTCCATCGTTTTCTTGGAACCGCCACGTTTTATATTCATGTGATTACACATGTATATAATTTAGGGTCCTCCAACTTCTTTATAGCGACGGACTGACGAATCGAGTATTGACGGTTCAAAATACATAAATATGACACTCTGTTACTGATATATTTACTTAAAAAATAATCACGACTTTCTCATTAATCTCGCTTTTATCGATGCGTTAATGCTGATTTCGATTAAAGTAGATTATCAATCTAATTTAATACCTTTCGATTAATTTTTATTTTAATCTAACAAATTAGTGTGATTTTTCAGTTGATTAATTGGTATTTAATATTTAATATAAACTTGTTATATTTTTGTATCCTTTTAACTATTTCTGAAATATTTTCACTGACTTGGATTAATATTTGGTACATTAGTATTTTTCACAGACATGCATAGAAATAAGCAAGAAATTTAGATACATCTTTTGAATCTCACCCTATTATAAATACATGACAACGTCTATCACAACAACTTAACTTCGCCGCAAAGTTAATGATCTACGACTAATTAGGTAATCTATCAAATTTTCGCTCAAAATTCGGAAGGCGACAGTTTCCAACTGCCGACAGTTCATTAATATTTATAGCCAAAATTGACGTAGACATCGACCTATCAGCACAACTTTCCTCGCGAGAAACTTCCTCCCACGGTATCGGAAAGACAAAACTTGAGCGAAACTGCAGGAGATTCCCCGGGTAATTGCTGCAATTTCGGTTGCTCGATTTATCGTAATCACATGATCCTAGTTACGGCCATATCTTGGCGATGCTGTCACGGCGAAACTAAATTGTTTCCAATATATATCATTAATAAAATAAAAAATCAGGAAAAAACAAATACGCTAGATAATTTTTTTTCTTTTCTTATAATATGTACATATTAAAATATTTTCTGCGATTAATAAATACGTGGTGATTGATAACTAATGTTGTTCCCGTGAAGATTGAGTTTTTATATTCTCTATATACACGCCTCGAGATGATTAAGACACCGCATTGGCTCGAAGAGAAAAGAAAGAGTAGTGACTCATTTAATTTTGCAAACAGCACGGAGGCGAATTTACATCTCGTTTCTGTTAGTAAAGATATTTACGTCACGGCGGTACTTTTTGAAATTTTAATAATGATACACACACAAATGTGTATAATGCGTACAACAGATGTAGAATACTTATGTTGAAAGTAGTTGAAATTTCGAATATAAAGTAGGAATACAAATGTACGTAATCTATTTTAATGTGGGTTTTTCAAGATGCAGCTTATATGTACCACTTTTTCATTACGCGAACTTATGAAATTTTCGGGCTCCTCGCATTAAACTTGCCTCTGACGAGAATTTAATTTGAAAATTGTGAGAAAAATATTTGCCTCTTATTCTACATTCATAATTCTGAATGACGCACGGATTAATGTTACAATTTTATATAATAATAAAGAAGTTTTTCTCTAAAATATATATAAAAGAACTTTTTTATAAAAGATATATTTTTAGAATTCTAAGAATAACAAAATTTATAATTTGAGAAATAATTATCTACAATACTATACATCTTACACGTATATATATATGTGTGTGCGTGTGTGTGTGTGTGTGTGTGCGTGTGTGTGTGTGTGTGTGTGTGTGTGTGTGTGTGTGTGTGTGTGTGTGTGTGTGTGTGTGTGTGTGTGTGTGTGTGTGTGTGTGGTGTGTGTGTGTGTGTGTGTGTGTGTGTGTGTGAATGTTTTATTATATATAGAAATTTATTATTTAAAAATTTTTATGTATGTGATTATTAACTTTTACATATAGAGATGTTAAAGTGTCATGAGATTTCGCAATGCAAGACCCTATAATTTTAACTTTCTTAGTTGATGGGCAAATTAGGCCCCGTTTCCTTGCCGAGAGATGATATCTCAAGTTTCACGGCAACTCTAGAGGGAGATATTTCCTTATTAAGCGTTAAATATTAATAACCATGGGCTTTGAGGATGTTCGGCCTCCTCTGGGCGATAGAAACGCGGATGGTAAGGCAACCGAGAGGGGGTCAGGGTAAGGAGAAGTTGACAGTAGAACAAGTTCAAGAGAGGCCTGGATTTACATACTGTAATATTCATAGAGATGACTCTAGCTCTAGCTAGCCCATTAGCAATTACGCGCTGTGTATATGAGTGTGTGTACACATACACAATGAAGTATCAGTGTTGCTTTTGTCATTAAAAATAGAATAACTGAAGAAATTAACGGTAAATTTTGTTACCGAAAACGGATACAAAATTGAAATATTTAGGAGAAGATGATAGAAAGAAAAATAGAAAAGGATTATAATGATTCTCAATTTTTCATTTCATGATGTTAAATATTCTGAAATGAATAAAATTATCTTCTCATAAATAATCTCGCAAATATTTCTTTTATTTTGAATATTCATAAAATTTTATTGATATATTTATTAACTTTATTAATTAATTTATTATTAATTTATTTTTATCACATATTTTCTGTGTCAAAAATTAATTACTATAGAATTTGCACATATAAGCTTGATAAAAAATAATGTTGTTTTTCTCTTTCGTTTTACTTGTTGAATGTTTGAAATTTTTATTTCATTTTTCAATTGAACATTATTCAAGATTTCTAATTTTGTATTTTATTAGAAATAACATGTTCATTTGCTTTTTAATTAAAACATATTCCACCATCTATTTTTATGTCTTAAATGTTATGTTCTTTATCTCTAATCGCGATTGTCATAATTCTCCTTGTAATATTTTCTACTCGATCTATTCGATATACATATATAGCGGCTTTGAGTTAACCTCTCGAGTGGCGAATTGATTTCTTTGTCCTCCACGCCTGGCATCTGAGAGAACGTGGAAGCAAATAAAGTTTTGAAAGATCGACAGACACACATTCGCGCTCCGCACGTCAATGTGTCAATAGATCCCTTCTCTCTCTCTAGAAGGCTAGAAATTAAAATTTGAAAAATATCGACACATGTCGTCGACGATTCAATTGATGTGAGCGTGTTTCTCGCTCGACAATTTACGTTTTGTTTCTGTGAGAGATGTCGTTGTAAAATGTCAGATTACATAATTTTAAAATAAATTATTTTCGCGTAACAGAACTCGAAAACTGCGAACAATTTTGATAATTCTGTACTATTAATTGTCCACTATCAGATTCACAATTAATTTTATTTTTGTGAATTATATCCTTATTTCTGCATATACATTTAATTTACGGCTAGATTTTTCATGAAATTTATTTGTTCTTTCTGTTGTAAATAATTTATATTTAGCGAGATATAATTTGTATTTTAAGAGATTTATTGTTTGCGAATTGCGTGCACGTGATTTAAAATTTTGAACATTTAGGTCAAGAGGGAAAGTTTTTATTTCGTATAAATATTATAAGTCGAGTATATTCGATAAATCTGGGGATCTGAAAAAAGCCGGATATATTCATAGAGAAAATGTCAAAATTCACGGAACAGAATTTAACGTCGAGAGAGCAAAATTAATCTTCAGAGAATGAATAATGAGAATGCCGATGTGGTTTCCGGTTTACAGCCAGATTAAATGACACTGAAAGCCTGGTACATCAGTAATACTGTAACGCGAGGTTGTCAGTTTGAGTGCCAATTCGTCTAAACGTAAATAGGAATGACGATTGAACTGCGGCCAACGCGTTTTACGCATGCGGAGCTAAAGCATATTTTTAGAAATACAGAAATACAGGACAGAAGAAAGAGTTAGAAGTTAGATATATGAAGATATTTTTGAAAAATATATAAAAAGTTTAGAAAATACATTTTTACATACAATATAAAAAACATGAAATTTTTTTAAATTATAAAAGTACAAAAGTTTACTATCAAGTTACCAATAAAATTAATATTGATAACAATAGTCAAGTATCAATAAATTAAAGATTAGTCAGTATGAAGAAAATTGACGCGCGCGCGTATATAAGCTAAAATTTGTTATTGTTATAATATTATCAACGTATTAATCGGATATCAATCAAAATGCCATAATACACCTCAAAAATTAGGTTTAGAGGATTAAGCTTATTTCACTGCCTGTGTATAGCAAGAATTAAAATTTTCGTTAAACTGTCATAGAAGTTTGTCATGAAAGTTTCGGACGTTAATCGCTGGGATATAATTCTCTCCCCGTTAAAATCCTGAAGATTAAGTTTATCTCGATGCCTCGACGCGGTAAAAAGATCGATGAATTGGCAGCCTTGAAGAGAGGAAAAACCAACAGATCACTCGCTATTTTAACCGTCACTCCATCTATCCATTTTAAAGACACGAAGAAATTAAAAGCGCGTCTTGATGTCTAGACGCTGCTCCAAGTAACCGCGTCCAAGGACGCTACTGGAGGCGCAAGCGCTCTTCCCTGCTTTTTAACCACCTCTGCAAAAGAGGATGGTTCGCAATAAGCCTGATAAGAGTTATCAGTGCCGATAACGAACCGATTTGTTTCATAAACAGTGAAGCAATTAATCAAACCCTTTCACTTTCTCCGTTACCATTGAGAAGTCATAAAATGATTTGAATTAAATCACCCTTATAAGAACGATACTCTTCGCACGCATTAGAAGAAATCGCCAATCTTCGCATTCGCGGTCTCGATCTCAGATCGATTGGTCTGCGATCTAAGATCGATTCCGCCACAGCAGTCAGCACTACTCGCAGTCAACGGGACTTTATTATATATTATTATTATTATTATATTTATTATTATTATTATTATTATTATATTATTATTTATTATTATATTATCTTATTATTATTGATCATTCCAATATGATGCTCAGTATTGCCATTTAACCGCAACCTTTAGCTGCGATAAGCATCTAGCAAGAAGCGGAACAGTCTCCGTACAAGCAAATAAACATTAATTTATGAATGAGACTTGATTAAATTTTAAATAATTCAGACTTCTGAATGGTTGAAGAAAAACCTTAATGAAATTTTAAGTAATTAATTTTTGTTTCTCATTAATTTATGATATTGTATTATAGTAATTAATATGAAACCAATTACAACATTTAATTGCAGGCAAACAAAATAAGATTAAATTTTTCTTCCAATTAAATAACTTCTTTT